>NW_024063293.1:1200000-1800000 GCF_006381635.1 Hibiscus syriacus
TAGAAATCTGATGATGAGTATTTTAAGGAAACAAGGGGTGAACCTGATAGTAGTAGCAATTCACCTACCCTGGCCAGGCAGGAGGAAGAGCGGACACCTCAGGAAGTGCCTCATAAGATCAAAGACTAATTTCAAAAAGTTGAAATCATATTAGAATAGTGATAGAAGTTTTCACAGGTTTGAATCGAAAAAGTGATATGAAGTATTCTTATTATTTCCTATGTTGAGTTAATCGAATGACGAAATTGGCCAAGAGGGGGGTGAATTGGCAATAAAAATTTTGTGGAAGCTTTGGCAGAAAATTGAAAGCAATTGCACAGCGATTTACAGTGGTTCGACTTTCTCAAACAAAGTCTACGTCCACTACCTTAGCTATCCACACTAAGGATTTTCCAATAAATTCACTAATTTGTTCTTTCTTTTGAGGCCAAAGAGATAACCTTACAATTCCCTCAAGAGTATACCCCAACTCTTGAGAACACTCTTTTCTCAAAGAGAAGATTACAAATTTGCAAACTTATAAGAAAACCTCACAAGGTAAGATGTTTGCACAATTCTAGAACAAAGAAAAGAACACTCAAAGATGAATACAATTGAGCACAAAAAGTGTTCTTGAAAGCAAAATGAATATTGAATGAAAATGGGCTTGAAATGCTCAAACTTGAGGTTTGATGCTTTCTCTTTGATTCTCTCTTGATTCTAGTTGCTTGATGTTTCTTGTTGTTGATCAATGGCTTCTAAGCTTGCTTAAATACACCTTGGATCACTTCTGAACGTTGGGGATAATTAGAGAAGATATTATAGTCCTTTTAGTGTGAAAACATTTAATAAAACAGCTTGGAGCGTGGGGGGAATCGGTTCCCTCTCATAGGGAATCGGTTCCCTAAGTGTAAAATTCAAATATTTCGACCGTTTGAACATGGGGGAATCGGTACCCCCTTGGGGGGAATCGGTTCCCTCCGAGCATTCTGGAAATCTCGGAGCCAAACCATTCAGGGGGGAATCGGTTCCTCCTATGGGGGGGAATCGGTTCCCTCTGAGCAATCTGGAATTTTTGGCTTTGAATTGGTTCGAAATACTTTGTAAAATTATTTTGAAATTGTTTTATGATTAAAACTTAATTTTACACTTAAGTAAGGATCAAAAATGATTTTTGAAATATTTGGAGTAATGTTTTGATATTCGAATAGTTATATCGAATATACTTAGAAAATCATTTGGAAAATCTTAAAATCCATTTAACTTAATTTGTTATATCGAAATATTAAAATGTTTCAACAATCTCCCCCTTTTTGATATAACAAAACATTTTAGTAATTTTAAGATTTTTTGAAATCAAGTTTTGAAATTACTCCCCCTTACTTTAACACTTTTTTGAAATCAAGTTTTGAAATTACTCCCCCTTACTTTAACACTTCTTCAATTTATCATGTAAAACATTTTCTTCAATTTATCATGTAAAACATTTAACTTAACACTTATTCTTCTCCCCCTTTTTGTTAAATCAAAAAGACATTGTAAAACAAGGTTTTGAAAATCATTTAGCCAATTGATTTATTAATTATAAGCTTAATCTGCTAAGATCACAATCAAAAGAGAGGTTAGCCATTAGTTTCATAAATCAATATTCATAAATAATGTGATATGGCAAAATTGGTCATATTGCTAATGATAATGTAAATGATGAAAAATGAATTAAACACACCAAACATATAAGTTCACACCATTCATAAATCCAAAATCCAACAATCCACAAAATCAAACAATTCAAAATGTTGAAACAATATTCATTTTGTTCAAAGTTTTAAAGCTAAATATAAAATTAAGCATCCGGATCGGTAGGAGGAAAACGGGCTCGCATAGCGGCCATCTCGTGTGTTAGTTCATTGATACGAGCGTTGGTTGATTCATTGTTTGCACGCATCTCCCGAAGAATCTCTAATTGTTGAGCTCCCATTGTGGATAAATGAGACTCTATAGAGGAAAAGCGCGAGTCCATGGTAGCGTATCGGAAATCGAATGTCTCCATAAAGGATTGAAAATATGGAGGCATTGGATGCGTTTGTTGTGCTTGTTCCTCGGACTGCTCTTCGGGTTGTTCAGGTTCTTCTTCAGCTTCATCAATATCCCTCATTAATTGTTCAAACTCGGGATCTTCGTCAGCTTCGGGTGGAGCTTGTGAAGAACTAGCTCCCGGAGTAGAAGAACGAACCCATTCACCGGTTTCTTTGTCCTTTACCCATCCCGCTCTCATTAAGGAAAGAAGATTTATTTGTTTCTTAAGAGGAAAAAACGGCATCTAGACCGACTCTAAGCCCAGCTTTGGAAAACAGATTACTCAAAAAGCAACCGTAAACTAGAGATGAACAGTGTTTCTTGTTAGGAACAAGATTTACGGTTTCAACAATTTCAGCAAAAATAATCTGAGGTAGGTTAATTTTAATACGGTTTTCGAAACAATGTAACCACCAAAGATCCAAAGCTCTAAGAGTAGAATAACGACCTCCGGATGGTCGAAATCACCAAGAAATCATTAGATGAAGAAAACGCTCATGTAGGTCTAAGACACTCGCACTATCTCTTCTTTTGTAACGAGAACCTAAAATTTGTTTTTCATTCGAGATACCATCATTATCTAATCCAAATGTATTGGCTATATATGTCGGGTCAATATATAAGAATTGTCCTAGGAGGTAGGAACGAATTCCTATGGTTTCGGTTTCAGCTTGGTTTTTAACACATACGGCATTAGAGTAGAATATACGAACAAGTTGATGGTAAACGATGGGTTCAAGATCAAATAGTTTATCAAATTTCCATTCTTGTAAAATGGGAAGATATTTAAAATCGATAGCTAACATAGCTTGACGAGAAGGAATACGTTCTTCCCGGATTTTGTAAGAATCAAAATATTGATAATACCAATATCGGTGATTTCTAGACCCAGGATGATTGAAACACGAATTTTGGATAGTCAAGTTAGGATCAGTGGGATTGGGATTAGAAATTGGAATAGAAGGAGGATTTGGAGGTGGATTTGGTTGACGACTAGAACGACTAGATGAAGACCTAGGACGTTTAGGATTTGACATGGTGAAGGAAATCGGAATAGATATAATAACCTGCAATTTTAAAACAAGTGTATGCAATTCAATTAATCCCAAAACTCAAATGAGTCCTCAATATTTCAAGATTCTCTAAATCAATTCTAATGGGCAAAGTTTTTGAAAACCTTTTGAAAAATATGGTTTTGAGAAACAATATATGTATAGTTTTTCATAACAACAATATAATTTGATCAAAACACAATAATTTGAAAAATAACATTTTTTTTTATTATTTCGAAAATTTTAAAAAATTTGAAAAATTCTTGTGTTTTTGATGAAATTAGTTGTAACATCTAGTTTCTAATCACTAAATAATCAATGCCCGATCACTATTTCAACCTAGAACTAATTGAAACTAATCCTATGTTCAAAAATAATGAAATAAAGAGTTTAGAAAAATTTACCTTGAAATATGAAGATTGAGGGGATTTAGATGTTGTTTGCACGATTTTAATGATTCCAACAGGTTTGGAAGATGATTTATGAAGCAAATTCCGATTAATATCGTTGATTTGAGGCAAAAATGGAGATTTGAGGGGTTTAGAGGGTGAGAACGGCGGAAGATATAATAAAATGAGGGTTTGGGATTTTGGGGTGTTCTGTTCGATTTTAACAGAACCCCAGGGGGTATCGATTCCCCTGTGGGGGGAATCGGTTCCCCTTCAAAGGGGGAATCGGTTCCCTCAGGGGGGGATCGATTCCCTCTGCACCAAAATGCTAAAATCCGAATTTTTAAGCACAAAATGCTAAATTAATCTTTTCTAGTGGTATTGGCAACTCATATATCAAACATTAATTATGTTCAAATAATTAAATTAATCTTTAATTGATTTTTGAACATAAAATTAATTTTCATTAAGAATCACAAACTCCCCCTAACTAATAGCAAGAATGCAATCAAAAATTATTATTATAAGCATTTTTCAAGATTTATTAAAAGTGCTAAAATTATTTTAAACACTAAGTGAAGATATGTTGGTCAAACCTAATTCTCTCCTAAGTGTCCAAAATCTTTCATTGTCTAAGGGTTTTGTAAAGATATCCGCTAATTGGTGCAAAGTATCAACAAATTCTAGAACTACATCTTCCTTAGTGACATGGTCTCTAATGAAGTGATGTCTTATTTCAATGTGCTTAGTTCTAGAGTGTTGGATGGGATTTTTAGTGAGACAAATAGCACTAGTATTGTCACACTTGATAGGAATAGTACCTACTTCAATTCCATAATCAAAAAGTTGTTGTTTCATCCATAAAACTTGTGCACAGCAACTACCGGCTGAAATGTATTCAGCTTCAGTGGTAGATAATGCAACACAATTTTGTTTCTTTGAAAACCAAGAAATCAGCATATTTCCAAGGAATTGGCAAGTACCGGAGGTGCTTTTCCTATCTAATTTGCATCCTCCATAATCCGCATCAGAAAAAGCATGCAAGCTAAAACTAGAGTCTCTAGGATACCAAAGTCCTAAACTAGGAGTGTCCTTAAGGTATCTAAAGATTCTCTTAACAGCTAGTAAATGTGATTCCTTAGGACATGATTGAAATCTAGCACATAAGCAAACACTAAACATAATGTCTGGTCTACTTGCAGTTAGATAAAGCAAAGAGCCAATCATTGACCTATATAATTTAACATCTACACATTTACCTCCTTCATCTAAGTCAAGCTTTGTTGAAGAGCTCATTGGAGTGTTATGAGGTTTCCCATTTTCCAGTCCAAACTTCTTGAGCATATCTTTGACGTACTTAGCTTGATTAATGAAGATGCCATCTTTTCTTTGCTTGATTTGGAGTCCCAAGAAAAATGAGAGCTCCCCCATCATGCTCATCTCAAACTCACTTTGCATTAGCTTAGAAAATTCTTGGCAAAGAACATCATTAGTAGAACCAAATATTATATCATCAACATAAATTTGAACTACTAATAAATCTTTACCTTTTCTCTTTAAAAACAATGTAGTGTCAACCTTTCCTTTTAAAAAATCTTTTTCAATTAAAAAATTTGACAATCTTTCATACCAAGCTCTAGGAGCTTGTTTTAAACCATAAAGAGCTTTTGTCAATTTTAAAACATGATCCGGAAAATTTGAATCTTCAAAACCTGGAGGTTGTTCCACGTACACTTCTTCTTTTATAAAACCATTTAAAAATGCACTTTTAACATCCATTTGATATAATTTAAATTCATTGAAACATGCAAATGCTAATAACATTCTAATTGCTTCCATCCTAGCTACGGGAGCGTATGTTTCATCATAGTCTATGCCTTCTTCTTGAGTATAGCCTTGAGCAACAAGTCTAGCCTTGTTCCTCACTATATTACCACTTTCATCAAGTTTATTTCTAAAAACCCATCTAGTACCTACAGTAGATTTATTACTAGGCCTTTCAACTAATGTCCATACTTTACTTCTCTCAAATTGATTTAATTCTTCTTGCATAGCCATAATCCAAAGTTCATCTTTTAATGCTTCTTTGATGTTCTTAGGCTCTATGCATGAAATAAATGCAACATAATTACAGATATTTCTAAGAGAAGATCGAGTAGTTACCCCTTTTGATGGATCACCTATAATTTCACCATCTTTGACATAGTTGTACTCTCTTGGAAATGATACTTCCCTTTCTTCAATGGTTGGATTCTCGAGGGGATCATGAGTTTCCTCATCTTTTGTTTCTTCCTTTGATGATGATTCTCCAACGTCATATCTAACGTCATTTGCTTGTACAATACCTACATCATCATTAACAGAAGAATCCTTCCTCGGAAGGGGATTATCATCGAAAACAACATGTATAGACTCTTCTACAACTAAAGTTCTTTTATTAAATACACGATAAGCTTTAGAGTTTAAGGAATAACCCAGAAAAATTCCTTCATCACTTTTAGCATCAAATTTACCAAGATTTTCTTTACCGTTGTTTAAAACAAAACATTTACATCCAAAAGGATGAAAATAGCTAATGTTAGGCTTTTTATTTTTGAGAATTTCATATGGAGTTTTCTTTAAAATTGGCCTAATCATTACTCGATTTATAACATAACAAGCGGTATTTGTGGCTTCCGCCCAAAAATATTTTGGCAAATTATTTTCACAAAGCATGGTTCTAGCCATTTCTTCTAAAGTTCGATTTTTCCTCTCAACAACTCCATTTTGTTGAGGGGTTCTAGGTGCTGAAAAATTGTGGCTAATACCATTAGAATTACAAAACTAAATAAATCCAAGATTTTGAAATTCAGTTCCATGATCACTTCTAACACTAGTGATAGAGTATCCTTTTTCATTTTGGATTATTTTTGAAAATGTGATGAAATTTTCTAATGCTTCATCTTTAGTACTTAAGAATAGAACCCAAGTGTATCTAGAATAGTCATCTACCAAGACAAATGCATATTGTTTTCCTCCCAAGCTAGTAGTTCTAGTTGGCCCAAAAAGATCTAAATGGATCAATTGTAATACTCTACTAGTTGATACATCATTAATAGATTTAAAAGAAACTCGTTTTTGTTTTCCTTTAGCACAAGCATCACAGATTTTATCATTATCAAATTTAAGCTTAGGCAACCCTCGAACTAAATCACCTTGAATTAGCCGTTGCAAAACACTCATACTAGCATGACCTAGTCTTCTATGCCATAACCAACTATCATGCTCATCCTTAGCAACTAGGCATAAATTAGTCATATCAATAGAATCTAAATGCACCATGTAAATGTTTCCTATTCTATGACCAACAAGCATAATCCGATTAGATGCAATGTCAATGACTTTACAACCATTAATTTCAAATAAGACATTGAATCCTTTATCGCATAATTGACTAATACTTAATAGATTATGCTTTAATCCATTCACATATAAAACATTCTTAATTTGTATGGAAGAGGTATTACCTATTGTACCAATACCTTCAATGTGACCTTTTGAATTGTCTCCAAAAGTCACTTCTCCTCCATTTTTGGCGTTAAGCTCAATGAACCGGCTTTTGTCTCCGGTCATATGTCTTGAGCATCCACTATCAAGGTACCATGAGTTTGAATTTGTTTCCCGTGCCTTGTAGCAATGCTCCTTTCCCTACAAACATAGATTAATTTTTGATTTTTGGTACCCAAATTCTTTTGGGTCCATATCCATCAGTTTCCAAAATCCTAGTCCCTTTAGGTATCCATTTGTGTAGGATATTTTTATCTTTAGTAGTAATGAGTTCTTTAGGAACCCACACACTTCTAATGATTTTTCCATTAGAGGTTCTTTGGGGACCTCTATGATTGTAGTTTCTAAAATCTTTTCTAACAAATTTGGATTTTGAATTTTCTCCTTTTTCAAAACGTTTTGTTCCAACTTTATCAAAAGAGATTTTAAGATCATCAATTTTCTTTTGATGATCATCATTGACCTTTGAAAGTAAATTTTGCAAATCTAAAATTTTCTTTTCAAACTCTTCTAGTTTGATTTGCAAATCTTTAATTTTACTTTCAAGATCATTGTTGGTTTTGGATATGAGTTTATTTTCATTTTTCAACTTTGAAACATCATTTTTATATTTTAAAAATAATTTCTCATAATCCGAAGCCAACCCATTATATTCCTCTAATAGCTCATCATAAGATAAATCATCAAAATCAGATGAGTTAGAGGTTACCTTAGAATCTTCCCCGAATGCCATCAAGCACAAGTTTGCTACTTCTTGTTCCTCTTCATCGGAACCTTCTTCATCGCTCCATGTAGCCACATGAGCCTTGTGCTTATTCTTTGATTGACCCTTTTTCTTCAATTGTGGGCAATCATATTTGACATGCCCCGGCTTTTTGCATTCATAGCAACTGATTAGGTCCTTCTCTTTTGGTTCATTTTTGAGGCCTTCGTTTCGTTTGAATTTTCTTCCTTGGTAAGGTCTCATCATTTTTCTGAACCGTTTGGTAAACAATGCCATTTCCTCGTCGTCATCATCATCATTAGAATCACTCTCATCTTTTGTGGATTTGAGAGCAACTCCAATGTTTTTATTCTCCTCATTTGGTGTCTCTTCAACTTTATCAAGGTCCACCTCATCTTCAAGCATCATCTCATGAGTGAGGAGTGAACCGATAAGTTCTTCAAGAGTTAAGGACGATAGGTCCTTAGACTCGATGATTGTCGTCTTCTTTGATTGCCATGATTTTGGGAGGGAGTAGACTAACTTCCTCACAAGCTTTTCATTTGAGATGATCTCTCCATATGATTTGAGACCATTGACAATCGTTGAAAATCTATCCGTCATAGCTTTGATGTCTTCATTTGGTTTCATCCTGAAATTTTCATAGCTATGCGTTAGAATACTAATTTTTGATTTCTTTACCTCATCTGTACCTTCATGTGTGACTTGAAGTTTGTCCCATATTTCTTTGGCGGTTGTACACGATGAAACTCTTCCGTATTCATCTGGTCCAAGAGCACAAAAGATAATATGGATGGCTTTGGAGTTGAGCTGGAACATTTTTGTATCTCCTTCACTCCACAACCTTGGATGAGTGATAGGCTTAATGTATCCTTCTTCTACGGCATTCCATGCTCCCATGTCACTTGCTTGAATGAAGTACATCATTCTATTCTTCCAATAGGCGTAGTTAGCTCCATTGAAGAAAGGAGGCTTGTTGACGGGCATCGAATCGAGACCGGAGTCGAAGTTTGAAGTGGAGGCCATTGATGACTTTGTAATCGATGTAACTCTTCCCGAATCGACTCAAGAGGCGATTAAACCTTCAAATGAGTTAGGCTCTGATGCCAATTGTTGAGTTAATCGAATGAAGAAATTGGCCAAGAGGGGGGTGAATTGGCAATAAAAATTTTGTGGAAGCTTTTGCAGAAAATTGAAAGCAATTGCACAGCGATTTACAGTGGTTCGACTTTCTCAAACAAAGTCTACGTCCACTACCTTAGCTATCCACACTAAGGATTTTCCAACAAATTCACTAATTTGTTCTTTCTTTTGAGGCCAAAGAGATAACCTTACAATTCCCTCAAGAGTATACCCCAACTCTTGAGAACACTCTTTTCTCAAAGAGAAGATTACAAATTTGCAAACTTACAAGAAAACCTCACAAGGTAAGATGTTTGCACAATTCTAGAACAAAGAAAAGAACACTCAAAGATGAATACAATTGAGCACAAAAAGTGTTCTTGAAAGCAAAATGAATATTGAATGAAAATGGGCTTGAAATGCTCAAACTTGAGGTTTGATGCTTTCTCTTTGATTCTCTCTTGATTCTAGTTGCTTGATGTTTCTTGTTGTTGATCAATGGCTTCTAAGCTTGCTTAAATACACCTTGGATCACTTCTGAACGTTGGGGATAATTAGAGAAGATATTATAGCCGTTTTAGTGTGAAAACATTTAATAAAACAGCTTGGAGCGTGGGGGGAATCGGTTCCCTCTCATAGGGAATCGGTTCCCTAAGTGTAAAATTCAAATATTTCGACCGTTTGAACATGGGGGAATCGGTACCCCCTTGGGGGGAATCGGTTCCCTCCGAGCATTCTGGAAATCTCGGAGCTAAACCATTCAGGGGGGAATCGGTTCCTCCTATGGGGGGGAATCGGTTCCCTCTGAGCAATCTGGAATTTTTGGCTTTGAATTGGTTCGAAATACTTTGTAAAATTATTTTGAAATTGTTTTATGATTAAAACTTAATTTTACACTTAAGTAAGGATCAAAAATGATTTTTGAAATATTTGGAGTAATGTTTTGATATTCGAATAGTTATATTGAATATACTTAGAAAATCATTTGGAAAATCTTAAAATCCATTTAACTTAATTTGTTATATCGAAATATTAAAATGTTTCAACATCCTAGATATGATAGAATATGGTGAACAAGTGTCACCATAAGAAAGTTAAAAGATCTAAGGATGTGGTTAGAATTTGTAGAGAGTTCGAGAATAAGTGCATCAGTGACAAGTATATAAGATATATACATCCAGAGTTTATGAGTTTGAAATAAAGGAATAGTACCGTATATATAAACAAGAATGTGGATAAAATAAGGGTTGCATTTTAGATGGAAAGAGTTAGCGTTGGCTAACCAGATTATATGATGGAAAATATATAGAAATATAAAATTTTAAGATGTTATCAGGATAAGACAACCAAAGATGAGGAGGATTGTGATACATTTGTATATTTTGGTCATGATAATGTGACATAGTGAAGAAGATGAGGATTCATATGTTTGAGTAAAGCTAAGGATTAATAAGAAGAGTTTAAGAATGGGTACATTAGTGACCAGTTTATAAATAAAGGAAGTTAGAATGTTGAGTTGGAACAATGGAAATTTCATAAAGTATGAGAATAAATGTGGATTTGATAAGTTAAGTAAACTATCGCTGGGATAATTTTGGTTGAAAGGAATATATATATTAATGGTTTGATGAAGGTTTATGTTTTAGATTGTAATATTTGGTGGTGACTAACATAATTATGTGGTGATAAGTGTATTAAGTTGAAGGATTATAAAATGTTGTTAGGGTAAATTAACTAATTATGGTGTGAATTGAGACATGATTATGTATTTTGATCACAGAAATGTAAGGTAATGAAAGAGACAAGAGAATAGTAATGTATATGAATAAGAGTGTGGGTGGATAAGTGAGTAAATTGCACTGATTGAATTTCAACTGAGAAGATGAATATGAGTAGTCTGATTTGGGCTTATGCCCTAAATTAAAAGTTGTTACTGATTAATTGTAATAGTATGGACAATAAAGTTATAAGATTTGAAGAAAAGATAAAGTTAAGTTAATCAAGTATGATGTGGATTTGGATATGGTTTTGATCATATAGATATGATGTAGGCAAAGAAATAAGTATTTGTATGTTTTAAAAAGGGGGATTTGAGGAAGGAAATACAAGTACAAGAAATGGTAAAGAATGAAGTTCTATATAAGTAAAGTGGATTATCAAAGTTATGAAGATGTGATAAAGATCGGTAATCAGAGATGAGTATAAATTATAAGAAAAGAGTATGTGAATATTAAAAAAAAGATATAATATGTGTATAAAAAGATTTTGATTTTGAAGGAATAAAAGAATAAAGGGATAAGAAAAAGTCAAAGATGTAGTTTAAAAGATCAAGTATGACAAGAGGTATATTGAGAGATAAGTTATAAGTTTGATATTAAAACGATACGATTTTCAATTATTAGAAGAACAAGAACGGGTGATTATTCTTTGAGTAAATATGTAAGGGTTGTATAAAAAGATTGTGTGTATAGTAATTCAGACAAGAATTAAGAAATGAGCAAAAGCTTGATTTATGTGCAAAGCACATAGAGAATGATGAAGAAGATCAATTGATTCATAATATTGATGAATGAGGATTAGGGTTACTGTCTATATAATAAATGATATTATATGGACTTATAAAGATGTGGATGTATATGAAGATTTGAGTTTGGGGAAAAAGGTAAGTTTGCTAGCTGTAACAGGAAAGATTAAGAAAGGGAAGCAACATGAAAATATTAGAAGACATGATATTATAAAGGTATGCAGTGAAAATTCGAGGACGAATTTTCTTAAGGAGGGGAGATTTGTAACATCCCAAAAGTCGGGTCAATGACCAAAATGGAATTTTTGGTAATTTAGTGACCAATCTCAGAAAGATTAAAAGTTTAAGGATTTTAATGAAAAATGTTAGTGTTGGATTTAATAACAAAGTTTGGAAGTAATAAGGGTATTATGGTCATTTCTCAGGAAAGATTTTATTTCCCTTTTTAAAGGGCAATAAACATGTGGGAAAGGAGAGAATTCTCCAGAGCTTTCTTTCTTTCTTCTTCTTCTTCTCCAGCCGTGAGCTTCAAGAGAAAAGGTGAGTTTTATGAATTCTTGATTATTTGTGGAATTAAAGGTTGGGTTTTGATCATTAGATAATAACTAAGCTTAAGGAAGTTTAAGTTATCTTAAAAATCAAAACATAAAGGAGTTACGCAAGATTAAAGAAAATGAGTTTCAAAGTAAATTTCTGAAAAAGAGTTAATAAATGAATGTGGAGATGGAATTTGACTTGTAAT
This sequence comes from Hibiscus syriacus, assembly GCF_006381635.1. Taxonomy (NCBI): domain Eukaryota; kingdom Viridiplantae; phylum Streptophyta; class Magnoliopsida; order Malvales; family Malvaceae; genus Hibiscus; species Hibiscus syriacus. The sequence continues at coordinate 1,212,155 of NW_024063293.1, forward strand.
AGGCGTGAATAAGAAGTTATAAGTGTTAAATCAAAGTTTGGATAACTTGGAAAATTGGGAATGCTTCTTAATTTTAAGAATCATTAAGAGATATGAAAGATAAAGATAGCTTATATGGATATAAGTTGGTTTATAAAGTGGTAGTTGAGTTTAATGACATGTTAGGGGATTAAAATAGAAGAATTGAGTGAAGAGTTGATGATTTTCGGGCTTGAATATAATTTATGGGCATGATGTATCGGTACACATTCAATATGTACCGATACACTCCTAAAAGAAGAACATCGAATGCCCGAAATGCATCGATGCAGTTTGAGTGTGCACCGATGCACCAAGACAAATTTTGAAGGTGCATCGATGCATTAAGGGGATGCATCGATGCATTAAGGGGATGCATCGATGTATGAGAATTCAAAGCTATTTTGTGTATCGATGCACCTATAGTACATCGATGCACCCCTAAGGAAAAATGTGAATATGGGTTTATTAAGTTCGTTTAAGTTGCTAGTATCAAATTACAAGGTGTAGGTATCTAATAATTGTCTTAAAATGTATAATTACGTAGATTCGGAGCCTAATCAAGTTCCGGAATCATTGGCAAGTATGATCGATCAAAGGGAAAGTAAAATATTGGAATTGACTAGTGAGGCCAGGTGAGTGCATACAAGTTAGTTTATGATGTTTAATGGAAATAAGACTTGCGACAAGTCTACTTCCTATATTAGAAGGCATGAATGTATGATCATATGCATATGTTTGATTTGGGTATATGTGATATATATTGTAGTATGTATTAAATGATTTGTGTGAATACATGTAGTGTGATAAGTTATAGGAATTAATATGATTGATCTATATGATTACATGGGAATGTGAAATAGGTTATAAGATAGGTGACCATACATGTTACCTAGTAAATGTGATCAATAATAAGAATCAATATAATAGATTTATATGACTACATTAGAAGGGTGATGAGTTAAATAAGATTAGATTATAGAATAATATATTAGCGAAGGGAATTGAATATAAATGATGATGCCAAACTATAAGATAAGTGTTATAGAGAAGAAGTATACTTAAAGAGAATTATGGTATAGGAGATATGTAAAATTTAACTAAACAAATAGATTAAACTGGTATAAATGGAAAATGAGATAAGTTAGGTAGCATTTACCTAGGAGATAAAATAAGATTATATTGATAAGTAACATAAATGACATAAGGAAAACTTATGTGTTAAATGATTTAAGCATTGAAATGAACATAAGATATATATTCATTTGAATTTATTCGATAATATGAGTATATGACATTACTATACGGTTTAGATGAAATACTATACATGAATAAATGTTTTTGAATCAAATGGTTTGTATTATGTTTTGGTTTTAGCTAAATAGTATTTTTAATGCACTGTTTTGATTTCAGTGCTATGAAAATATATATTCTATGTGAAATACTATAAGTATATGTTCTATGTGAATAAATGCTATAGGAAATGCTATGAGTAATTGATTTATGTGAATAAATGATAAATTTGAGTAATGTTATTTGAAATATTATATGTTATCTAAATACAAGAACATGAGATATGTGACATGTGAAGTATATGGAAATGATCTATGTGTAAGTGAACTATGTAACTATGTGATTCTATGAAAATGTGATAATGAGCTATGTGCAAAACAATTATGAGACTACGTGCCTCGGTAATATGAATATGTGAACATGTGAAATGACATAAACGATAATGCCCATGTTATGTGTCATGAGAGCTAGGGGTATAGTTGGTATGCCAAGAGTCGAGGGTCTACGTGGTCCTTTGGGACATATATGTATCCTTTGGAACATCTATGAGGTCTTTTGAGACACATACTTGGTCCTTGGAATATGTATATGGATCTAAAGGAATTTTCTACGTGGTCCTTAGGGACATCTTATATGGAACTTCGGTGCATTTCTACGCGGCACTTAGGTGCAATTCTACGTGCCACTTCGGTGCATTTATATGAGCTGTGGTGACATCATTAGTGCACAACCTCTATAGACTCACATATCTATAGTTTTCACATGTGTACATGGGCTAATAAAGAAGATGATATAAAAGAATCTTGTATGATATTATGTGCTTTGTTTGTAATCTTTATGTTGAGAAATGATATATGTGATATGATGTTGATGTGTATATAGCTTGGTTAAGAAGAATAGGTACAAGGACATCTGACTAAAAGATAAAGAACGAAAATAAGACTATTAAGAGATAATGATAAATGTATTACATACGCTTTATATGCTTTGTGTGTTAGGTAATATATTATCAGAATTATATGATGATATATGTGTATGTTTTTTGTGAAACAATATGTATATATATATATATATGCGTTTATGTTTGGAACCATTTTATAGTTTATCATGATTACATAAATTGTGTATAATAGGAATTAGTTATGATATATTATAATCAGTTTATTTATGCCTCACTAAGTCATCGAATTAGCGTGTGAATGTTTCACACCTAGGTTCCGGAAAGCTAGAAGAAAGGTTAAGAGGAGCAAGACACGTCAGCATCTCCCTTACAAAAATAATTTCAGATCAGAAAATAGAGGATTTAAATGACTTTGGTTATTTTAAATATAGTTGGCATGTACTAATTGGTTGAGTTAAATATGCTCTGATTGATTCTGGTCAATTTATGTAACTAAACCGCTTTTACTTTAATGAAAGTTTTAAATTTTCTTTGAATTTTGTCAAGAGTCAAAGTTTGAAAAGTCAATGTGACACCTCAGACTCGTATCCGGGTCGGGTACGGGTTGGGGGTGTTACAACACCCCTTGTCCCAAAATAGTCTTGTAGACACCCGTTTTTGTCTGGGTCTTTTTTATATTACTATTATTATTATTATTATTAATTAATATATTTACAAATTTTTTTACATGCCACTAAATTACAAGGCCCAACCTAGGCTTAACCCGAAGCCCAACAAAGGTCTGACCCAATTACAAGGAGAAAACCCAGCCAACCCAGGACACAAACCCAGCAGCCCCAATCTATATACCCAACCCAAAGGCGACCTGGTCCAAGCCCGCTAGATAAACTAGTAAATTAGGGTTTGTTACCCTAACTACACTGCCGTCGTCGCCGACTATTCCCCTGCACAAACACTGACCGAGCATCACCCATCCATCGAACATTGATCGATTTCTTGCCACAAATCATTCAAATCCATCAACAAACCCAAATAAACAATGAAAAAGAAATTAAAAGGGAAATCCTGAGGGGATTTATTATGATGATATCAACACATGCATGAAAAAAGAGATCAATAAAAGGAGGAGGAGAAATATCAGAGAAAGGGATTCAGAGAACAAGTTTCGGGGATAGAAAGAGAAATATAGATGGAGAGATATTCGGGAAAGGGTCGAAAAAAATGAAAAGAAAGAAACGGAGAGAAAAAACAACGAAAGGAAAAACCAAACCCGAAAAAATAACCAATCACACATGAAGAAAACCAGTGAGTAACCGAGAGTAAAGAGGACATTTACCTTGTTCGGAGTAATGTCGGGAAGCCCACGGGTTGCTGGAAACTTGTTTTTCTGTGAGGTAAACCCTTAGATCTAGGGATTTGGGGTGATTTTAGGCTAAAAGTTGCTGGGTTTCGAGTCTAGGGTAAGGAGGGGATCATTTGGGGGGGGGGTTTCTTCAGCCATCGTGAGCCGTTGTGGGCTCTGCCGGTGACCGTTGTTTCTTCTGTCTTCCGATGAGAGATTTGAGAGAATTTTAATTCTCTATCTTTCTTCTCTCATTGTGAAAGTATGTAAATGAGGTGGGTGGCCGTTTTTTTTCCTAGGATATTATATATATTATACGCAAAACAGTGCCGTTTTGGAGCACCCCTTTTCTATGTTTTTGAGATTTTAGGGGGAAATCGCTTGTTTAGTCCCCTATTTTGTAACCCCGCCGTTTGTTTTAATTTATAATGGGGAAAATTACGTTTTAGGTCCCCTATGCTTTGTAATATCATGTTGTAGCCATTTAATGAAGTTCTATTTCATTTTATTTCGAGCACTAATGTTGCAATACTTGTATTTTAGTCTTGTTTTTACTTATTTTGTTATTTCTATAAATGTTTGACTTTGGTTGCAATATTTGTAATTATTTCATTTTAGTCAATGATTTTGTGTTTTGTGTATTTTTTGTGAATGTTCGAATTTGGCCATGATATTTATGTATCTTTTATTTTGGTCACTGTGTTACATATGGTTTAATTATTATTTAATCCTCCATATTTTGGTTATTTTATTTTAGTCCCTTAACTTTCTATTTTTTATTCTTTTAATCCTTTAAGTTTCTATTTTTGTTGTTTTAGTCATGTAAATTTATGTTTTTTCTATTTAATCCTTTATTTTACTAAGCATGTCTATTTTTTTTTTTGTATTTTAGTCTGTCATGTTTGTAAATGTGCATTTTAGTCCAATTTTGTAATTGTGTTTTATCGGCCGTTATAATTTCATGTATATACGAAAATGAAAAAGTTTCAATTTGAGGGAAATCTACATACGAATATATCTCCCAACTAAAGTGAAGGTCTTTTCGAGGATTTTTCGTATAATTGTTTATTTTGTATTCGATAATTCTCTTTGTTCCACGTTTATTTATTTTGATTATTTTAAACTCTTTTCACTTTTATTTTGTTTTATTTTATTTTATATTTGAGAAAAGTTCAAAATAATGTCTTTTGTGAGGAGAATCTATGTGAAAGTCTCCTAACTACAAAGAAGTGCATTCCCGAAGATTGTTCACACAAAAGATCATTAGTTACCCTAAAATTGACATTTTTTAATAAATTCGAATAATTAAAAGGATCATAATTTAAATATATTTTTGAGTTTGCAATCCCCAATATTTAAACACCATATGATCGTTTAGGTACCAAAATTTGGGCGTTGTGGGGGTGCTCACCCTTCCCCACACATAATCGACTCCCGAACCTTTAAAATATGAATCTTTGGTAAAATGCAGACCTTTTTTTCATTTAAGTTTTCCAACCTACCTAACTTAAAGGTTGGTGGCGACTCCAAAATCAATGTGTTTTTCAAATCATATTCACCATCCCGAACTAAATTTGTTTTAAGTCTAACATATTCCCCCGAGGAGACGTTATGACAAGTCTTCTTGCCCATAATATGTGAAACACATTAAATAGTCTTAGGATTCTTTGATTGAGTGGAAATAGGAGCAAAATTCTTCACCAAAATAAGAGTAAAATTTATCTTAATTGGTCAGATTCCGTATTTTACGTTGGGGGAATCTCGAACAACAGAGTTTCCATGATTAGAATCCTCACGCAACTAAACACTACCCGATGGTGTTGCCCTTCTCGGTGGCACTCTAATAGAAAGATCCCAAGCCAAAGGAAGTTCTTTTCCACCATGTCGAGCCCTGACATGACAAGAGCTCTCCCCGTGACCCAACTTACCACATATGAAACAAAATAAGATCGACTTTTCATTATTCTCTTATAACCAAGCGTAGTTACATTGAAATTATACTCCAAAAAATAACCAAGAAAATTATCGAGCCTATTTGTTGTGTTGTTCGTCATGAAACTCAAAGGAATATAGTGGACTAGCACCAAATAACTGACATGGGTTAGAGGAATCGTCTTTGGGTCTTCCCCATCTTTTAACATGTGAAGAATTAACAAGTGGAGAATTAAAATTTCATGAACCACCAATCTCAATTCTATCTGCATTTACCACCGGAAAAAGGCGAAATAAGAACCTACTATCGCCCGGATTCGATATTGTAATATCCTGACCGGATGCCAAACATTCGCTAGAGTAGATCTCATAGACTGAAAGTTTAGCTCATATGAAAGTTTCTTGCTTTTCGATTCATCCTCCGCTTCAAAAACCTCCACCCCCAAACCAGATCCGTCATAGAAACAAAATTTTAAAAAACAAAGAGAAAAACCAAACAAAAAGCAACGTGTTAAAAGACAATTATAGTTTTGTTAAATTCAATTTAAAAAGTATATTAATTTATTTAAAAATTATTTTTATATTAACTTTATAAAAATAAACTTTTTTTCAAAATATTTTAAGGTGTCATTTGACACCTCTCATCATAGGGACACCAGTCATCATAGAATGACTTTACTGATACTTTTAAATCAATACTCTAGAATAAATGGTTAAAAAGTTTTCACTTGACGCTTCCTCCCCTTTCTAAAATTAAAAATACATATTTTTTTAATTATTTTTGAAATAGGCATTACTCTTTATAAAAAAAATCCTCACTCCTCCTCCCTTTTTTGTGAAATAAGTGTTAATTTTCTAATGACGTTTAACGTTTTGTTGAGAAACAAGTGGGAGTAATATTAAACGTTATATGAAAGCCATTTTTTTAAGTCCAACACTGTCTCTTACCTCTAACAAACACTCTATTTAACTCTACACTTACACTAGAGCCGTACAATAATATAAATATTAATAATAAAAAAGTGAAGTCCAATGAAAGCAGCCCAACTCAGTGATTCACTCAAAACTCAACTCAACTCACCTGCATCACTACACCGCCAGCCGAAAATGATGGTGCTCCTCCCCTTTTCCTCTCTCACAAAAACAAAAGAAAAATATTAGTCCCCACAGCAAATCTCATCCCCTGCAAATCTCACAATGCTTCCCTCCCCCTTCTTCTTCTTCTTCTTCTCCTTGTTGTTTCTGACATGTCAATCGCTTCACATTCACAGCCGTAGGATCCTCCATCAACCCTTCGTCCCCGTCGGATCCACCACCACCCCTCTACCCCCATCTCCTTCCCCTCCTTCTTCCAAATACCCTTTCTCTTCTTCTTCTTCCACTTCTCCTCCTTCAGACTCTCCTTTCTTCCCTTCTTTCCCTTCCTCTCCTCCTCCTCCTCCTTCCCCTTCCGCTTTCGCTTCTTTCCCCGCCAACATTTCCTCCCTCACTCTCCCCCACGCTTCTTCTCCCAACCACAACTCTCACATCATCATCATCCTCGCCGTCGTTGCCGCCTCTCTCGTTGCTGCCTTGCTCCTCTTCTTCTACTACCGACACCGCCGCAAGCAGAAACGTGGCTCTGTTGATGATAACAAGACCTTGACAGCCAATAATAGTAGTAGATTGTACCCTAACAATGTTCTTGCTGGTAAGCTGAGGACAACTTCCACCACCAGTTCCGAATTGCTTTATTTGGGTACGTTGGTGAATGCGCGAGGCGGAGTCGATGGTGGTGGTTCCAATAATTCGCCGGCTAATGCTAGATTTGATCCGAGAAAAATGGACTCCCCGGAGCTCCAGCCGTTGTCTCGACAGAGCACCGGTCGGAACTTCCGTGCCGGTGAAGTTCAGTCTGTTACTGAAGAAGACGAAGAGGAGAATTTTTATTCACCGAGAGGATCTTCCGGCGGTCGAGATAGTCCTAGTGTGAATGGATCCAGATCAAGAAGAGCATTTGCGGCAATTGCTGTGAAAAGCATCGAGTCTAGTAGTACTTCCTCGAGTTCATCTTCGAGTTCGAGTTCAAGTTCACCCGCGAGGTCTAAATCACTCAGTATATCTCCCCCGGTTAGTGCGATTCCAGTAAGATCCAACCCGAAATCTCCTGAACTCGTTCACGTTCAACATTCTTTAGCTCCGGCGAGGGTTTCAGCTGATTCGCCACGAGTTTCCGATGCTTCCAATGGAAATGTACGATCTCCCTCGCTGTCTTTAACTTCAACATCACCGAACATGGAAGAATCAAATCATCGAAACATCCAATCTCCCTCGCTGTCTCCGATGTTCATCCAAAACCCAGATTCATATGTTGTTTCCGATCGGAACACTGGGTCACCTTCGCTGTCTTCACCTACTACTTCTCCAAATAGAGCGTTGATAGAGAAACTAGATGCATCTATTAGAAATTTCAAGCATTTGGTTCGAAACATGGGGAGCTCATTAGTTTCAGCTTCAGCTGCTAGTAGTTCACCGGCCAAAGAATCACCGGTTAATGATCTGGGTCGAAACCAAACCCGGTCGCCATCAGTTGGTTCGGCTTCTACTTCACCTGAGAGAATGGTTAACGATTTGAATCCAATTGTTCGGTCTCCTTCACTGTCATCAGCCTCTGCATCACCAAAAAGAGCGTTGGATGAGAATGAGCGGTCTCCTCTACTATCATCGGCTTCATCATCATCTGACGAAGTTTTCGAGAATAGATCAGAGAAGTCGCCATTGGTGGTTGCCTTTTGGGATTACAATAGGAGTTCTTCGTTTTCATCTTCAGCTTCTTCATCACGAGGAAGAGATCTGGAGAACAGTCCTGATGCATCTCCTGTAAGAGTTACCGGAGCTTCAGAGAAGCCTATGTTGACTCCACCACCACCTCCGCCGCCGCCACCTCCTCCTCCAAAGCAACGACGTCTCTGGGAGAAACCACTTTCATCTGTATCTTTTACTAAACAGACATCCAGACCGCCTCCTCTTACACCTCCTTCGATGCCGTTTATGATGCAAAACCCAATTAGTATTCCTCAAGACGAGTTGCCTACGAGGTCCGAGTCTGAGGCAGTTGAGGAAGGGGAGGCGGAGGAAGCTTCAAAACCCAAGTTAAAGCCTTTACACTGGGATAAAGTACGAGCCAGCTCAGATCGCGAAATGGTGTGGGATCACCTCAGATCAAGCTCATTTAAGTATGATTTCAACCTCTACTTATCTGCATACTTTGGAGATTTTATTTAGTTCTTTCAGATCGAGTTGAGTTAAGCTTTTTCGTGTGATTCTACTTCTTTCTTGAATAATTTGTAAGAGTTTGGCTTCTGCAGGTTGAATGAGGAGATGATCGAAACACTATTTGTCGCAAAGACACCGAATTCAAAACCAACCCAAGCAACTCCACGATTTGTTCTTCCATCATCAAACCAAGATAACAGAGTGCTGGATCCCAAAAAGGCGCAAAACATAGCTATTTTGTTAAGGGCACTCAATGTGACTGTCGAAGAAGTTTGTGAAGCCCTTTTAGAAGGTAATAAAATTGTTGCAATTGTGGTTCAAGTTTTGTAGATCTTAAAGACTTAAGATGTCAATAGCTTGCACAAAGGTCATTAAGCTGCTGGATATGGTGATGATCATATTTATTTGTACTTATGTTCCTTGAGCTTTACTTAATGAACGTTTTCTGCTGAAGTTGTCACTGAACTTAGTGGTTTTGTTCCTTGAATTTGCCTTGCCTACAATTGATATCAGTTGAGCTTTAATATCCTTGCCATGACCAGTCATATGGTTTCCTATCTTTGGAGTTTTCATGCATGGGCACTGAAATCCACATCTACTATGATACAGGCAATGCAGATACACTTGGCACTGAACTTCTTGAAAGTTTATTGAAAATGGCTCCAACAAAGGAAGAAGAACGTAAATTGAAGGAGTACAAAGATGATTCACCAGTCAAACTTGGCCCTGCAGAGAAATTTTTAAAAACAGTTCTTGATATACCTTTTGCATTTAAAAGGGTGGATGCAATGCTCTACATAGCTAACTTCGAGACTGAAGTTGAATACCTTAAAAAGTCTTTCGAAACTCTAGAGGTAATTTAATATAACTCCATCTGTCTGGCTTTCAAATTTCCTTGCTTTCTTTCTCTTGCTTTCGTTGGTTGGTTGTTTCTTACCGTATTAAAATGTGAATACTTATTCAATAACATATCCTTTATTGTGGTTTAGAAATTTTCTGCACCTAACATTACTGCTATCTTTCTGACTATTCACGAAACTTGTTCATCATCAATTATCTTAAGCTGTATCTCAATTGTTTTTCATTTACACAGGCTGCTTGCGAGGAATTGAGAACCAGTATGATGTTTTTGAAACTTCTAGAGGCTGTGCTCAAAACTGGGAACCGCATGAACGTTGGGACAAACCGTGGTGATGCCCATGCCTTCAAACTTGATACACTCCTTAAGCTTGTTGATGTCAAGGGTGCGGATGGGAAGACCACACTCTTGCATTTTGTTGTACATGAAATCATAAGAACCGAGGGTGCTCGTCTTTCGAATGCTAATGACCAAACAGAAAACTCTACTTCAAATGAAGATGCTCGGTGTCGGAAGCTCGGTTTACAAGTTGTTTCTAGTCTCAGTTCAGAGCTCACCAATGTGAAGAAAGCTGCTGCAATGGATTCCGAGGTACTTAGCAGTGATGTCTTGAAGCTTTCTAGAGGCATCGAGAACATCAGCGATGCTTTAAGATTAAATGAAACAATGGGGTCAGGCGAGAGCAAAGTGAGATTTTCAGAATCGATGAACAGGTTTATGAAAATGGCGGAGGAAGAGATTATAAGGGTTCGAGCCCATGAAAGCGTGGCACTATCGCTAGTAAAGGAGATCACTGAATACTTCCATGGGAACTCTACAAAGGAAGAAGCCCATCCATTTAGGATCTTTATGGTGGTGAGGGATTTCCTTACAGTTCTCGAACGAGTCTGCAAGGAAGTTGGGATGATAAATGAACGAACCATTGTTAGTTCTGCCCATAAATTCCCAGTTCCAGTGAATCCAATGATGCAACCAGTGTTTCCAGTTTCGGTGAATCCAATGATGTCCCAAGCTTTTTGTCAGAGGAGATCACAGTATGGTTCTGGTTCCGATGATGAGCCTGCATCACCTTAGTCGTTTGCTGAAGCTGTAAAATTGAAGCTGCCAAAACTGGGTTGTTTGGATTTTGATTGAAGCTTGTATGGCCTGGTCTGCAATACATGGTCGCTGTAATTTACTTATTTATATTCTTATTTTTATATCTGTATACATCCATGTACAATAATTTTGGAACAGTTTTGTTCATATATATGATAATGATATAATACACTAGAGGAATTTTCTTGGAAAAAAAGAATAAGGTAGTCTTTGATGTCTTGTAAGTAAAGCTATGTATTAAACTCTGAACTGAATTTCACGTAAAGAGGCGTCGTAGTTGAGAATTTTGGTGTACTTCATGTAATAATAATATGACTCAATGAGAATGCCACACTCATCAGATTCGTGCCTGCAAATTTATAGCAGGCCACAATAATTTATTTCAAATACTTTTTTTAACATTAGACTAATACCATAATATTGCTTATATCAGAAAGTAGTGTTGACCGCCTTTGCTTCACTGATTTTATTGTCTCAGCATGTCAGCATCCATGCGTTCTAGAATACGACGTGCTTCTTCCTCCGTTGCAGGAACTACTTTTCGAATCCTAAATCCGTTCTTCTCGGCCTTTGCCTCTGGCCGGACAGTGAATGAGAAATGAAATGTATTTGATACCTGCTTCATGGATACATTTACGAAAAGAGATAACATGTAAGTAACCATCTAATCATTGAAAGTAGTAAACACAGGATCAAGCACGTAGAAGCCCTTTGTTCTATAATAGTGCATTCGGAAGGGTTTTACCTCACTAGATCTAATCTCAGGCCTCGTAACATGAGCAACAACTTCGACGTTAATAGAAGGTTGATCTAGATTCTCGAGTTCAGTGTACAGAACGCATGACGTCAGTCGAAGGAAGTCCCCTACATCAACCTGCTCGAGACGCAAGTATTCTTTGCTCAAGTTATAAAAGTTCCCTGAAAGATGAACGGATAGCAATTCTATATCTTTCATATAGAGTTGACAGTTAATGAACTAAAGCTGACCTAATTTGTTGCACAAATGCAAGCCAAAGATGCTGGAAAGACATTTGATATTGAATCTGAAAATTTATTCTCGTCTTGCATTTTATGAGGACATGCTTGAAATAATGTTTGATGGGCAAAAATAGGGGAAGAAAAGATTGCGGCAACTTCAAACAATATTGAATAACACCTAGCATGGAAGGCAAAGAAGAAGAAACGAGTCATGATTATTGTTTTGCATAGACATGTTCAGCTATTCGGCCCTTCCATAAATGGTTCAGGATCTCGATCTCTCTCTATCTGAGACACAATTAAATTAATGCTAAAAGCTCAATAGAAAGTAGAAAGGTACTTACAGGCCTTAAGAAATCAACATGATCAACTTCTAAAAAGCAAGGCACTAATCCAGCGAAGGCATAGGCTGTTGAGAAAGCTAACTCAAAGGCTCGATGCATTAAGAAACCTCCAAAAATTCGACCATGGATGTTCCTCTGCTGTGGTTGGCAGATCAAAGCATTCTCAAGGCGGGTATCCTTTAAAAGAATGCTGTCTCTATCTGCTAGTGCAGGCATATCACAGAAGATTCGGCCCTCAGCCAAAAGCACTTCCAGTCTCTTTATCTCCTCATTGTCAAATTCTCTTCTACCTACTCTTTTCTTTTTTCTCAATTTGCTTCTAGCTTCAGCTTCTTCAAAAAGAAACTTCTCGCATTCAGTTTCTGGTGAAAGCCGGTTAACAACAGCAGCTTTCCCGGTCTTGGAGTCCCGGGCCACAAAGATGAAGTTAGCTGTTAGAGCCACTGAATCAGAAACATCTGAGTTTTCTGCATGAAATAACATTATCCGATCAAAGTCCATATCAACATGGCCAAACTTCAATCTGAAATATTCATAAATGATATAAAGAAGTGTCAACAGAATCACATTTCTAGCAGCCATCTGTGTAAGTCTCGACACTATCAAATATTGTCAGTTCAAAGTAGCATCTAAGTATAGGCAAAGTCTCACTCAAGTAAAAAAAAAAATCACCACAAGAGAAGATAGATGATACTTCTGTGCTCGAACAGATGAAATTGTGTAAAACAACAAAGAACAGCATGCTTCTCCTAATTGTGCAGTGTGTAAATGAACCAGAAATAAAAATGGATTCCATAAAAATTCATAGAAAAAGAATAATGAAGTGAACAACGCAAATCACAGATTCCAGAAAGCACCATTTTTGGATTGAATGACTTCTAGTTGAATCTCAATTGATGATGTCCCAACCCATATGACAGAACCAACAATTTTCAGATCAATGTCAACACTAATAGCCTTCTTCAAAACAATCTTGTCAACAGCAGCTGTAACCAGCAAGAGAGGCCTTGTTGTGCTATCATCATCTGAACAATGCTAATTTCAAAAACAAAAAAACACAAACTATAACCATCCAAAAAGGGTCTAAAAACCAGATTTTCTCATGCAAAAAAAAAACGAATTTTGTTAAAAGAAACCTTGACAGAGATAGTCCCAGCTAAAGCATCAAGGTCTTCAAGCAATTTCCCGATTCTAACTTCATTCCAGGGATCCCTATACTGTTCTCTCAAGATATAATCCGACGACAAGTTATAAAAGATGCTGGTCCTGCTTTGAGACGGAGTTCTTGTGAGTAACTCGCTCTGTGGGGGCGCGTCTTTTGGAGGGTCAAGGAGTCGCTCGAATATTTTGGACCTTGCTTCCCATAAAGCATCGGTCACCGGCGAATGGTACATTCCGGGCCACAGGCTAATGGGCTTTCTGTTCCCGGTCGATGTGGAATCTGGAGGAGAACTGTCGAAGGGAGAGGAAAAGGTCGAAAAAACTGGGATCGTTTTAGGGGATGCGCAATTGAAATCCATGGGGAAATTTGGGATGTTTTTTCAGGTGATTCCTGCACAAAGTTTGCTGATAATTTTGACGGTTCCAAGAAATTTCCATTTCAGGGTTGGGGTAGTTGTTCCTTTTAGAGTTATTTGTATCATATGCCCTCTAACTGTGATCCTCTTTTACATTGATCTCCAAGGTTTTTAAAATTGCAAATGAATCCCTAAATTATGCAATAAATATAAGTTTCGTAATTAATAAAATATCTGATAAAGTAAATAAATGGTCGCTCGATTATAGGATGTTGTTTTGTTGAGTCTTTCGACTATTAAAAGTTACAAAATAATCATCTAACTATTTATATGCTTCAAACTCGTCTTTTTTCTCTGCTTCAAATTTTATAAATTTAATCAATTTAGTTCTAAATTTTAATTTTAATTTATTATTAAAGTATTAAATCATGAATAACAATTTAAATTATTAAGATAATCTTATCAATCTAGGCTCCAAATTAAAATCAAGATAAACACTGTTTAACATCTTTATGGATTAATGGAGGTGAGTAGCCATGGTGAAGAAATGGCAGCGCTCGTGCAATGCCGAGGGCTATTTTGCGCTGAAATCTTCAGGTGTTAATGCTGATAGCTCACTGTTGTCTTCTTCATCAAGTGGCATGTCATGTAACAACTCCTTTGCCAAGCAATATCCAATTAATGGGACAAGATTCGGGTGTTTGATTGTACCAAGATACTCCAGCTCATTCATGGTCGATCAATGTAGATCCATGAACCAAGACTTCGACAGCTACATGGATTCCACCAGGCATAAATCCTCTACAAGCATTCCCGAATTTCCCTTCCTATATTGAGATTTGAAGTTGCAGACAAGATGTCTGCAAATGTGAGATTCAACAATGGTTCATCAAACATCATTTCAGGGACTTATGTTGCCTGTTTAACATCAACAACTTCCACATATGCATTACAGCTCTCCACTAAATGAAGGAAAAATACCAAAAAAAGTCTTGAAAGATGCTGAAATTAACGAGTACTACTAAGCAAAATATGCCACACACACATCATTTGCAACCCTTAAGCAATAATCAGACAACTTTAAAACTCTGTTTTTTGGATTGTGACCCTTGAAAAATGCTCCAACTCCCCTTCCATTTCATCAAGCATCAATGACACTCGATGGAACATGCCACCTCGACGTCACATGGATGCCTAATTGACATAAATCCCAGACCAGAAAGTTAAAATAGGTCCAGTTTCTCGACATAAATTCTAGTAAATGAAAGTAGGAAGTTAGGCTGCAAAATCCAGCATAAAGAATACAGCATGGATCTAGATGTCTTTTTTCGTAGTTATTCGATTGAAGCGTGCTAGCATTTATGCGGGTGCACAATGATTCTTCATCATCTGTGCAAGCGAGAGTTCTACTGTTAGTATCGTATGCCAAATTAAGTTTCATAATCCAGAAGTGCAAACAGTAAACAGCAGTGAATTACACATTTCATCAATCAAAAACACAGAAAAGACTTGAACCCTCACAACTATATATATGATGTCTAGTTTATGTTACATACATCAATCATTCGCCGTTCATATTATCATTCGACGATTATCACATTAATCTATAAGGAAAACAAATCCCACAATTATAAAGTGATCATACTTGCATCACGTGAAGCTTCAATCGGTGTGAAATTAATAATTCTACATACATGATCGTTGAGGGAGAAAGCCTGGAAAGATAACCTAAGATACTAACAATCTAAAGCTTTTCCTCCAGGACACTAGTGAAGGATTCTACTATTAAATAAAAGACACCCAAGCCCTAAATTGGATGCTTAAAAATGTAACCGATACAATTACACTGAGTACTGAATGCATAAAGTTGAAATAGTAAGTAAAGCATCATACATGTAACTTCAACCTTTATTTAAACATGCACAAGAACAAAGTTATGGATGCACTAAGCTAAGATACAATACTCACCATATCCCATATGGCTTCACTGACTCTCATTGACATCTCGAGCAACAATAAGTTCTTCTAAATAATCAACATCACCGGTGTCTGAAGGCATCAAAATTTCATCCTCGGCAGTAAAATGGTATCGCTCCCCAATAGCTCTTAAAAGCTGGTATACTTCAAACATGGTAGGCCTCTCCTTGGGAGGTGGCAATACACAGTTACATGCAAGTTTAAGAAATTGGAAAAGTTCATTATCAACATCCTTGCCAACCAAGGTTGTTTCAATAGCATCGTGAAGTTTTCCATCATTTGATAGCTGTGTAATCCATTCAACCAGACTTCCCTTGAAGCTCTCAGGAGCTTTGGATACATGGGTAGGTTTTTCACCAGTCACCAACTCAAGAAGGATAACTCCAAAGCTGTAGACATCTCCTTTTGGAGTGGCCACTAGCGTTCTGCCATATTCAGGGGCAACGTAAGCTAAATCTCCAAATTCACCATTCACAAAGGTGCTCAAATGTGTATCAATTGGGTTCATCAGCCTAGCAAGACCAAAATCGGATATTTTGGGCTCAAAATCTGCATCCAGTAAGATACACTTAGAACTTATATTTCGATGAAGTATACGAGGATTGCAATTGTGATGAAGCCATGCAAATCCTTTCTCAAGCTTTTAGTGCTCTTTGCTTGACTTGCTTTCCGTTGAAAGATATTTTTTGCCTAATATTTTCCCATAAATAAAAAGGAAAAAGGCATAGTGAAACTGAAAATTGTACAGAGAGTTAAAAAATAATTGTTGAAAAGGCCCTCCGTTTTTGGATAAATTTTCAATTTGGTGCCCGTCTATTGGTCCAATCCCATTAAGGGGTCTACAAAACAGCCATACAAATTTTAGAATAGAAAATCTATAGAATAATTCTTTTTCTATTATGATTTTGTGTTCTTATTCTTCCTTTGTCATTTGATAATACGTTGGTTTTTCATTGAATGCTTGATACTGAGATTAAATAAAAACTAAAACACAGGTGTTACCTGTTTAAGAATATCGTCTGCAAAAAAATAAATAGAGGTGTCTATATAATGAAAAAGCAGTGCACTTAGATTGTTTATAAAAAAAGTATAATTTCAAACAATTTCAAATATTGTTAGCTCTTAGTTAATAGATAATAACAAATATTGTTAGATAATTTCAAATGTTAGCTGGTGTAACCAATTAGGGTTCTTCCAGTACGTCGTCTGTACAAAGATAAATAGAGGTTTTTATGGAATGAAAAAGCATTGCACTTAGATTGTTTACAAGAAAGTTTAAAGCCGACTTGTCGTGTCATAGCATTTGTAGCGCCTTATTTCCTAAACAAACGAGTCTGTGTGTTTTGACGTTATTATAATTGAGAATCTTGGAGCTTTCTTGAATAACTCACGTCTGGTCACTCATGCAAGAAGACAACCTACCGGTCACAAAGGTGACTCAGGCGGATGAACCAGTTGATATGGCAAGCAAAAGTAACAAAAGAATCCGATTATCTGTGGAAGAGGCAACAGCCGAGGAAAGAACATGGACGAGATCTTGGAGGGACACCGTGGCGGATTCACCAATTTTTACCGGTATGTTCCATAGCTCAACAAGAATGGATGAAGAGGTTTATGAATCCATATTCCAGGTTTGCCTATAGAGTATTCCGATGAGGGTATACTTGGTAATATTGGAAGGATGGTAGGTACACCATTGAAAGTGGATTATCGCACAACATGGATAACGAGAGGAAATTTCGCTAGAATCTGTGTGGAAATTAACTTAAACAAACTGTTAATATCAAAGATAAGAATAGGTAATATCGTTCCCAATATTGAGTACGAAACATCTGATATGCTTCCGTTGTGGGATGGTGGGAAACAAATCGGAACAATGTCATATAAGACACTTCGATAATATTCAAAAAGGAGGATAGGAAATATCTCATCCAAATCCCACCCCAAATGTGGAACAAACGGAGGAAATACATGAAGAAAAGATATCTCAGGAAAGAACCAACAAAGAAGGGAGATATGACCCATGGATGTTGGTTCAAAGACGCCAAAAAGGAACACGAGGAAGTAAAAAAAGGCAGTATAACAAGAACCAAGAAAAACCAGAATGAAAATCGATTCAAAGCTCTATGTGAGGAAATCCAAATTGATAATAGAAAAACAGAGGGAACATCTGAAAACAGGAAAGAAGTTGAGCAAGGACGAACACAAAGCCAAGAGAAAAGGGCAACCAAGGAAAATGCTCAACAGACCATCGAAACAGAAGAAAGGAGCAAGGGGAAGAACAAAACTTCTATCCCTCCTAAGAATAGCAAGCAGAGAAATAGTGTTGGGATACAAATCAAATCCCCAATGATAAGTAAAGGGACCGTTGAGAGCAGCAGTACTCCTAAAGAAGTTAATACCTCTACCTTGAGGTCAACTGACCAAGTAAACAACAAGATGGATCTGGAAGTAAACTTTCAGGACACGAATAAGGAACACTTTGTGCTTTCATGTGCATGTTATTCTGGAATATAGACATCCATCAGTTCATTTGTATGGACTAATGAATTGGTTTAAAGAGATACCATATAGCATTAAATGGTTAATGGTTTGCTCTTTGCTGAATAGGAGACTTTGAGGGCCAGCGATAAGGAACTGACGAGCTGTGGTCCGTATGCAATGAAAGAGGATGATGCGATGGTTTATAGAAGGCCTTATATTACATCTGGTTCATCAGGGTTTGCACTAAATGCAATTAGTAGGGCCATGAAAAAAGAGCTTAAGGTGGATTATTATTTACTATATTTATATTTATGTAGTTCAAGTTCTGTTTTAATCAGATCAAAGATATAGAATTCAACTCTGAGTTTCCACCTTCCCTCTTTCTTGAGGAAACCTTCTGCCTCTACTATAGTACTAGCCTTATACCGCTGTTTCCTGATTCATTTATATAGTATAAGGTTAAAGGTGTAATGGAAAAATCATTCTGGTTTTTTGCTTGACAGGCATGTGTGGAAGATACAAAAGCAATTCTCACTGATGAAAATTGGATAGTTCGAACTACGGTGTGTTGGGGCCAGAGGGACCGTTGGCTGAACTACGATGAAGTGGAAGATTTCTGCAAAAACTCAAACCATAAACTGATTGAGCTTCCAATGGTACCAACATGCCACATGCACTTACATGTTATATTGAAACCAACATTTCAGTTCAGCCTTAGATGAAGCATATGTTGGGGCGTGGGATCTTAACCTCTATTTTACTGCCTTATCCTTTTCTCTCTCAAATGCCAAGAATCTTATAAAGACAATAATGCGCCAGCTGGTTTTCCTCCTGCAGGCAGGGCATCATGTCCAGGAAGATAGTGGCGAAGAACTTGGCGGGATCATTTCGGGACTTATCAGCCGAAGGATCATAACATGATAAGTTACAATTTTTTTAGAGTTACCTATATACTCCAAACATCAATTTTTTTATTGGCTTATGCATTTTATTGCTTGCAATGCAAGCAATACATGAATGAACTGTGTTCACATTCTTGTGACAAGCCAATTATGATTGTAATGGTTGGATCTTGTAAGGACAAGGCAACTGAAGTTTGATTTTTGATTTATCATATGTAGTTGGTATTCATTTTCCAATGTGCAGTATAAATAGTTAGTATATAATGAGAAATATATCAACTTGAAGGGTTAGCCACAATTTATGGGTATTAATTATTGCTAATAAGTGTATCTATAGTTCAAGATAAGTATTCTGCAGATGCTTTGAAGTATATTTCTTGCTGTATCATTCCTTGATTAGAAAATCCTGTGTTCGTGACCCTCTACATGCATGTTCAACAACCAAATTCTTCCTGTAATCCGTCTTTAGGTGAGCATTACTTCTTTTTTTTTTTTTTACAATAGATCGTACGGATCAGACCAGCAATTGTCTTGCTTAACAGCTCTCTTCCATCTGTTTTTGAAGATCTCTAATTCAATGAATGATTGCTTTTTAACCTGTGGAAAAAGAATTCCATAGACAACCAATTGATGATTTTGCCAAGAGGTCTGGCCATAAATAGTGCTACGGAGTGAAGTGAGCTTCAAAATTGCATAAGTTCAAGGCTTACCTCAGATCTTCCACCAGACTCATTGGAAGGTGATGCTCCCTGCAAATGCAAAGGTCATTAAAGAATAAATAAATAGCTGGGATATTGGAATTAGATGGTCAACCTTAGCCAAACATGAAATTTAATTCAAGCTGAGCATGAGAACCAAAGCTGAGGCTCAGGTTGGATCATGATATTTGAAAATGCTATAGATTGGTCATAGATAGACCATGATCAACCCTGAATGAGGTCTATGCAACCTGGGATACCTCAGGTAGTGTACTAGCCATACATTATTGCACATATAATCAATGAAGAGAGTTTGCCTTTCACCGTCGAGGACTTGAGTGTATAATAAATGCAGAGATCAAGTAATCAGAAAATTCATGGCTAGCCTTGGTTGTCTCTATTTCACAATCAAGGTCAAGGCTTCAACATTGAAGAAACCCCCTAGGACCCTTGAAAAGCTTTAGAATCATCTTTGGGTTAAATTTCTTACCTTGTTAGCTTCGCCTCCAAGTGTAGGAAGAGCATCATGAACTAAGTACTCAGAATCGACAACTCCAATTTTTTGGGTTCGATCACCCTATCAAATAAAGCATTATGGTAAGAAACATGTAGAAAATACTGAATAATAGCTCATTTTCTCCCATCTTTAAAGCTAAATGAAAATGTGAGGTTGAAGGTATAGAACATGCCTGTGCACAATAACCAAGCTGAAAGTCCAATCCCCATCCATAAACCAGATCGCTCTGATATAAGTGAAAACCAATAATGAGATTACTGATAAATTACGACTAAACTTTACGAAACAATATGGTCATCTTAGAAAGACTTCTCGATAATTTAGAAGTTGATTAATGTCAGAGAAAACCCATATCTCTAATGGTGATGATCTTAAGCTGCATTAATTCTATCAAGCAAGAAATACTCTATCTTCCATTTACTATTAGAAATAAAAAATAGATAAACATCCTGGATATCAATACTCCATCTTTTATGAAAGCCATTGGCATTAATAAACTATGTTATTAGGACTTGGATGTGAGCGTCAGATATGCATATGTTCAAATTTTTTAAAAAGTTTTTCCATGAACTTGAAAGATTCTTGGACCGATGTCCGATTATGCATTAGAAATGGGGACTTCAAGAAAAATAAAGAGTTGAAATAACAGTTAATAGGATGACCATGAAAGCATAAAATGGCAATGATTGTTCATTGTATTCTAATGAACCTTCCATATATTCCATTAGTAATTTAGTACAACATTCAACTTCCTAGTTTGGATATAGTACCTGAATCATATGCCATGAACAGCGCCAAGATGCTCTGGAGAAAACAGGAGCCATCATTTCTACAAATCTGTAATACGCAATCATCTCTTTCTATTACTCCGTGCGAATAGATAAAATTCTTCAGAACTTTAAACTAAGGAAGGCATATATTATACATATTACGGTGAAATGATTGTTAACTACAGACAGAAAAGTCAGGCAAATTTAGATTACCCTGTGCAAGGAGGACCAGTGCTGCTTTTGTTACACTTTGTCCTACCAATCACCTTGTACGTCCTCCTGTCAAAAATACACAACAAATACTTGTGAATAAATTTACTTTGAATATCTTGAGAATATTATCACGAGACAAGCATGTCGTTCATTCCTGAACATGATTTTAGGGAGACAGCGGACCTGTGTACTGTTGAATTTTTGTCCCTTGCGGTAATCGGATGATGCAGCTCTGACTTCTCAGGATCAAGGGCTGGCTGTGATATGTCAAGCCCTTCCTTTTTAACTATTGAAAGGTATCTGTATTTAAAAAGTTCAAAGGAGAGAATAAAGCGTGTGACATAAACCAAATATATAGAGTTCGTGACAATAAAGCTTTAATCTTGCCGGAAAATAAAGCTTCAAGCACTTTCATGCATAATAAGGTCTCTAGGGGTGTGAGCGATTAATGTGAAATGGTTAAGAGTTATCTTTGAAGAGATACTGTCTTGTACTTACCCCAAATTAATAAAAAAAAAGACGAAGGCAAAATCTAACTAAGAACTTATATTTTCAAGATCATAAGTGGATCGAAAACATTATCTTATATAACTAACTCATTTTTTTGTGTTATGATTCTATAAAGAAGTCTATTAACGATATAATTTTGATAAAATTCAAACGAAATTGTTTTACCGGACATGTTTTTGATGCAAATGTGGCAAAAACAAAATGAACAAACAAATAGGTTTGATAAATAAAACAAGTTCAAAAGATGATAGGTTTGGTGAATATTTCTTTTTTCAGCTGGAGTTATTTTTTATTAGATGTTCATCATCATATGGCTGCGAGCAAGGCCCTGATGAGCCGCTGAATCTTCAAGCCAAGCACTATCTCTGAACTCTGAGAAACAAACTTTAGTTTCTTACAGTTAGATTCAGTTCTTGAGTAGTTTTCTTCTTCTTTTCTTTTTTCTTTTTTTGTTCAGCAGTTCTTCTGTAGGTAAAGCACTGTGTTTTTTACTACCAAGTGAAATGAGGAAAAGAAAGACCTATACAACAAACCTTCTAGCATCGAAGTGGTCGACCCCAAGGTCTTCATCCCAAAGGAAGATGTAGGAATACTCCGAAACAATATTTGGATGTAAAAAGCGCTTTGCAAACCACCTGATTTGTGAGAGTGCATTATACAAAGCCAAGTTACTTCGAACTGAATCAACATATATAAAAGTTTTTTTTACCCCAAATTAAGAGCTAATGACCATTTACCACTTGGTTTGATTGGCAGCAGAGACATGTATAGCATGGTCATTCCACTCTAAGTTCTTCCACTGGTCCACAATGCCGTCGTAATGGAAAAGCATCACAGCAAAATCACTCTCTGGAAACTGTGAAATGGAACAAAATGAGCGAAAAAATGATATATATAATAAATTAACATAAACAATGCAATAAAAAATTGGCATTTAACAATAATCTAAATAATAACATAAATAAAGTGGCTGCGAGCAAGGCCCTGATGAGCCGCTGAATCTTCAAGCCAAGCACTATCTCTGAACTCTGAGAAACAAACTTTAGTTTCTTACAGTTAGATTCAGTTCTTGAGTAGTTTTCTTCTTCTTTTCTTTTTTCTTTTTTTGTTCAGCAGTTCTTCTGTAGGTAAAGCACTGTGTTTTTTACTACCAAGTGAAATGAGGAAAAGAAAGACCTATACAACAAACCTTCTAGCATCGAAGTGGTCGACCCCAAGGTCTTCATCCCAAAGGAAGATGTAGGAATACTCCGAAACAATATTTGGATGTAAAAAGCGCTTTGCAAACCACCTGATTTGTGAGAGTGCATTATACAAAGCCAAGTTACTTCGAACTGAATCAACATATATAAAAGTTTTTTTTACCCCAAATTAAGAGCTAATGACCATTTACCACTTGGTTTGATTGGCAGCAGAGACATGTATAGCATGGTCATTCCACTCTAAGTTCTTCCACTGGTCCACAATGCCGTCGTAATGGAAAAGCATCACAGCAAAATCACTCTCTGGAAACTGTGAAATGGAACAAAATGAGCGAAAAAAGGATATATATAATAAATTAACATAAACAATGCAATAAAAAATTGGCATCTAACAATAATCTAAATAATAACATAAATAAAGTCAATCCTTTCACCTTCTTGATCATCTTATTGACATTTGCTTTTTGCTTTGTACCAACTGCAATGGCTAACAAGTTCTTGGACAACTTTGGCTTCTAAACAAAAGTAAAGGAGAACATTAATGAAATAGCTATATGCCTAATGTCCATTAAAATCAACTCAATAGGTTGAAACTTGAAACTATCAAAATACAAATAATGCTACTGCAGTGTTTTTGTAAAGGACCTAAATCAAGAGAAAAAAGGGGGGGAATAATATGTTTCTCCTAATTACTTTATAGTACTATAGGATTTACCCTTATAGTCACATCTAACGATTCGTAAATGTAAATTCAAAAAAAAATGTAATTACAAACATAAGCTTGTCCCCAACTGTGAAAAAGTAAAGTAAGCTAGATAGCACTAAGACCAGAGATTATCACAGCTTGACCGGAAAACCTAGTCCAATCAATGTCCTAAAGGTTTTATCATTGGTAATGATAGCAGCTGGCAACTGCTGCCTCTAGTAAAATGAAAATTCATAGAAGATCAGCGCAAAAAGAAACGATGAAGTTTTACGTCAAAGTATTAAAAATGAAAATTCAGTAAGACAGAGTAGTTTAATTGCAGCAACATTGTAATAAAACCGAGCAGACTACATACCAGACATCTCAGCTGATAAAATGCTCAACTATAAAGGAACAAATACAAATCTAAATGCCACTAACCAGAATAGACTATGGTCAAACACGAAATATGAAAAAGAATATGATAATCAGTTAATACCATTTTGAAAAAAGGGACGGGACTTGTGCAGCCATAACAATTTGGAAGAAAAAAAGAACAACAGGAAAAATGGTAGTGCACTCAGCACCGTCATTCAGGAATGCAATGCTAACAAGGGATAAAAAATATCATCAAACAGTAGTATCAAAATCGCTTACCTTCTTATTCTGTAGACCCCATAATGGCAGCATTTCCAAGTCAGATGTCTCGGAAACAATTCCTCTAGGCAATGCTTCACTTCCGTAAGCCCTGCACTGGGTCTAAGCACAAGTGACACACAGGAAAGGAGTAGTTAGGAGAACATATGTGCTTTCATGTGCATCGTAGAACATACATAATAACATATACAAAACAAACCTCACAGATCTTAGGTCTCGTATACTGCAAAATCCATAACTGAACCCCATCCTAGAATTCTCTGCACAGAGAAGGCCCCCAAATCTCATATTGTTTACTTGCATGCAGGAAATATAATGCAGTTTAATTGCATCAAAGAGTCATGGAGCTTTTGATTCCTTATGTTAATAAATTGGAATTAAAACTTAGGCATACTGGCATGCACAAATTGTAAGAATAAAAATATGTTAACACAAGACACATACGACATAAGTAACTTCTGATGTCAAGAAAAGTAATGAAGAAATCCCCACCTCTTTTTCAAAGCTAGTTTTCAACTTTGTGGAAACAGGGCTTTGATATGTATACCTCTTTATAGTCTGTGACTATAAATGCACTTCCTATGAAGGAGGCTGCAGAAAGCAAAAGAATCATGGGGAGGAAGCGGTGAGCAAATAATCTGTGTCTTTTAGCTTCTGCCTTTGTAGATATCTGAGAGCAAGTGGAAACAAAAAAGATAAGACAGGATAACATATGACATAACTTTCAATTCCGGAAATATATTTGATTTTTCATGCCACCAACATTAAGAAGTCCAACTCCTAAACTACCTCTAGGGATATAATTAAGCCAAGCACACTCTAAGGGCACCAAGACATTTTTCAATGCAGGTAACTGGTGTGATGAGTTTTTAAACACCGCAAGAGGTTTTCAGACTGCTGGGTGTATCCACTTCTCAGATCAAACTTTTGACTGCCGGGATCATTCAATTTCAACTCGAACGCATCATATAACTTGAAATTCACAAGGCACCATTTTTTTTTTCTTTTTGATCTGAAAAATCATTTCTCAAGTACACCTGAGTGGAGTTTCAGAAAGCAAAATCATCTTCCTCCCTCCATTTCTAAAGCAAATCATGCCCGTAGCATGAACTACACCAAGTAACAATGTTTTACCGAAAATGTGACAATAGATTTTAGACCATATCATTTCAAATCAAAACGGGGAATCCCCTATGCATCAACTTTAAGAAGACAGCAATAATAAAGTTAATTACATGGCATTTTTGAGCTTATAAGCAGGGGCACAGCTACTTCAATTTGGTAAAGATGTTATTTTCGTTTTTTATTAAAAATAATACCCAGTCTCATGCCCTTATTCTCATCATTCACATGATCCAATCCTTGCCTTCAACCAACCAAAGCATGTAATGGTTCACCTTCATTTCTAAATCGGTAAACCCTTTTTTCTTCTTTAAACTCAGGCGGTAAGGACCGAATTAACTGGATAAAGCATATGCAACTTGTGATTAATCATAGAAAATACAGAAAGTGAACAACTCCTACTAAACACTTCGATAATTCGAATCTAAGAGAAAAATGAAAACATAACGAAACCCAGAAAAACAGTACTCCCAACATCATTTCCAAAGCCAAAGAGAAAAACCCAGTAATATTTTTCCCACGACTACAATAAAAAAGTGATTTTTTTTAAATCAAAACCAGGCATCTCAACAAACAAAATAATAAGCTTTCACAGAACAAACATGGGGGAGGAAAGCAAAGAGAAAGAGAAGCTTACAGAGGTCGACATCCTCTTCTTCATCTTGATCTTCCATCCAAGTATTGATGAGGGGATAAAAAAAATCAGTGCTGGCCTGAAGATTAGCTTTTAAAGTTACTTAGGACTGCAAAAAGTGTTCCACTTTTATTATTTTTTTCACTACTTTTTTTTTAAGTGACAATGACGAAAAAACGTGCTCCTTGAGTGAGAAACACAGCCGCCATAACCATTTTAACGGCGACGACTCTCCCTCTTGCTTTCTTTGTAAGGGAAATTAACTTTCGAAGCATAGATTCGTCGTATCTTTCGGGATTTTCATTTTCATGCTATTTTCTTTTTTATTTTGTTATCTATATATATAGGCGTTTTTTTTAAAATCACCTTTTCATTATATATTTATCTTTCAAATATTCTTTTAAATATTTTTTTTTGATTTAATACTCTTTACAAAAATAAGGTGTAGTTCATAATTTTTTTAAATTATATCTAATATGTAATTAATTTTTATTAAAGTGATTTTTATGAAAAAATGTCAATTTATTTATTTATTTTTTGTGTGTGTAAAAAAACTTTCTGCATTAAAATCTTTAAATATTCTTTTTTAAATTATTTATAATTCGAAATTTTTTTATTTTTTCATAAAATTATATAATATGTATAATCTAGTATAAGAAAACTTTGAGGATAAATAATTTAAAATATAAATAATTTTATAAAAATTTTATAACTAGTATTTCTTTTACAAAATGATTATGATGATGATGATGATGATAAGAAATATTTTATAATTTAAAAAATTATAAATTTCATATATTTTTAAAAAATTTATTGAATTTTAAAATTAATTGTTTAAAAATATAAAAAATATTAAAATAAACTTTTAATTACAATTGAGGGATCAAATGAATTATTATTCATTAATTATTATTTTTAGCAACAATTAATAATGTTTATTCATTTTTAATTAAATTAGAATTTAATATTTACTTAATATTTTTTAAAATTAAAATTAGAAAAAATATTTTAAATATATAGGCGATATTTTTTAGCTTTACCTTCTTTTTTTTATTGAATTTTATTCACTTTTAATTCTTTTTTTTTTATTATATTTTTATTAAATTTTAAATATATTAGTTATAATTTAAATTAATCATTTATTATGTTATTATTCAAATTAATTAAGAAAAATTATGGTAAAATGTTTCTAAAAGAAAAGTATAAATACATACATGAAAATCTAAAGATTTTTCTTTCTTTTGTGTTACTCTCTAAACTTTTAACAAAATTCAATAAAAAAAAGAATGTAAAGCTAAACAATATCACCTATATATTTAAAATATTTTTTCTAATATTAATTTTAAAAACTATTAAATAAATATTAAATTCTAATTTTATTAAAAATGAATAAACATTATTAACTGTTTCTAAAAAGTAATAATTAATGAATAATAATTCATTTGATCCCTCAATTATAA
Organism: Hibiscus syriacus; assembly: GCF_006381635.1. NCBI lineage: Eukaryota > Viridiplantae > Streptophyta > Magnoliopsida > Malvales > Malvaceae > Hibiscus > Hibiscus syriacus. Next base: position 1,239,523 of record NW_024063293.1, read on the forward strand.
TTAAAAATTTATTTTAATATTTTTTATTTTTTTAAACAATTAATTTTAAAAGTCAATAAAATTTTTAAAAATATATGAAATTTATAATTTTTTAAATTATAAAATATTTTCTTATCATCATCATCATTCATTTTGTAAAAGAAATAATAGTTATAAAACTTTTATAAAATTATTCATTTTTAAATTACTTAACCTCAAAGTTTTCCTTATTACCCTCAAAGGGTGTTAGATCGAGAAATATATCTAAAATGGTGTCTAACAGGTAAATATATAACAAAAAGGTGATTGTTGGGGAAAATCGCCCTATATGTAACACCCCCAACCCGTACCCGACCCGGCTATGAGTCCGAGATGTCACATTGACTTTTCAAAACCTTTACTTGAACAAAATAGTGAATAATTTTAAAACTTTTACTAAATACAATTGACTAATTTACATAAATTAGTATCATATGATTTTACAAAATCAATTCGAGTATATCGAATTTAAATTTTTTATTTACATGCCAAATACATATATTTTCTAATCTGAACTTTGTAAAGGAGATACTGACCTGTCTTGCTCCCCAATGCTCTCTGTATTCTTATCGAACCTACGTGTGAAACAATCACACGCTAAGTCGATGACTTAGTGAAGCAAATAAAACATATAATAGAAATCATAAAACATTCCATATAATAAACCACATGAACATTTAATACTAACTTATCATACAAAATCATATAACAATTTCCTACAAAATCACACACCTTTTTATATAACAAATACACTCATGTACATATATCATCATCTACTTTCTTAGTATTATCATATATATTATTATAACTATTTCTATCATTATCATCCAATTATTTATCACCTGATCTTGTACTTATCATTTATGTATATCATATCACACATATATCATTTCACCAAGAAACACCCATAAATCATAATTCCTGTAACCAAAAGCACATACATTATATATATATTGTATTCATGTTATCTCTTTGATTAGCCCATGGTATACTTGTGAGAACTATAGATATGTGAGTCTATAGAGGTTGTGCACTAATGTTGTCACCACAGCTCGTATAAATGCATCGAAGTGCCGCGTAGAAATGCACCGTAGTGCCACGTAGAATTGCACCGAAGTGCCGCGTAGAAATGCACCGTAGTGCCATATAATGTCCATAAGGACCACATAGAAATTCCTTAAGAATCATATACATATACCAAGGACCAAGTATGTGTCTCAAAGACCTCATAAATGTTCCAAAGAATATACATATGTCCCGAAGGACCGCGTAGACCCTCGACTCTTGGCATGCCAACTATACCCCTAGCTCTCATGACACATAACATGGGCATTATCATTTATTTCATTTCAAATATTCACATAAACATGTACTTCACTTTCACATATCACGTATCACATAGCTTTTCACATAACTCATAGTCATATGTCTTATCTCATAACATATACATGTTTTCGCCTATATAATTCATATCATTTCTTATACCATCACATAATTCATTTAACATACATACATATCATGTAACATTATAATAGAAATACCTATAAGTCATATCACTTAGATTTCATATACATCTAGTCACATAGATCACTTTTGCATAGCTTATATCCACATATATTATATACATGTATACCCAGGAATCAAATGGCATATACCAAATCATATAAATATATATATATATTTTATGCAATCATGTTACTTATACTCACATGGATCCATATCATAGAGCTTAGTTCCCTTGTACATGTTATCACACCGGCGTATAATCTTATATCAATCATGTAGGTAAAAGCTATTTATCTTTATCTCAATTTCCCTTTTTATCAGCTTACATGATTTATTATACTAACATGTACAATAACATATAACCCTTATCACTTATCTCACGTTATTTAATTATGAATTATTCTATCCATTTAATTTAGTTCTATATAGCTCCTATAACCTTCTCATAAGGTTTTATAGTTCTTCATTTTACAACTTCTATATCATAGTTTTCTTTTAAGCATATCACTTTTTCCTATAGTGTTTATCCTATAGGTTCGTATCATCGTTATGCTCATGTCCCCTAATTTATATATATACCATTTTCATAAAGTCTCTTAATTTATTATCTTCTGATTTATATATTATTCTCTTAAATATTCTCATATTACTTTATAGTCTGGTCTTATTTAACTCATCACCCATCTCATGTAGTCATAAATATATTATACTGATTCTCATAATTAATCACCTATACCCTATAACATGTATGGTCATCCATCATATAACCTATTTCAATTCCCATGCAATCATATAGATCATTCATATTAGATCCTATAACTGATCACACTACATGTATTCACACCAATCATTTAACACCTACTGTAATTTATATCATATATACTCAAATCAAACATATACATATGATCATAAATTCATACATTCTAATATAGGAAATAGACTCGTCACAAGTCTTATTTCCATTGAACATCATAAACTAACTTGTATGCACTCACCTGGGCCTCGTTTGCTTCGAATCAATCCTAATCCTTAGTTTGTTCCGGAACAAGATTTCATTCTATATCTACATAATAATACATTTATACTTATCAGTATACTAATTGATATATTCGAAACTATCTGATAGGGAAGCAGTGGCGGATTGATGAACGTTGCTCTTGTTGAAGAATCAAACCTAGAAAGCTCTAGACTCGATGAAGAACAAAGGTGATGAATATGGGAAGGTGGCGACAGTCGCTAGGATTGTTTAGGGTTTCTTTTATGTGCTGGAATCAAGACAACACGATTAGAATAAAATAAACAAAAGATAAATAAATGAAAGATGAAATAAGATAATAAAGAAATCAAAAGATCTCCCTTATGAAGGTGAACGGTAAAGATGATTGATGGTGCGGATGGATTTGTGGAAAAATAGATGGATAAGTGTCCTATCGAGCCCTCCTAGTCGCAATGAAAAGGCAAACACGATAAATGGCTCTAACCAACCCTCCTAGTCGCGATGAAAAGGCAAATTGGAGTGTGAAGATTAATCTCCCTCACAAGAACTTGAAAGAACTCCAGGAGAAGAAGCTTCGAAGGCACAAGGCAATCAGCACTTGCAAAAACGAACTCTCGTTGTATTATTAATCAAAGAAATCTGATTTACAAAGTTGAATGAAACCTCCTTTATATAGGGGCTGAATTCTAAAGGTCCTAAATAACTAAAGAATAAAATATTAATAAACTAAACATGTTTTAACTCTAATTCCTAATAAAATAATAATAACTAAAAATATTGTTTTAACCCAACCTTAATTCCTAATAAAATAATAAATCTGATCCTAAAAGATAATTAATCATCCTATATTAAATTATATTACAAATAATCAATATAAATATTGAAAATTCGTAATATTTACAAAATAACGTATTAATCCCGTATAGGATTTCCTGCATGCACCGTCTTCAGTAAAATGACCATATCTTGAGTTACCGATATCGGATTGATGCGATTCAAGAACCGTTGGAAAGATAAGAGACAGACGGTTGTATCTCCAGAAGACATGTCTACGGGATAACAACTGGATCCCCTTCAAAAAGTTGTTACAAATCTGATGCTATTAGACCCTTCCGGATGAATGCTTGAACTGCGATTTGAAGCTTGTCTTTAAGAAGTTTGGTTCGGCCTCGTGTGATAGGGCCAAGTAGTATAGTAAATTCATCATCCTTAGCTTTAGGGAATGTGGTGCATGTATCATCTCCCCCTTCCTTAAAAGGATTCGTCCTCGAATCTGAAATATCAAAAGGAGATAAGTCAGAAACATTAAAGGATGCACTCACGTTATACTCACCGGGAAGATCAATGCGGTAGGCGTTGTCATTGATTCGTTCAAGAACTTGGAATGGGCCATCGCCTCGTGGGTCTAGCTTGGATTTCCTTTGTGTCGGGAACCTTTCTTTTCTCATGTGAACCCATACCCAATCTCCTGGTTCAAAGGTGACATGTCGTCGGCCCTTGTTAACTCGGTTTGCGATTGCCTCATAGGTTTTCTCCATCTTGAGTTTGGCTTTGGCGTGAATGTCTTTGACAAGGGCAGCCTTCTTTTCACCATCTAAACTGGCAACCTGATCTAAAGGTAAGGGAATAAGATCCAAAGTAGTTAGTGGGTTAAAACCATAAACTATTTCGAATGGAGAATAACCTGTTGTGGAGTGAATGGATCGATTATAAGCAAACTCAACAAAAGGTAAACATTCTTCCCAATTACGGGTATTCTTACCTACCACAGTTCTTAGCAAAGATCCTAGAATCCGATTTATTACTTCGGTTTGTCCATCGGTTTGAGGATGACAAGAAGTGGAATAGAGAAGTTTTGTGCCAATCTTACCCCATAATACCTTCCAAAAGTGGCTTATGAACTTAGTGTCACGATCGGACACAATGGTGCGAGGAATGCCATAAAGGCGGACTATTTCTTGAAAGAATAAATTAGCAATATGTGTGGCATCGTCCGTTTTTATGGCAAGGAATGAAGTGTGCCATCTTTGAGAATCTGTCCACAACCACAATAATAATACTATCTCGTCCTTTCTTAGTGCGGGGTAAGCCAAGTATAAAATCCATCGATAAATCGATCCAAGGAGAAGAAGAAATTGGTAAAGGCGTATACAAACCATTAGGATTTACCTTTGACTTTTCTTGTTTGCACGTGATGAATGATGCACAAATCTTTTCCACTGCGGCCAAAAGAAGTGTTCCATGACCATATCAAGTGTTTTGTGAATACCGAAGTGTCCCATAAGTCCTCCGACATGTGACTCGTGAACCAAGAATTCTCGCAAAGAGCTTTGTGGTATACACAACCTGTTCATGCGAAAAAGAAAGCCATCTACAAGATAAAACTTGTTAAAAGCACCTTTTACACATTGTTTATAAATCTCAGAAAAATCTGGATCGTTAGGATAAAGTTCTTTGATATGTGCAAAACCCAGAACAGTAGCATGCATTCGAGTGATAAGTGTGTATCGTCGGGATAATGCATCAGCTACGATGTTATCTTTCCCTTGTTTGTATTTGATGATGTAAGGAAAAGATTCAATGAACTCAACCCATCGAGCATGTTGTTTGTTTAACTTACCTTGTCCATTTAACCATTTGAGTGATTCATGGTCCGTGTGAATGACAAACTCTTTAGGGAGAAGATAGTATCGCCACACTTCGAGTGATCGGACGAGTGCAAGAAGTTCCTTGTCGTAGGTAGAGTAGTTCAATTGTGCACCTTTTAACTTCTCACTAAAGTAAGCGATAGGTTGTCTTTCTTGCATGAGGACGGCACCAATGCCTATGCCTGAAGCATCACATTCTAGCTCAAAGGTGTTAGAAAAATTGGGAAGACGAAGAATAGGGGCAAAACATAACTTATCTTTAAGAAGTTCAAAAGCTTTTTGTTGTAGTGGTCCCCATTTGAATTCAACTGACTTTTTGATGATCTTGGTTAATGGTGCAGCAATGGTTGAGAAATCTTTGACAAAGCGACGGTAGAAACTTGCCAAACCATGAAAAGATCTTACCTCGGTGATGGAAGTAGGCGTGGGCCATTCTTGAATTGCCTTGACCTTCTCTTTATCTACATGAATACCCTTTACACTAACTATAAAGCCTAAAAACATAAGCTTATCACTGCAAAACACACACTTATCCATGTTAGCATATAAATGTTCTCGTCGAAGAACTTCGAGAACCATTCGAACATGAATGACATGAGAATCAAAAGAAGATGAGTATATAAGAATGTCATCAAAGTAAACGACAACAAATTTACCTATAAACTCCTTAAGAACGTGATTCATTAATCTCATGAAGGTGCTTGGAGCATTTGTGAGTCCAAAGGGCATAACACAAGCCATTCATACAAGCCGAACTTTGTCTTGAATGCTGTTTTCCATTCGTCACCTTCTTTCATTCGAATTTGATGGTAACCACTCTTCAAGTCAATTTCGGTGAAGATACTTGCACCATGTAGTTCATCCAACATATCATCTAGGCGTGGAATAGGATGCCTATACTTGATTGTTATCCGATTGATAGGTCGACAATCTACACACATTCGGAATGTGCCATCTTTCTTTGGAACTAGAATGACGGGAACCTGCACAAGGACTAAGACTCTCACGGATGTGTCCTTTCTGTAATAATGAATCTATTTGTCGTTCCAATTCCTTCGTTTCCTCAGGATTGCATCGGTAAGCGGGGCGGTTTGGTATGGTTGATCCAGGGATGAATTCGATTTGATGTTCGATTCCTCTTATAGGTGGTAAACCATCCGGTGGGTTGCTTAAGACATCTTGAAACTCCTGTAATAGAGAAGAAAACACACTAGGCAAATCTGTGATGTTAGTGATAGTTGATAAAATGGAGTCCTTGAAACGGACTAGAATGCACGGCCTATTTTGAAAAAGGGTATCTCTCATGTCTTTTGCACTCGCATAAATGTTTTGAGACACTCTTTTATTTTCACATTGAGGTTCACTCACCACCCGTGGGTCATTTGTTTGGCTTTTATCGGTTGTGACCTCTTTTGCCTTTTGTTTCAAATTCCCTGTTTCCTTGAGAATTCGTTGTTGATCTATGAGAATCTCTTTGGGGGGTAGGGGGTTAAGTCGGAACGGTTTACCTTTTATTGGAATTGTGTAAATGTTCTTTCGACCATAATATGTGACGTCATTGTCGTATTGCCAAGGTCGTCCTAAGAGAATGTGGGATGCTTGCATCGGAATTACATCACACCATACGTCGTCACAATACTTTCCCATCTTGATATTAACGAGGCATTGTTTAACTACCTTCATCTCGGCACTCTCATTAAGCCATTGTAAGCAGTAAGGTTTCGGATGTCGTTGGCAAGGAAGTTTGAGTGATTCAACAACATTGGAGCTAATGACGTTGACACAACTACCATTATCAATGATGATGGAGAATGGTTGTTCCTTGATTAGGCAGCGTGTGTGGAAGATGTTGGAACGTTGTATGTCAGACTCGTCGGATGCTTGGATGTTCAATGTATGACGGATCACCAAGATTGTGCCATTGTACTCATCGCTTCCATAGTCATCACTGTCTTCTTTGGCTTCGGCATGTGCTGGAATGTCGGCGATGTCGTCATCAGAGTCAGAATTGTAAGATCCATCACCTAGTATGGTTAAGGTCCTCGTGTTTGGACAATTGCAGCTGATATGGCCTCTTCCTAAGCATTTAAAACACTTGATGTTTCTTGCTCGGGTGTCATCTTTAGGGGCTGGAAGTGTCTCATTCTTCGCTGGTCGTTGTTTTTCTTTGTCGAGTTTGTCATCTCTCGAATTTTTTTGAGAAGATGGAGTAGAAGATGAGGAAGGATTTGAAGTATTACCTTGGTAAGAGAATGAAGTACATTGGTAATGTTCTCTGAATCGAAATCTCCTTTGTATTTGTGCTTCGATTGTCATTGCTTTCTTTAGTGTATCTTCGAGGTTTTCGTACCCATGGAGATCAAGAAGATCAGTGATGTTTGAGTTTAAGCCAACGACGAATCTTGACATGGTGTCCCTCTTCTTCAGTTATGTTAGCCCTATTGAGTAAGGACTGCATCTCCTTGTAGTAATCTTCAACTGAACTTCTACCTTGTCGAAGTCGGTGTAGTCGTTGTTTAACTTCTGTATAATGTCGGTAGAAATCGGTTCCTCATGGCATGTTTGAGTTCGGTCCAAGATGTGATTGGTTGAATTTGGTAGTTGTCGATCTTTTTCCTTGTTTGCATCCACCAAGTGTGAGCATATCCTTCGAATTCCAAGGTGATGAGGGGAACTTGTTCAGCTTGGGGGCAGTCATGGTATGCGAACAAGAGATCAACTTTTCCTTCCCAATCGATGTACTTGTCTGGGTCGTAGTCTCCTTTAAAAGACGGGATCGTGAACTTTGGTTTTGCAAAGTTCGGGTTTGAAAACGTGGTTGTGCTCGCCTGGGGGCCAAAAGTTCAGCATTGTTTGGCCTTGGATTCTGGTTTGGTTGATCCAGTTGTAGTTCTTGCTGTTCTCTCAAGGCATTGTTAAGTTGATCAAATTGAGTTGTGAGTCGTTCAAGTGCGGCTAAGATAGCCGTAAGTGTCTCATTGTTATTGTCGCCCATCCTGCAATTATAACACTCAAAAGAAGATTTTAAAGTAGAATAAAAAATAAAATAAAACAAAGCAAGAAACCTCACAAGTCACTCCAAGAAAGTAACACAACGAGAGGCAAGTAAGCCGATCTTGTACTCTTTAAAACTCACTTTACCAAGTAGTCTTTCACAGTTCGTATCGGAGTTTGATTACTAGCAAAGGCGATAAGAAAAACCTAAAAGCTCTAAGAGGCCAAACAAAGGTTAGACTCCAAGAGAATGAGAATGCAAAGAAGGAAGAAGTATGCAAACTCTTTAGTCCTACTAACACAAAGAAGATAATGTGTTAGATAATGTAAAAGAACAACAACAAGGAAAAACAAAAGAACCTAAAGCACTAAGAGTCAAAAAAAAAAAGGACAAAACCAGAAAACCTAGAAAACGCTGGATCAACTTGAGCAACGTTTTTGAGGGGGTTACCGGTGTCCAAAAATTCTGAAAAATTTCTTGAATGTCTTTCGATGCGTCAAGAAACCACCTGTAAATTTTCAGAACCAAATACCTTCAGTAGTATCCAGTAGACTCTGTTGAACGGTGAGTCCTCAAACAATCTGTTTTTCTTGATCACTTTTTTCGAAGTTGTTCTTGATCTCCAAAAATTTTGATATTTTGTGTGAATGATATAAAATATATGAAGTTTCAATCTGGAAATTTTCACCACAAAATTCCTCCTCTATAATTTTCAAGAAATTCGACAATATTCTAGACCGAATCTGTTGATAAAACTTGAATGATGTATTTGAATGCTCTAATGAACTCTGAATGAAGTGAATTTTGGAATGGAAATTAAAATTAAGATGGATATGATATCTGCAGAAAATCAGCCCTAAATACCTTCGTTTACAATTTTTTTTTTGAAATTTTGGCTTTTTTTGCTCTTTTTTTGTGCCTTTTTTTTGTGCCTTTTTTTGTTTTTTTTTGAAAAAAATAGCAAACTAACAAGAAGGATTTGAATCTAAATTAAAATTAAATAAAAAGAACCTGAAACGATGAATATTCTCTGAACTAGCTCCGTTGGGGTACCTTGACGGTTTTGCGTGCAAGAATAAGCAAAATTGTTTGCTTCTTTCCAAGAATCGGCCCAAATCTGATACCAATTGATAGGGAAGCAGTGGCGGATTGATGAACGTTGCTCTTGTTGAAGAATCAAACCTAGAAAGCTCTAGACTCGATGAAGAACAAAGGTGATGAATATGGGAAGGTGGCGGCAGTCGCTAGGATTGTTTAGGGTTTCTTTTATGTGCTGGAATCAAGACAACACGATTAGAATAAAATAAACAAAAGATAAATAAATGAAAGATGAAATAAGATAATAAAGAAATCAAAAGATCTCCCTTATGAAGGTGAACGGTAAAGATGATTGATGGTGCGGATGGATTTGTGGAAAAATAGATGGATAAGTGTCCTATCGAGCCATCCTAGTCGCAATGAAAAGGAAAACACGATAAATGGCCCTAACCAACCCTCCTAGTCGCGATGAAAAGGCAAATTGGAGTGTGAAGATTAATCTCCCTCACAAGAACTTGAAAGAACTCCAGGAGAAGAAGCTTCGAAGGCACAAGGCAATCAGCACTTGCAAAAAACGAACTCGTTGTATTATTAATCAAAGAAATCTGATTTACAAAGTTGAATGAAGCCTCCTTATATAGGGGCTGAATTCTAAAGGTCCTAAATAACTAAAGAATAAAATATTAATAAACTAAACATGTTTTAACTCTAATTCCTAATAAAATATAATAACTAAAAATTATTTTAACCCAACCTTAATTCCTAATAAAATAATAAATCTGATCCTAAAGATAATTAATCATCCTATATAAATTATATTACAAATAATCAATATAAATATTGAAAATTCGTAATATTTACAAAATAACGTATTAATCCCGTATAGGATTTCCTGCATGCACCGTCTTCAGTAAAATGACCATATCTTGAGTTCCCGATATCGGATTGATACGATTCAAGAACTGTTGGAAAGATAAGAGACAGACGGTCGTATCTCCAGAAGACATGTCGACCGGATAACAACTGGATCCCCTTCAAAAAGTTGTTGCAAATCTGCTGCTATTAGACCCTTCCGGATGAATGCTTGAACTGCGATTTGAAGCTTGTCTTTAAGAAGTTTGGTCCGGCCTCGTGTGATAGGGCCAAGTGGTATAGTAAATTCATCATCCTTAGTTTTAGGGCATGTGGTGCATGTATCACTATCACTCCTTAGGCTAAGAGAAAAGCCAATTTCATCTTTTAATGAAGGTATGCATCGATGCACTGCACAGTGTATCGATGCATTCCCTAACGATGCATCGATGCACTACTTGTGCATTGGTGCATAAAATATATTCGATGTTTGTATTTTAAGGGGTGCATCGATGCACTACTTATGCATCGATGCACTACTTGCATTCAATGTTTGTTTATTTGAGAGTGCATCGATGCACATTGAATATGCATCGATGCACACAACCCAGAAATTTCATTTTAATCACGAAATTATTCAACTCTACATTCAATTCTTCTATTTTAAGCCCCTATCATGTCCTTAAACTCACTACCATTACTTAAAACCAACTTATATCCATATAAACCATATTTATCTTCCATATCTCATCATGATTCTTAAAATTAAGAATCTTACTAAATTTTCAACTTTGTTATAACTCCTTTCTAACTTCATAAATCTTTTATTTTTATTGATAACAAGTCAAATTCCTTCTCAAAATTCACTTATTAACTCTTTTCTAACATTTCCTTTAAAAACTCATTTTCTTTAATCTTTCATAACTTCTTCATCTTTTGATTTTAGGACAACCTAAGCTTTCCATAAGCTTAGATAATACATAAGGATCAAAACCCACTCTTAAAATTAACAAATAATCAGCTACAAGGAATCTTACCTTTGCCTTGGAGCTTTTACGGAAGAAAGAAGAAGATGAAGAAGAAAAAGTGAGAAGAGATTTCTGGAAAAATCTCTCATCCTTATCCATATATATATCATTATTTTATTCATCTCTTGGTCTAATGACCCTTTTGCCCTTTAATACATTTTATAATTACTAGCATCTTCAAGGTAATATTTTCAAATAAATCACTGAACTTTTCAACTATTCCACTTTAATCACCAAATTCTAAAATATTACAATTTGGTCACTAACCCGGTATTAAGGATATTACACTATATATCATCGTTTAATTTTTTTAACAGTTTTTACATAGGAATATGAAAGAAGAATCTTACTCCTAATGAGTATTCAACCTATAATTTAGACAAAAAAATATTAACTGAAAAAGTTTCAATCATTTATCTTAAAAAGTTATTGACTAAATACCATCGTTTAAAAAATATTTTTTAAATTATCGTTCATTTAAGACTAATTCTTAAGATAGTGCTTATTTTATTAGAGTATCACACTTTTTTTTTATTAAGTTAAAATTATTATAAAATATTTTTTAAGACATCTAATAATAACAACAATTCCTTTAATTTAATAATAACAACAATTCCTTTAATTTAATAATAACAACAATTCATTTAATTATTAAAGTAATTTAATTTTATTCATGCTTTAATAACACATTTTTAAATTTTATTAATAAAATGATATTTAAATAACATTACTTATTAAAATAATATTTTTTACCCGACATGTCTACATAAAGACGTAGTTCAGAAGATGATTTTGAAGAAAATGCCTTATATTTGTGGCAAGTCATTTTGATAAATCTTCCGACGCTAACGTTTTCTATAGCCAAAATAAAAGAAATAAAAACATTAGATTAAAAATTATAGAAATTTTATTTAAAAAATCATGCATAATATGTGTTGGAAACATGTAATTACACGAATCGAATAATGGCAACAACATGTGCGTATAAGTTTTGTCTTTAATCACATAATGAGTACATGTTTAAAATATTGCAGTTAGACACTTTAAATGACGCATGTATATAAATTTATAGTTAATTAATCATAAAAAACAGACGAACATATTCAAAATAAATTAAAATTGAGATTTCTAATATAGGGTTTATTCATATATTTTTAATAAAAAGTAGGGGATAATTACTTCGCCCGAGATTAAGCTTAGATTCGTCCTTCAAACTCACAAGGGTTGTTGTCCTTTGTTTTAAATTTGAAAATTTTTATAGTATTGATTAGGAATAGATATAAAATTTTATGTTAGAGAGTGAATTAATAAAAATTTTATGTTAGAGAGTGAATTAATAAAATTTAAGATAAAATTTAAGAGAGTGAATTAATAGATATAAATTGGTTTTCAATGAAATTTTGCAGTCAATTTTCAACACAATCTTAAAATACAGTTAAAAAAAGGTGCTACCGATTTTATTATTATTTAAATAATAAAATCGGTAAAACAATATCGAAAATATTATTATTTCTACATAAAACATCAATATTTTTTTAATATTTTCAAAAAAGTGTCTGTTATTAATGGTCAATAAAAGAATAAGTGTACGATAAAAGGTTTCAAATTTGACCCAAAATATGATTGACCAGAATATATGTACTTTTTTTTTCAAGAATTATCGTCTGAAAAATATCAATTTATTTATTTGGTTGGTGGATTTTTCTTATTAATATAAGAGTAATGTGATCTTTTTATTATTCTTATTTTTCATATTTTTATTTATTTAATATTTCATTGTTTTTAAAATTATATATAATTTCTTAATCTTAACACGGCTTAAGAAGAGACAATCATATGTCCCTTCTAAAAATATATTAAGAGAGTGGATAAAAAAGTTTGGGTAAAGTATGTAGATGGTCTTGATTATAGGATATTGTTCCAAACTCGTCCTTTTTCGTTAAAAATTTAATGGCAGTATGAGTTGTACGTTAACTTACTGAATGAGATATGATAAAATTTGATCTCATAATCTCAAACGACTATCATATATCAGTCAGTTAATTAACGTCCAACTCAGATGACTTTTAATCTTTTTAACAAAAAAATAATGAGTTTGGAATATAATTAATAATTGAGTGACCATTTTATAACTTTTAATAATTGATGTATTCAATAAAGTAGTATCCTATAGTCGAGAGACTATTTATGTACTTTACTCAAAAAGTTTAAGTGTCAAGCCGGGTAAAAATCTTTAGGTATCAAATTAGAAGTAGGTGAAACATTCGAGGGCCAAACATAGAATTAAATCTTTTAGAAATCATCTATTCAACTCAGAGTCGGGCAAACTTCCACTATGTTCGTCACCATCTGTTGCCGCCAAACAGCAGTCCAAATTTTGTTAAAAATTTCATCTCTAGGTTACTGTTAAGTCCTTATTTTATTATTTTCTAATGTTTTTTACCAACTATTACTTCTTTAGTAAACGAGAAAAATATTCAAATAATATATTAAAAATTGTGATCAACAATTATATATTTAATGATTAAGTTATTTGTCTTTAATATAAATATATTTGAATTAAGGGTAATTTTATCCAAATATCACCTAAAAAATCATTATAATATCTTTCTCGATTATGTACTAAACTAGGATCCTTTCTCACAAATAAAAGGAAGACACTTTTGTGGGGACGAACTTTCCAAGGGTTTTATGAAAGGTGCATTTCAGGGGACGGATAAAAAAATCTCTGGAAAACTCATTTCCTGAAATGCACATTTTATCCACAACAGTAAAAAGGTGCTAGTTTGATACATATTAAAAAAGATGCTATAATGGTGTATTTTTTTTGTGATATTTGAATAAAATTACCTGAATTAAGAATGTTTTCTGTACTTCGTCTGATACAGTATAACTATATATATATATATATATATATATTATATATATATATATCTATATATATATATAATTGTTTGTTTTCAGTTCACTGATTTTCATTCATGTCCTCTATCAATTTATTTTTTCTCGAATTTTCTTTACCTTAATTTCTTCTGATATACGTTATTTTGTTGTCATTCTTTTGTCTATCTATTAATGTGAATCCTTGAAATAATATCGTTGTATACACGTTAGAAGCGAGACAATTGTGTGTTGCTCTAGGAGCTAACAATCACCTGCTCCCTGAGAACATCATGACCCGACGAAGCATCATGATTCATTTGTTGTTGTCGTTGTCCTATGGAGTCATCATTGACCCAATTGATCTAAGTTTTCTATTTCCTCATTGTACTCTTGTGTTGGAGCAACTCTCTCTTTCTGAATTTGAGAAGTCGTATCTTCTCTATCCGTAGTACACAAACATTATCAACCATCATCCTCCTTTCTCGTGAGGTGATATATTAATAAACTAATTAGAATATATGATTGTATATTCTAATTAGTTTATCAATTTTCTGTAATGTTAAGTATGTTGTCGTATATTAATAAACTAAGTAGAATATATGATATTACAATCGGAAAAAAATATAATATTAGTAAAAATAAAAAAGATAGTATTTTTCTAACGAGTTTCTCGTAAATGAGTTGCACAAAACAACAGTCGTTTATTTTTCGTAAAATTTATCTATGTTAATCGTTCTTTAACAAGATCATCAATATTTTCATTATCTTAACCAATATTATATCTAATATTATTGACGTTAATGTGTTATCAACATCGATGATAATGAATAGTATGTGTAAAATAATGTATTTGAAGGGGGTAAGATCAACACTCTCTTTGCTCAGTGAGAACTGTAAAAAGTTGAAAATAAATAGTCATCGATTAAACTAATTAGATTAAGCGCGCATAAGGGATGAATATCGAATATGATATTATAGGTGTATAGTAATCTTATGTTTACGCGAAACAAGTGAAAAATAACATGATGATATTGCATCAATTGGATAGATGATGTATGTGGTGTTGTTTCAAACAGTATTGTTAAGGACAAGGTGAAAAAGTCAGCGTTAAAATTTGAATATTTAATATTTAATTTTTTTTAAAATATATAATTTTAAAATTTCAAGATAATATTTTCTAAAAATTTATAAACCGTCCAATTTTAAATGATTGATATATTTTTTTCTCGAAAATAACATTAAAATTGTTAGACAGATAATTTAAACGACACTTATTTTTTAGTTAATATGTATTTTAATATTTAATTTTTTTTAAAATATATAATTTTAAAATTTCAAGATAATATTTTCTAAAAATTTATAAACCGTCCAATTTTAAATGATTGATATATTTTTTTCTCGAAAATAATAACATTAAAATTGTTAGACAGATAATTTAAACGACACTTATTTTTTAGTTAATATGTATTATAAATAGAGAAAATAACTTCAGTGACCGAAAATGCCTTATAATATATGATTTTAACCATTTTTTTTTTGAATTTGCGAAAATAATCAAAAAATTCGCAACACGAACTCTAATTTCGCAACACAGTTTCCAAATTCGCAACACGGAATTTCGAATTCGCAACTCGATTTCTGAATTCGCAACACGAACTCCAATTTCGCAACGCAGTTTCCAAATTCGCAATATGGAATTTCAAATTCGCAACACGAAATTTCAAAATCGTAACTCGATTTCTGAATTCGCAACACGAATTTCTTTTTCGCAACGCGATTTTTTGCAACACAAGTTTCCTTTTCGCAACAAGATTTTCTAATTCGCAACAAGATTTTCTAATTCGCAACACGATTTTCTAATTCGCAACACGATTTTCTAATTCGCAACATGAATTTTCGCAACACAAATGTTTTGGGTATATAAACTACGTAGCAGCAACAACGCATAACCTAAATCTCTAAATCACAACTCATTCCATCTCCATCTCTCACTCTCTCTGGCGACATCCGTTCCTATATCCAACGACATCATTCCCCATCTCTAATTTTTTTTTACATAATTTTATTTCTCTATAATTTTTCAATGATTTCTCTCCCAAATTATCAACTATCAACTTAATAAAGGAATGTTTTTCTCTAAGTTAGTGATGATATCTAGTTTATAGCTCGTTTGTTTAGTAAATTAATTTACAATGTGTAGAATGAAATCATCTAATGTTGATCATGTTTGGATATATTTGTTTTATGGAGGGTCTATGAATCTTCAACTAAAACTGTCATTAAAAAAGTTAACTTATGAAACTCTAATGTTATGTGTTTCAAAGAAATTGAATTTAGATACTCTAAGTGGATTTAGGCTATCTTATTAGAGAAAAGGTAAAGTTTATTTGTTAACCGACAATGAAGATGTTGAACGATTGATTGCTTACATTAGTGTTTCGCAAGATGATGTTACATTGTATGTTGTTGAACCTAGAAGTAATGAAGTTGTGTCAGTAACGGGTAGTAATCAACTAAGTTCTTCAGGCCCAGTTTATGGTGCTCACAATGTACAACGTTGTTATCAACCTCAAAATTTCATGGTTCCACCAAGAAAATTTGTTTCATCACATTTCCAATACCAAACATATCAAGCACAATCTCAAAAACCACAACCTTTCCATAATCCAAATCCCAATCAACCTTCAGCACCAAATTTCGGTTTTCGTATTGACCAGTTAGACGATAATGAGCCAACAGAAAAAAATGTGAGTACTCGTCAGTATTCAAAATTTGATCTTGGTCAATACCCGGACTTTGATCTTGGTCAATACTCGGATTTTGATGATGTTTAAGAAGAAGAAACAACCCCTGCGTGTAATGATTTTGATATTGGTCAATTCCTGAATTTTGATGATGAAACGTGAGGAATAAGTCCCCGAAGAAAAGAAAAAGAAGAAAATGCCACGGGAGTATAACTGAAATATGCCAGAATTACTTCAGATACCGGAAGAAGAGTTGGTAAAGATAGCAGTTAATTGTTACACAAAAGTTATTCGTATCAAGAAAGATGATTGTTTTGATACAAAGGAAGACTTGAAGATAGCATTGTATACGAAATGTGTGGAAGATGGCTATCAACTAAAAGTTAACAAATCAAGCAAAGATCGTTTCGAAACAAAGTGTATGATTGACAAAAATTTTACGTGGCGTATGATTGCAAAGAGGATAAAAGATTGCGAAATGTTTCAAGTTAGGACTTTTATTGATAAACATACATGTTCAAGAACCCAAGTTTTTCCTCACCATAGACATGCAAACAAAAAGGTATTGGGTGGTTTTCTGGCTGAGTTAATGTTTTTGAATGGTAGGGTATATCGGAGACAAGAAATTATGACTGACATGAATGCTCGGTTCAAGATTAGTATCTCATATTCTCAAGCTTGGAGAGCCAAATCTTATGCCTTGGAATTGTTGAGGGGGTCTCTAGAAGCATCGTTTGCCCAACTGTCGGCTTATTGTCACAATTTAAAGCTGAAAAATCCTGGGTCAGTAACTCATATCAAAACAGATAGAGATGAATGCTTTGAGTTACTGTTTATCGCCATTGGTGCTGCGGTTAGTAAATCAATATAATTTTGTTGACTCATTTTTGTTAATTACATGCATTTCAAATTTAAATGATTATATTTCTTGTGTATATTATTTTGTAGTTTTGTTCATTTATTACTTGCATGCGCCCAGTTATTATAGTTGACGGAGCACATTTGAAAGATCGATACCTTGGAGTAAACTTATTAACAGTAGCCATAGATGCTAACAATGGGATACTGCCAATAGCTTACGGGTTGGCAAATCTGAAACCTATGATTCATGGACATGATTTATGGGGCATCTTAGGGATTGTATAGGTCCTATTAGCAATCTGACAGTTATATCCGATAGGGCAAACTCAATTGGCAACGCTGTTAGAACGTGTTTCCCAGATGCTTTTCATGGGCTTTGTGGTGTTCATTTGTACAGAAATCTAAAATCAAGGTCTGCTGGTATAAAAAAATCACAAATAGACATACTGGAAGGCTGTAAAAGCTTATCGGGAAGTGAATTTTAATAAGAATATAAATTGTTTAAGACGTGTTTTGCCTCAATGTGCTCAAACACTAGAAGATTTCGGGTTTGAAAGATGGTCAAGAGTACATCAACTTGGAGCAAGATATGGTTTCATGACGTCTAATAGTGCAGAATCAATCAACGCTCTAAGTCATCATTCCCGAAAATTACCCATTACTATGTTAATGGAGTTTTTTCGAGCCTCTATTCAATAGTGGTTCTACAAGAAAAAAAACCATGCATGTATTATTTCTTGAAATTCGTAACTTATCATATTTAATAGATTTTACTAAGTATTATTTATTTAAATTTACAGGAACATTAGAACGTCGTGTTACACCATGGACTGAAAAAAAGATAATGAAACGTGTTGTTAAATCAACATCATGGAGAGTTGAACCATGTTCAAACACTTTGTTTGAAGTCTTGGATAATAACTTAAATGGGCTTGTCGATCTAAATACAAAGACGTATAGTTGTATGAAATGGCAAACATCTGGTTATCCATGTGGCCATGTTATAAAAGTTGCTCTTCATATAAACCAAGATGATTCAAGCGCATACGCTATGGATTGCTGCACTACAAAGTATATCAACAGACTTATGCCGAGATTGTCTACCCTATTCCACATCATTTTGAGTGGTACATACCAGATGACTTACAAATAGTTTTGCCACCAGTCATGGACAGAAGGCTACCTGGCCGACCAAAAAATCACGAACGTATACCGTCTAAGGGTGAAGAGAAGAAGATATTGATATGTAGTTGGTGCAAGAAAAGTGGTCATACAAGGTTGACCTGTGGATCACCAGTGCCATCACAATCATCTTTTCCTCTACTAAAATATGGATCCTCATCAAAATCCAAAGCTCATATGGTGCCAAGAAAAAGGAAATCAAAATCGCAATCAAAATCAAAATCTCAATCACAACCGCCTTAACCTTTTGGGACTATTAACTTAGGTGATTTTTAAATGCAAACGTTTTATTATGTGTATTTTATGTGTGAATGCATACATTTTCAGTTAGGCATGCATTAGTGACTTGAGTTTGAACATTGTTATGATCTGTTTAGTTGTTATCACTTATCATATTATTTTCTGTTATCTTTTTGAATGTGTTTGCCTTGAATTGAAACTAGAAAAAAGATGGTTATTGTGAACTTCTCCGATTTGCAACGTGAAAATCTCAACTTGATACTCAAATTTGCAACACAAAAATCACAACGCGAATTTTATTTTCGCGTTGCGAATTCGATTTTCTTAAGGGTAGTGTGCCTTCAACAGGTCTTTATTGCCT
This sequence comes from Hibiscus syriacus, assembly GCF_006381635.1. Classification (NCBI taxonomy): domain Eukaryota; kingdom Viridiplantae; phylum Streptophyta; class Magnoliopsida; order Malvales; family Malvaceae; genus Hibiscus; species Hibiscus syriacus. The sequence goes on from NW_024063293.1 coordinate 1,258,876, forward strand.
TCAACATAATACATATTGAAATTAAACAACAAATTAATTAAACAAAAAAAAATTATTTACACTTTACAACACATTGATACATCAATTTGCCCCAGACAGTACATCCAAATGCTCCTAACAATAGAGAGATTACAGTCATTGGTCAGAAATTAGAACATCTGGAAGGATTAATCTGTAGAAACGTTATGGCCATGAGATTTTCTACACATCCAAAACCAACAAATATGAGCTGAAATTATTGAATTCTAGGTACTTAACCAAACATTTTCAAACTACTTTTGATCAATATTTCATCTAAAACAAAGAGTAACAGGTTAACAACCCTTGCTCAAACTTACTAATAACAAATGGTTGTTTATGCACACTTTCAGCATCCGGATGCAAGTAGGCAACGTCTCGCATATATCTCTCTAGCCATAAAATGCCGAAACCACAACCTTACTGCAACTCTATCTCTATCTGTCGGAGGTAGAAACTGTTTACCTCCTCTCGTCATACACTCCAAGCACATGCATACAAGAGGACCACAATCCCCTCTAATTCCCGACGTTTGTTGTGGCGTTGCCTCGTCTCTCATCATTGTAACTTTTAACTTATTTGGCTTCTTGTTTTCTGAATTAGTCCAATAAGCAATCGCATCCAAGTTTTTAGCCAAAAGATCGCTTCATCCCCTATAAATAATATCTTTCAAATCAGACAATGGTATGTAATTCAACATGCTGTCATATACTATCGTCTTCAGGGATGGGAGCTGAAGCTCGACGAGAATCCAATGACGACGTTCCATAACAGGGATAAACTCTTGCAATATAATAAATAATACTTCAACTGCTCACATCAAATAAATTTTATGAACACCTTTAAATATGCAAAAATAAATACTAACCTTATCGACCTCCCACCACGCAGGATAAAAGATAGCGTTGCCATTACCTAACACATATAAAGCGTCTCTCTGATCCTGCAAGTGAGCTACGTGAAAAGACAAAGGAATAATAGTCCATCGCGTCTTTTTTATTTTCTTCAATTTCCTTAGAATCAGAAGACGTGACACCCATGCATCAATATGTTGTTTTATAAAAAAATACATATATTAGTGAATTTAATAAATTTTAAAAAAATAATCAAAATCAATATAAAAAGAATATAATACTTACCCCCATTCTAAATAGTCATTCTCTTCAACCCCTAATAAAACACCCCACCAAGACCGCTCAAGAAACAAATGTGTATTGTCGATTTTGCATATGTCAGTATAGCACCCCTGGCTCTGCTAATGTAGATAAAAATCAACTGCGGTCTTAGCCAAAACGGTATTATCCATAATTGTATCCAGTAGTATACATATCTCGTGCTGAGGAATGGTTCTGGTCGGTAACTGATACGAAAGCCAACTCTGATCCATCATACTGGGCACAAGAGGGGGTTTACCAATATGTCAAATGCCATGTGGATCCTAAACGGTGGGAGGTGGATCTTGAAAGATGAGAGGGGCCTCTTAAACGATGGGATGGGCCTCTTGAACGATGACAGGTGAATCCTGAACAATGAGAGGTGGATCCTGAACAATGGTAGGTGGATCGAGCTTCTTCTTACGCAGTCTTGGAACTATTGGGGTAAAAGGAGACGTAATGGCATGTCCACGATGGTTGATGCATGAACCCCGTTGTAACATTCTCAATACCGGGTTAGTGACTAAATTATAAGATTTCAAAATTTAGAGATTTAATTAAAATAATTCAATGGTTTAAAGACTTACATGAGAAATGTGGTATATGATTAAATTGAAAAGAATGAGGAATGAAATGATAGTATGGTCAATTGCAAAGAAAAAATATATTTAATAATGGTATATATAAATACATGTGGAAGGAATGAAACAAAGTTTAGAGGTTTCCAGAGTTCTCTTCCTTTCTCTTCTTCTTCACGTGTGAAGCCAAGCAAAGGTGAGTTTTATATTTAGATATTTTCTGGTTAAATTAAGGTTGGGTTATGATCATTAGAGTATAACTAAGCTTAAGGAAAGCTTAAGTTATCTTAAAATCAAAAGATAAAGGAATTAAGGAAGATTAAAGGTTTGGAGTTCTTGAGTGAAATCTTGAAATAGAATTTATAATAAGATTTGAAAGTTGAATTTGACTTGCCATCAATAAAAATAAGAGATTTGTGAAGTTAGAAATGTTTAATAACAAAGTTGAAAGTTTGGTAAGATTCTTAAAATTTAAGAATCATGATGAGACATGGAAGATAAAGAGGGTTTATATGGATATAAGTTGGTTTAAGTAATGGTAGTTGAGTTTAATGACATGATAGGGGCTTAAAATAGAAGAATTGAGTGAAGAGTTGATGGGTTTCAAGCTTAAAATGACATTTCTGGGCTATGTGCATCGATGCACATTCAATGTGTACCGATGCATCAATGGTATTTCTAGAAATTGTTCAGTGTGTATCGATGCACAGGAAGTGCATCGATGCACCCATTAAAAATGAAAACATCGAATGCTATTAGTGCATCGATGCACCCGCTTAAAATACAAACATCGAATGAGATTTATGCACCGATGCATAGAAAGTACATCGATGCACCCAACAAGGGATGCATCGATACATGGTGTAGTGCATCGATGCATACCTTCATTAAAAGTTGAAAATGGCTTTATTTTTAGCCTAAGAAGTGATAGTTTAAAATATATTGATTTAATATACTGATTAGTATCAATGTACTACTATGTAGATATAAAAAGTAATTTCGTTCCGCAACAAACAAAGGATTAGGATCAAGTCAAAACAAGCAAGGTTGAGGTGAGTGCATATGCATATCATGATTATGTTAGTATATTTAGTTCTAGACTTGTGATAAGTCTAGATTTAATATCTTGATACGTGATTCATTCAATATTATGAAACATGATATGAATTCATACCATATGCATCATGTGATAGCTTGAAATGAACATGCATGAAAAGTTACATGTCTATGGGATATAGTATGTGAATTGTTGTAAGTCTATTTTCCATATTAGAGCTTATATATATGAGTGTATGTGTTATATGTGATTGAATGAATTATAGGATATATATATATATATTAAGTATGTGAAGTGTGTGTGTGATGTGTTTGTTATGATTTATATGTATGCATGAGCAGATGCATTGACATATTACAATATATATATATATATTATATGAGTTGTAAAATATATATATATATATATATATATAAATTGGATAAATATGTGAAATAGTTAAAATGATCTATATGATTACCTAAGAATATGAAATAAGAGGTATGATAAGAACATAAGAAAGAATATGAAATATATAACATATGAATATGGAATCATATGAGAAAAGATATATGTGATAAGATGATCATATGAACATGTGACAAAGAGCTATAGGAAACAAATATGTGATATGAATGTGTGTGAACATGTAATAAGGTAAAAGATAATGCCCATGATATGAGTATGAGAACTGTAGGTATAGTTGGTATGCCAAGAGTCTAGGGTTTACCTATGTTCTACGGAACATATGGACAGAATTAACTATGTCTTTCGAGACATATAGATAGTATACCTATGTTCTAAGGAACATATGGACAGTTTACCTAGGTTCTTCGGGACCTATGGACAGTTGTAAAAGATCTTTATGACCTCTGGATAGGTCATTCGGGACATTCATTGATTTGTGGTGACAGTATACGTTTGCACAACCTCATAGTACTTGTATACCTTGAGTTCTCAATAGTGTATATGGGCTTAAACAAGACATAAAGAGTATGTATATGATTGTATTTTAATATGGTATTATTATGATTTACATTGTTTCATATGTGGTACGATAAATGATGATATGATAATATATTTACATTTGGATAGTAGACTGCATAATTATATTCTTAGTAATTCTTTATTTTGTAATTATGCCTCACTAAGTCTATGACTTAGCGTGTAAGTGTTTTTACACGTAGGTTCCGAAGAGCAAAAGAATCGAGAATAGGAAATTGCAGAGCAACATATCTTCACTCAGCGATCATATCAGAAGTAAAGTCACAATATGTATTTTGTTGTATATAGTATATTGGCATGTAAGAAATATGTTAGTTACAAATGCTTTGATCAATTGTGTCTTGTTTTGGTCAACTTATGTAAAGTAAAAATGTTATTTTAATGAAAGTTTAAAAAAAATTCTTTGGTTTTCTTTAAAAGTCAAAGTTTGTAAAGTAATGTGACGCCTCAAACTCGTATTTGGGTTGGATATCGGGTTGGGGTGTTACATTTAATGGTATCAGAGCTACGGTTTAGTCGATTCTCGGCATAAATCGGAGTCCATAATGTCTTAAAAAGTGTTCATGCCAACATAGTAGTACGAACATCTGATCTTATAAGAATAATGAGTATGTTTGTTTAGCTAATAGAAACATTTGGTTATCTCTTATTAAATGTCTAAACAAGATAGCTCCCGGGGTGAAGTGAGAGATGATATATTAGTTGAAAGTAGTAATTCACCTGCCCTGGCCAGGCAAGGTGAAGGACGGACACCCTTTGGAGTGTCTGTGCAAGATCAAGATGTATTCTTAAGGACGTTGGATACTATTTTGACATGTTTCCAACCTCCTGCATCCTCAATGTAGAGGATTAATGTAGCCAAAGAGTTAAAGGGATTAGGAGCTCCATAGTTCAAAGGTGAAGCCGAAGAAGGTCCCGTTGCTGCGGACCTTTGGCTTAATGATGTAAAGATCATGTTAGAAGGACTCCACTGCTCTGATATGGAAAAACTAGATGGGATGGTCTCCTTGCTCCGTGGGCAAGAGAAAATCTGGTGGATGAATGTTATTCATAGGATGCCAAATTATTAGATAACCTGGTATTTGTTTTTGGAAGAATTTAAGCACAAGTATATAGGAGATCAATTTTTTAGGCAAATGAAGCAAGAATTTTTGAATTTGAAGCAGATGAATCGTACTGTGTATGAGTACGAGTGCGAGTTTAACAAATTAAGTAGTTTTGCAACTGAGTTGATTCCAATCGAGAAATATGCGTGTGATTGGTTTGTAGAGGGCTTGCGCCCGAGATTAAAAGAGATGTTTATCGTGTTAAATTTATTCTCGTTTCAAGAGGTAGTAAATCGTGCGAAAGCTCTTGAAAGAGCTCAGAATAAATGGTTTGGGGAGTAGAGAGCTCAATCTTCTAAAATAACTGGGGTTTCATCGAGTATGATACCACCTAAGAAAGGTAGAGATTCGGGGGTTACGATCTCAAGCACGTCAGAATCGATGATCCTCCGTTAAAGAATCAAATCAAATGAGAGTTAGACAAACTTAGTCTGGAAAGTCTGGTGATGGAAGAGCACAACAGAGACACTGTCAGATTTGTGGGATATATCATGGTGGGGCATGTAGAGTTAAATTGGTAGCTTGTTTCCGATGTAGGGAAATAGGACATTTTATGAGAGATTATCCATTGGGGACAGGAGAGCTTGTACAGTCGGAACGATCTGCTTCGATGTCTCAGAGAGGACGGGGTAGAGGTAGAGGAAGAAATCAGACATAATCTTCTACTCAACAGGAAATATGCTCTAGGCTAGAGTATATAATCTCAATATCAGTGAAGACAGTGAGGATCCAGAGATAATAGCAGACATCTTTCTATTGTACATAAATACGTTATGATATTAGTTGATCTGAGCTTGCATAACCATATATGAGTAGAGAATGGGTAAGAGAATTGAGAATTTAGTTAGAAGTCCTTTGTAGTAATAGTGGCTAAAATAAACAATATATGTTGGAATTATTCCATTCAGATTCAGGAAATTGAATTCTCTGTTAATCTAATGGAGCTATTCTTCAAGGGATTGAAAGTAATATTGGAAATGGACTAGTTATATAGTTAGCATGCAAATAATGATGGTATATTAAAAAGGGGTTCAACTAATCAATTTATACGGATTGGAAATGTCAGTGTTAAAGGATAGATGTTATGAAAAAAAAATAAGTGAAAGGAATAGGGTTTTGGAGGAATTTAAAATGTGTATTATAGTGCGTAGTTTTAAAGAGGAAAGTAGATGGAATGTTTGAATGAGAATTAAGGGAATTATATTAGAGATGAGTAAAAAAAAAGATGAAGGCTTAATAAGTTAAGGAAATGAAGAATAAGTTATGTTAACTGGAAGGAATATCTATGGATGGTCGGATGAAAGATATGTATGGCTTTAAAGAGCTGGGTTGAATAATAAAGTAAGGTGATGATGCCAGTATTATAGTTAAAGGATTAGTGTGTTAATGGAAGTTAAGGATTAACTAAAAAGTTAAAGGTAATAAAAAGGGATAAGTAATTTGTGACTGGAATAAGGAAAAAGATATGATCAATGAGACAAGGAGATAATAATTTATAAAGGAGTAAATAGATAGGAAAATTAAATGAAAAGGGTGTAAAGTGTGAATTATAAGTGGATATGAAAGTAAGGAAATAGTAGATAGTGTTATGAAAAGATTGTTTGATTTTGTAAAGTATACGTTTAATAACATTTGAAGAGATTTAAGGTTGTGTTCTGAGTTAAAGGATGATGGAATAAGAGATTGGTTATGGTTATAAGGTAATTAGAAATGGATTGGGTCTTTGGGGAAGTGAAAGCAAATCATTGATTATAAATTGTAAGGAGATAAAGTAGAGAAAGGAGCAAGAGAACATTAAAAGATATGTTCTTATCGGTATGTGTAATGAAAATTCGATGACGAATTTTCTTAAAAGGAGGGGAGATTTGTAACATCCTCAATCCTGGGTTAGTGACTAAATTGTAAGATTTCAAAATTTGGAGATTTAATTAAAATAATTCAATGGTTTAAAGACTTATATGAGAAATGTGGTGTAGGATTAAATTGAAAAGAATGAGGAATGAAAGGATAGTATGGTCAATTGCAAAGAATTTTTTTTTAATAATGGTATATATAGATACACGTGGAATGAAGCACTACAAGAAAATATACCTTTAATATATTTAATAGTCATAATCCAAAAAATTTACAAAAAACACGGAGTATAGATGAATTTTGTGTGTCATCTTTAGGAGTCGTATTCTAATTTCCCCCTTTATTTTTCATCCTTTCCCGCTTCTTCCCCCTCGTTAACAAAAGTTCACGCCGTGCTTCCCCCAATTTTCTTTGTTTTCCCTTTTTTCTCTTTGTTTATTTCTATTTTGTTTAATTTAATGACAAAAAGAGTTTATGATTTACCTAGAAACTGGTTTCCAAATTTAACTGCCATCCATGAAGTTTTATGAACACCACACCTCCTCTAAAATAGTCTCTTCTATAAAACAAATATCTTGGAAATCTCCTCTCTTAAATCTTAGCATTCGATTTTCGTGTTGAGAGAGAGAAATGGACACCTTTGACAATGTCGTAGATCCTTTGAGGGACTTCACCAAGGACAGCGTCTGCCTCGTCAAGCGTTGCCACAAGCTCGTTCGTAAAGGTATCCCCTTTCTTTTTCCCTCCATTTTTCTCTTTTTCCCTTTTTCTATTTGTATCAGTCCATTTTTCTCTTTAAGTGGGAGGCGATATATCTTCAGCCCAAGCAGTTCTACTCGGAGCTTAGCTCCTGGTGTTAACGTCGGTTCAATTACCTTGTCGATGATATATTATACATGATATTTGCAACCATTTGTATCTAGTTTGAATCTTTTTGTTGTTTGAGTTTTAGGCTCCAACATGGAATACACTAAAATCGACATTTCTGATGTTGGGTATTTGCCTTGCTGTTATGTTGGGTTTAGCTTTCTCCTCTAGTGGCTTTTATTTGATTCTTCATGTTTATTTCCTCGTTCTAATTGTCGTTGCCCTATTCTTGCTACTTAATTGGTACTGTTTCTTAATTCTTTGCTAGATTTTTACCCAGTCAAGTCAATATTAAATTTCTAGCTTTCATTAATTTGGAGTTGCATCATGTGTTATTCATGCTTTGATCATTACATGAATGTTATTTTACTCAGATTCAGATTCGTGTGCGAGTGTTAGTAGATTCATGTGTATGGTTAAATTTTTTTAAGATTTTTCAGATTCTAGTGCTGATTGTAATGGGAGTGTCAGATTCATGTGTATGGTTAATTTTTTTTTAAAGATTTTTCATGTATTTGAACTATCCTTAGTAATGGTGTCTCATATTCATGTGTCAGACACGGATGATGAACAACATAGCTCGAAACAAAACCAGAGAACTATGTATGGGTCATTAGACAAACTTTCTATGTTAGATCTGAGAGCATACTTGGAGAAACAAGGTATATTTTGCTATATTAACTATGTCAACTTAGAGGAATTTTGAGTGTTCCGTATTAAACATGATGAATATTGTAGCTTGCAACTTTTACAATGTTCTCTGCCTTTATGTCATGTAATCTGTTATATTCAATTTCAGTTAGGGTTGGACCTAACATGACATGCTTGCTTAGTTCTTTTCTCAGTTTTATAACAATGAAGTGGAGGGATGCAACCTGAAATGAGTGTTTTTTTTTCTTATGATGATCTTTATACAAGTGTGTAATTACATATGCATGGGGATGATGATTCATAGCAGCGAAATTGAATCTCTAATCTTTTTTTCTAGTTAGAATCTGTTACTCTGCATACACCCTGAATTTTGCTAATTGGATTACTTATGTAGGTTTGTTGAATAGACCGGTTTGGTTTCTATCGAACATCAAATACAAGAGATGGACTTGATAGAAAAAGATCGTACGAGATAATCAGTAAGAATCAGTTTAATTGGATGAATTAGTTGCCTTTTTTCTCTAACATTTGGATAGTATTACAAGTGAAGATGTCATCGAACATAAGGCAAATCACATCGGAGACACTCCGATCATTAGCTCCTCTTCTCTTCCTTCTCCTTATGTTTGCTCTTCACTTACTCAATTAGGGGTATGTATCTTCATTTCATTTTTTTCCTCATGAAATTCCTAGATCTTGGTTGCACTGGGAATTTTTTACATCTGTTTCAGCAACAACGAACTAACAAGACACAAAAAGTATAAACAATAAAATTTGCAGTTCTATTTCAATATTCTTTGTTGGAAAGTTTTACTTGCCTACCTTTTCTTTCGTTTTCTTCTATATTTTTGTGATAATATGCAGGTCGGATCAGATGGTTGTCTGTTACACTGGGCCATGCTGCTGCTACTGGATTAGGCTTATTGGCTTTTTCAGAGGTATGATTTTTGAGCAATGTTACTTGGTTGTGAGTGTCAGATAGGGATATGTATCGGAGACCGGTAGGCTCAACTTTTTCCAAGTTATGTATTTGGATGGTCCTTGGAGGAACGTGTCCTTACATGTTCGAAAAATGTGTAGGCCATGAGTACTTTAAGAGAAATAAAGAGTCCGAGCAGTATAGTTTTAAGTTCCTCTATAGTACTTGGGTATTTTCATCAAACAACTCAATAGTGGTTTTTTCCTATCATCTTCAGGTAGAAAATGTTCTTCAACTTGTGGGCTCAGCTGCTATTATTCAACTTCTGAGCAAGAAGCTCCTATTTGCAGAGGTAAGTCTCCACTTCTATTTGAGTATCTTTTCATGAATTTAATTAAAATCAAGTATTTTGCTCCTTAGTTTTTCATTCTCCTATTTGTAACAGGATCTTTGGTGGGCAAGCCCTGCTAGTGGTTTTCTTATCGCTGTTGAGAAATGTTGGCAAGATCTTTGTGATCAAATGTTGATGATTCGTGGTATAGCCTTGTACCTGGACAGAACATATGTTAAACAAAACCCAAATATGCATTCTTTGTAGGACATGGGCCTACAACTCTTCCGTAAACATCTTTCTCTGGCTCTAGAAGTTGAGCATAAAACTGTCACTGGTCTTTTAAGTATGATTGAGAGTGAGAGGTAACTCTAACAAAATTCAAGTCGAAATGTGCAAAAAAATTTCCTATTCTGTTTTTTGTGGGTTTCAAAGTAACAACCTATGCAAAAAAATGCAATGTTGTTTCAATGTTACTATTCTTTTGCTTGTTTTACTTCTTTTTCTATGATTTTAGTGGTAGAAGGTGGTTACATATCTTCAATTGCGGAAAGAAGTTCCTAGAAAGGTCAATTAGGATGCATAGTCAATTTAACTATAATATGCTTCGTTCTAGCTCATTTTAATTATCCGTGCTTCCATCATTCTCAAGGAAAACCTAAAAATTGTTGAGGAACTTACTATTTTGTTGCTTTCTTTCTTATAATTGTCATGCATTTAGTTTCCTTCCACATAAATTTTGCCCCTTTGTTTCTTGGATGATGTTAGTAATTAATTCTTATCTTTCAGGTGTTAATTAAATTTGTATCTCGTAATCCACTGTGTCTGTTTTGATCATGCAGGCTAGGTGAAGCAGTTGACAGGACATTACTTAACCATCTTTTGAAGATGTTTACTGCTTTGGGCATTTACTCAGAAAGTTTTGAGAAGCCTTTCCTGGAGTGCACATCCTAGTTTTATGCAGCTGAAAGAATGAAATACATGCAACAATCGGATGTTCCAGATTACTTGAAGCATGTAGAGGTGCCTCTTCATATTTAACTTTCTCAGTTAGCAGTGATTGTTACTCTGTATTTTAAATTATGCATGTTTTATCCTTCTAAAAAGAATGTTAAATTTGTCACATTATTCCATATACATGGAATTGAATGTTTATCCCTCTACCATTTTTGTGTAAGTTTATGTAATTGTTTGTGTGTATTGATACAGATGAGGTCACTTGTATTGTGAATATATTGTATGCAAATGGATTGCTTATATATAATATGATATATATTTAGTATTATGAGGCATTAAATGTGATTTAGTTTGATTATTTGTTAATCTACAATATATATATAAATATATATATATATAATTTACGAAATACAATCACGACACACGAATGTGTGTCATTTTCATTTATGACGGGGGCTTCAATGACATGCAATGTAAGTCATAAATGTGTGTCATAAATTTATGACACACAAATGTGTGTCATCTTCATTTATGACGGGGGCTTCAATGACGCGCAATGTAAGTCATAAATGCACGTCATAAATGCGTGTCATAAATGCGCGTCATAAATTTATGACGAACAGTTGCGCGTCATCTTAAATTCATGTCGGTGGCTTCAACGATAGGCAAATGTGTGTCATCCGCACCCATAGATGACGCGCAATGCGCGTCATTAAAGGGGTTTTTCTACTAGTGAAGGAAACAAAGTTTAGAGGTTTTCAGAGTTCTCTTCCTTTCTCTTCTTCTTCACGTGTGAAGCCAAGCATAGGTGAGTTTTATATTTAGATAATTTCTGGTTAAATTAAGGTTGGGTTATGATCATTAGAGTATAACTAAGCTTAAGGAAAGCTTAAGTTATCTTAAAATCAAAATATAAAGGAGTTAGGGAAGATTAAAGGTTTGGAGTTCTTGAGTGAAATCTTGAAATAGAGTTTATAATAATAATTGAAAGTTGAATTTGACTTGCCATCATTAAGAATAAGAGATTTGTGAAGTTAGAAAGGATTAATAACAAAGTTGAAAGTTTGGTAAGATTCTTAAAATTTAAGAATCATGATGAGATATGGAAGATAAAGAGGGTTTATATGGATATAAAATTGGTTTAAGTAATGATAGTTGAGTTTAATGACATGATAGGGGCTTAAAATAGAAGAATTGAGTGAAGAGTTGATGGGTTTCAAGCTTAAAATGACATTTCTAGGCTATGTGCATCGATGCACATTCAATGTGTACCGATGCATCAAGGGTATTTCCAGAAATAGTTCAGTGTGTATCGATGCACAGGAAGTGCATCGATGTAACCATTAAAAATGGAAACATCGAATGCCATTAGTGCATCGATGCATAAGGAGTGCATCGATGCACCCCGCTTAAAATACAAACATCGAATGGGATTTATGCATTGATGCATAGACAGTGCATAGATGCACCCGAAAAGGGATGCATCGATACATGGTGTAGTGCATCGATGCATACCTTCATTAAAAGTTGAAAATAACTTTTTTTTAGCCTAAGAAGTGATAGTTTAAAATATATTGATTAGTATACTGATTAGTATCAATGTACTACTATGTAGATATAAAAAGTAATTTCGTTCCGCAACAAACAAAGGATTAGGATCAAGTCAAAACAAGCAAGGTTGAGGTGAGTGCATATGCATAGCATGGTTATGTTAGTATATTCAGTTCTAGACTTGTGATAAGTCTAGATTTAATATCTTGATACATGATTCATTCAATATTATGAAACATGATATGAATTCATACCATATGCATTATGTGATATGCTTGAAATGAACATGCATGAAAAGTTACATGTCTATGGGATATACTATGTGAATTGTTGTAAGTCTATTTTCCATATTAGAGCTTATATATATGAGTGTATGTGTCATATGTGATTGAATGAATTATAGGATATATATATTAAGTATGTGAAGTGTTTGTGTGATGTGTTTGTTATGATTTATATGTATGCATGAGCAGATGTATTGACATGTTACAATATATATATATATATATTATGAGTTGTGTAAATATATATATATATATATATATATAATATATATATATATATATAAATTGGATAATATGTGAAATAATTAAATGATCTATATGATTACCTAAGAATATGAAATAAGAGGTATGATAAGAACATAAGAAAGAATATGAAATATATAACATATGAATATGAATCATATGAGAAAAGGTATATGTGATAAGATGATCATATGAACATGTGATAAAGAGCTATAGGAAAGAAATATGTGATATGAATGTGTGAACATGTAATAAGGTAAAAGATAATGCCCATGATATGAGTATGAGAACTGTAGGTATAGTTGGCATGCCAAGAGTCTAGGGTTTACCTATGTTCTAAGAAACATATGGACAGAATTAATTATATCTTTCGAGATATATGGATAGTATACCTATGTTCTAAGGAACATATAGACAGTTTACCTAGGTTATTCGGGACCTATGGACAGTTGTCGAGGTTGTTTATGACCTCTAGATAGGTCCTTCGGGATATTCATTGATTTGTGGTGACAACATACGTGCGCACAACCTCATAGTACTCGTATACCTTAAGTTTTCAATAGTGTATAGGGGCTTAAACAAGACATAAAGAGTATGTATATGATTGTATTTTAATATGGTATTATTATGATTTACATTGTTTCATATGTGTTACGATAAATGATGATGATAGTATATTACATTTGGATAGTAGACTGCATAATTATATTCTTAGTAATTCTTTATTATGTAATTATTCCTCACTAAGTCTATGACTTAGCGTGTAAGTGTTTTTACACGTAGGTTCCGAAGAGCAAATGAATCGAGAATAGGAAATTGTAGAGCAACATATCTTCACTTAGCGATCAGATCAGAAGTAAAGTCAGTATGTATTTGTTTATGTATGTGTTGGCATGTAGAATATTTAGTTTACAATGCTCTGATCAGTTGTGTCTTGTTTTTGGTCAACTTATGTAAAGTAAAAATGTTATTTTAATGAAAGTTTAAAAAAAAATTCTTCGGTTTTCTTTAAAAGTCAAAGTTTGTAAAGTAATGTGATGCCTCAAACTCATATTCGGGTTGGGGTGTTACACCCGTCGTACAAGAAAAACCCGACGTAAAGCACCTACCTTATCGAGCTGCTAAAAATAAATTAATACCTAAATCAATACATAAATCAGTAAATAAATAAATAAAGAGAAAATAACTTCAGTGACCGAAAATGCCTTATAATATACGATTGAACCAATTTTTTTTGGATTTGCGAAAATGACCAACAAATTCGCAACACGAACTCCAATTTCGCAACACAGTTTCCAAATTCGCAACACGATTTTCCAAATTCGCAACGCGAATATGTAAATCGCAACACGAATTTGTAATTCGCAACACAGAAGTCAAATTCGCAAAGCGCGTTTATTTTCGCAACGCGAATTTTATTTTCGAATTCGAAACACAATATTAATTTTGCAACACAATGTAAACAGTATAATCGCAATCTCTACGACGACATACGTCCCATCTCCGACAAAATCCGTCTATCTCCATCTCTCAGAGCCACCCTCACAACCATGCACGGCCACAAATGGAAAATCAACCACCGAGGGTAGTTTTTTTAATTATTTTTATTTTGAAAATTTTATATTATTATTAGATTTTTCATATTTAAATTGATGATAATTTACTGGTAATTTCAATATATAGATTAACCATTTCACTTAGATTACTTAGTAAATTACTTAGTAAATTTTCGCATTGCGATTTTCATTTTCGCGTTGCGAATTTAAGTTTCAGAAACTACTCTTCTTCTGCATATTAAAACTTGAATGAATTGCATTACCAACACGAAAATGAAATTCGCAACACGAAAATCGTAACGCGAAAATAAAAATCGCAACACGATTTTAATTTCGCATTGCGATTTTCATTTTCGCGTTGCGAATTTAAGTTTCAGAAACTACTCTTCTTCTGCATATTAAAACTTGAATGAATTGCATTACTTCAACCAACAAACTATGATACAATAATGACTTGGGTGAATATCGTGCTAGTTTGAAACATATTTGGCTTTGTTTTCACTATTTAATATCATGTCTGTTTATAGTGTATAATTTGTAGTTTTTGGTATATCTAACTTGGTATGTTTATAGTTTTGTTAGAAATTATTTTCGGCTTCATTGACTCTAAGGAATAAATTAAGCCTAGCCACTACAATAGCGTCGACACTTACACCTATACAAAGAAATTTGTTTGAGGATACTTGCTTCAGGCCATGGCTGAAAGTACAACATCCAGGTGGAGATGCTATGTTGACCCATTTGTTTCTTTAGACCATGACTAATGATCTACCCGAGAGGATACAACGTGGTGATGAAGAGATATGGTTTCATTTTCCACCAGCATATACTTGTTTTGGGCGGGAGGAGTTTTTCTTGATCACTGGTCTATGTTTCGGACACGATGAAGTAGGTCGATGCAATAGTCATATCGCCCGCCCATCATGGTTATCTCGGGTTTTTCCTGAGCTGGCAAAGGCGAAGCCCAATTTACATGTCGACGACTTGAAAATATTACTTCTTAAATATAGTTTTACTCTAATAGATAACCTTGATGTTGTCCGAGTATGCCTTTTATTACTTTTGAATGCCGACTTTTTAGGCAAAGAGGCCAGACAACCTATTTCTAAGGACCTAATATTATTGATAGAGGACCTAAATGCATGGAACATGTTTCCCTGGGGTTCATATCTATTGAAAGCTACCTGGAAAAAGTTGTCATCTGCCTTTGAGGACCGTCATAGTTTGCGTGGTGATGGTTCCAAATACACTTTGGTAGGCTTTATTTGGGCCTTTAAGGTAAGAATTTCTATATAATATTTCCAAAATTATAATTAATTATTTAACAATTACTAATGTTTGTGTATTATATTGTTTGTAGATTTGGATATTTGAGGCTTTTCCCAGCATGCGGACATATGCAAGAAAAAAATTCAAATGATATTCTTAGGGCTATTTCCTGGAGGAGGATCCGACTGCTGGATTGGGAAGATTTACTATCATATACGACGATGAATGATGTAAGTTAACACGAATGCTACCATATATAAACAAGTTATTACTAGTAGACGTTTGACTTTGTTTGAGCTTTTATATTGTTAGGAGGCAAACTATCCATTACAGAGGCTGAGCTTGCCACTGATTGGTGGCAAGCTAGTAAGCATTTTTTTGATGGGACGGGTGATAAGCACCCCCCACTTCGAGAGCCATCACCTGATCGAGCTGATTATACACCTCCATACCGAGAGCCATCACCTATTCCATCACATCATCGAGCCTCTTCTCTACCATCACCTCATGATAGGCGACTGGCAAAGATGCCACGACATTTATCTCCCCGTTCTCCATCTCCACGGGATGAGTTAGGAGAGTTACGTGATGAGGTCAGTGCTTTGCATGATGAGGTCGGTACTTTACGTGACGACAATGGTGCATGACATGATGAGGTACGGTCTTTACGTGGTGAGGTAGATGTTTTACGCGATGACAATGGTGCTTTACATGGTGAGGTATCTACTTTACGTGATAAGGTAGCCGCTCTACGTGAGATTGTTTCATCATTGCAGAATGAGGTTCATACTCTACGTAATGAGGTAAGTTTGTTTAATACTATACTAAAAATGTAAATAACCTTTTTTCGGCATTATTTATAAATTTATTTATTTACTGATTTATGTATTAATTTATTTTTAACAGCCCGATAAGGTAGATGCTTTACGTCGGGTTTTCTTGCACGATGAGGTTTACGTATCAGACGTCGTACACATGTCATTACGTCTCCTTTCACCCCCAATAGTGCCAAGACTCCGTAATAAGAAGCTTGATTCACATGTCATCGTTCAAGAGGCCCCTCCTACCGTTCAAGAGGCCTCTGTCATCGTTTAAGAGGTCCCTCCCACCGTTCAAGAGCCTAATTCAAATGGCATACTATATCGACATATTGATAAACCCCCTCACGTGTCTGATATGATGGATGAGAGTTGGCTTTCGTATGAGTTACCGGCCAGTACCATTCCTCAGCAGGAGAGAAGAACACTACCGAACACAATTATGGATAATACCCTTTGGGCTAAGACCGTAGTTGATTTTTATCTACATGAGCGGAGCCAGAGGTGTTACGCTTACATATGAAAAATCGACGATAGTATGCATTTCTTTCTTGATCAGTCTTGGTGGGGTGTTTTATTAGGGGTTGAAGAGAATGACTATTTCGAATGGGGGGTAAGTCTTATATTCTTCTTATATTACATTTTGATTATTTTTTTTTAAATTTATTAAATTCACTAATATATGTATTTTTTTTATCCACAACATATTGATGCATGGGTGTCACGTCTTCAGATTATAAGGAAATTAAAGAAAATAAAAAAGACATGATGGACTATTATGCCTTCGTCTTTTCACGTAGCTCACTTGAAGGATCAGAGAGACGTTTCATATGCGTTGGGTAATGGAAAAACTAAGCTTTATCCTGCGTGGTGGGAGATCGATAAGGTTAGTATTTATTTTTTAATATTTTAAAGGTGTTCATAAATTTTATTTGATATGCGCAATTGAATTATTATTTATGATTGCAGGTGTTTATCCCTGTTATGGAAAGTTGTCATTGGCTTCTCGTCGAGCTTCAGCTCCCATCCCTGAAGACGATAGTATATGACAACATGTTGAATTACATACCATTGTCTGATTTGAAAGATATTATTTGTAAGGGATGTAGTGCTCATTTGGCTAAATACTTGGATGCGGTTGATTATTGGACTAATTCTGGAAGCAAGAAGCCAAAAAAGTTCAAAGTTACAATGATGAGAGACGAGACATCGCCACAACAAACGGCGGCAGCCAGAGGGGATTGTGGTCCTCTTGTATGCATGTGCTTGGAATGTTTGACGACAGGAGGTAAACAGTTTCTACCTCCCACAGATAGAGATAGAGGTGTAGTAGGATTGTGGTTTCGTCATTTTATGGCTAGAGTGATATATTCGAGACGTTGCCTACCTGCATCCGCGTGCTGAAAGTGTGCATAAACAACTATTTGTTATTGGTAAGTTTGAGCAAGTGTTGTTAACATATATACTCTTTGTTGGTTTGAAAATGTTTGGTTAAGTACCTAGAATTCAATAATTTTTTGTTTGTTGGTTTAAATGTGTAGAAAGTGTTGTTTGAGCAAATGTTTGATTTATGCAGGTTAATCCTAAAGTGAGCTGCGTGAAATTTGTTGTGTGGGGCTAATTGTATCAATGTGCTGTTGATTTGTTTTTTTAGATGTGTAAATAAGAATTATTTTTTGCTTGTTTAATTGATTTGTAAAAGTTGATTTGTTGTTTAAGACAATTTTAATCTGCATTATGTTGAAGGCAAAAAAACCTGTTGAAGGTACACTTTGTAACAAAAAATCACAACGTGAATTTGACTTTCGCGTTGAAAATTCAAGGAAAACCTTCAAAAGATAACATACAACAATCTGATAAGTGATAACAGTTGAACAGATCATAACAATGTTCAAACTCAAGTTACTAATGCATGTCTAACTAAAAATGTATGCATTCACACATAAAATACACATAATACAACGTTTGCATTTAAAAATCACCTAAGTTAATATATCCCAAAAGGTGAAGCCGGTTGTGATTGGGATTTTGATTTTGATTGCAATTTTGATTTCCTTTTGCTTGGCACCATACGGGCTTTGAATTTTGATGAGGATCCATATTTTGGTAGAGGAAAAGATGATTGTGATGGAACTGGTGATCCACAAGTCAACCTTGTATGACCACTTTCCTTGCACCGACTATATGTTGATATCCTCTTCTCTTCACCCTTAGACGGTATATGATCATGATTTTTTGGTCGGCCAGGTAGCCTGCTGTCCATGACTGGTGGCAAAACTCTTTGTAAGTCATTTGGTATGTCCCACTTAGAAGGATGTGGAATAGGGTAGACAATCTCGACATAAGTCTGTCGATATACTTCTGTAGTGTAGCAATCTATAGCGTATGCGCTTGAATCATCTTGGTTTAGATGAAGAGCAACTTTTATAACATGGCCACACAGATAACCAAATGTTTTCCATTTCATACAACTACACGTCTTTGCATTTAGATCGACAAGTCCATTTAAGTTATTATCTAATACTTCAAACAAAGTGTTTGAACATGGTTTAACTCTCCATGACGTTGACTTCATAACATGTTTTGTTATCTTTTTTTCAGTCCATGGTGTAACACGACGTTCCAATGTTCCTGTAAATTTAAATAAATATTACTTACTAAAATAGATAAATATGATAAGTTAAAAATTTAAAGAAATAATACATGCATGGTTTCTTTTCTTGTAGTACCACTGTTGAATAGAGGCTCAAAAAAACTCCATTAACATAGTAATGGGTAATTTTCGGGAATGACAACTTAGAGTGTTGATTGATTTTGCACTATTAGACGTCATGAAACCATATCTTGCTCCAAGTTGATGTACTCTTGACCATCTTTCAAACCTGACATCTTCTAGTGTTTGAGCACATTGAGGCAAAACATGTCTTAAACAATTTATATGCTTATTAAAATACACTTCCCGATAAGCTTTTACAGCCTTCCAGTATGTCCATTTGTGATTTTTTATACCAGCAGACCTTGATTTTAGATTTCTGTACAAATGAACACCACAAAGTCCATGAAAAGCATCTGGGAAACACGTTCTAACAGCGTTGTTAATTGAGTTTTCCCTATCGGATATGATTGTCAGATTGCTAATAAGACCTATGAAATCCCTAAGATGCCCTATAAACCATGCCCATGAATCAGAGGTTTCAGATATGCCAACCCCATAAGCTATTGGCAGTATCCCATTATTAGCATCCATGGCTACTGTTAATAAGTTTACTCCAAGGTATCGACCTTTCAAATGTGCTCCGTCAACTATAATAACTGAGCGCATGCAAGTAATAAATGAACGAATCTACAAAATAATATGCATAAGAAATATAATCATTTAAATGTGAAATGCATGTAACTAAAAAAAATGAGTCAACAAAATTATATTGATTTACTAACCGCAACACCAATGGCGATAAACAGTAACTCAAAGTGTCCATCTCTATCTATTTTGATATGAGTTACTGACCCAGGATTTTTCAGCTTTAAATATTGACAATAAGCCGGCAGTTAGGCAAACGATGCTTCTGGAGAACCCCTCAACAATTCCAAGGCATAACATTTGACTCTCCAAGCTTGAGAATATGAGATACTAATATTGAACCGAGCATTCATGTCAGTCATAATTTCATGTCCCCGATATACACTGTCATTCAAAAACATTAACTCAACCATAAAATCACCCAACACCTTTTTGTTTGCATGTCTATGGTGAGGAAAAACTTGGGTCCTTGAACATGTATGTTTATCAATAAAAGTCCTAACTTGAAACATTTTGCAATCTTTTATCCTCTTTGTAATCATACGCCACGTACAGGTTTTGTCAATCATACACTTTGTTTTGAAACGATCTTTGTTTGATTTGTTAACTTTTAGTTAATAGCCATATTCCATACATTTCGTATACAATGCTATCTTCAAGTCTTCCTTTGTATCAAAACAATCATCTTTCTTGATACGAATAACTTTTGTGTAACAATCAACTGCTATCTTTACCAACTCTTCTTCCGGTATCTGAAGTAATTCTGGCATATTCCAGTTATACTCCCGTGGCATTTTATTCTTTTTATTTTCTTCGAAGACTTCTTCTTCTTTTTCTTCTTCAGGGTTATATGAATTACATAATGAATGTTCAACATGTTCATTCACAGTCGTAACTTCCTCCTCATTATTATCAACAACATCTTCCTCGACAGCGGCTGTTTCATCATCAAAATTCGGGTATTGACCAATATCAAAATCATTACACGCAGGGTCTGTTTCTTCTTCTGAAATATCATCAAAATCCGAGTATTGACCAAGATTAAAGTCCGAGTATTGACCAAGATCAAAGTCCGGGTATTGACTAGTACTCACAATTTTTTTTGTTGGCTCATAATCGTCTAACTGGTCAATACGAAAACTAGAATTTGGTGCTGAAAGTTGATTGGGATTTGGATTAGGAAAAGGTTGTGGGTTTTGAGATTGTGTTTGATATTTTGTTTGGTATTGGAAATGTGGTGAAACAAAAAAAATTTGGTGATGAAATTGTGGTGGAACCATTAAATTTTGAGGTTGATAACAACATTGTACATTGTGAGCACCATAAACTGGGGTTGAAGAACTTAGTTGATTACTACCCGCTACTAACCCAACTTCACTACTTCTAGGTTCAACAACATACAATGTAACATCATCTTCTTACGAAACACTAATGTAAGCAATGAATCGTTCAACATCTTCATTGTCGATTAACAAATAAACTTTACCTTTTCTTTGATAAGATAGCCTAAATCCACTAGAGGCTCTAAATTCAATTTCTTTGCAACACGTAACATTAGAGTTTCATAAGTTAACTTTTTTAAAGATAGTTTTAGTTGAAGATTCATGGGTAAAGACATATATTGTAAAACACCATGAACATTCTCCCATGACCCTCCAAAACACAAATCTATCCAAACATGATCAACATTAGATGATTTCATTCTACAAATTGTAAATTAATTTACTAAACAAATGAGCTATAAACTACATATCATCACTAACTTAGAGAAAAACATACCTTTATTAAGTTGATAGTTGATAATTTGGGAGAGAAATCATTGAAAAATTATATAGAAATAAAATTATGTAAAAAATATTAGAGATGGGGAAGGATGTCGTTGGATATAGGAACGGATGTCGCCGGAGAGAGTGATAGATGGAGATGGAACGAGTTACGATTTAGGGATTTAGGTTATGAGTTGCTGTTGCTGCGTAGTTATATACCCAAAACATTTGTGTTACGAAAATAAAACCTGTTGCGAAATTAAAATTCGTGTTGTAAATTCGAAAATCGAGTTGCGAATTCAGAAATCGAGTTGCGAATTTAAAATTCAGTGTTGCGAATTTGACTTCTATGTTGCGAATTACAAATTCGCGTTGCGAATTCGAAAACTGTGTTGTGAAATTGGAGTTCGCGTTGCGAATTTGTTTGTCATTTTCGAAAATCCAAAAAAGGTTGGTTAAAATCGTATATTATAAGGTCACTGAAGTTATTTTCTCATAAATAAATAATGCCGAAAAAAGGTTATTTGCATTTTTAGTATAATATTTCTTATAAAATTAAACAAACTTACCTCATTGCGTAGAGTATGAACCTCATTCTGCAACAATGAAAAAATCTCACGTAGAGCAGCTACCTCATCACGTAAAGCACCATTGTCATCATGTAAAACAGCTACCTCACCAAGTAAAGACCCTACCTCATCACACCATTCACCATTTTCGTCACGTAAAGCACCGACCTCATCACGTAAAGCACTGACCTCATCACGTAAAGCACCTAACTCATCCCGTGGAGGTGGAGAACGGGGAGATAAATATCGTGGCATCTTTGTCGGTCGCCTATAATGAGGTGATGGTGGAGAAAAGGCTCGATGATGTGATGGCTCTCGGTGTCGATGTGTAGAATTGGCTCGATCAGGTGATGGCTCTCGGTGTCGAGGTGTAGAATCGGCTCGATCAGGTGATGGCTCTCAGTGTCGAGGTGTAGAATCGGCTCGATCAGGTGATGGATCTCGGTGTCGAAGTGGAGAAGAGGCTCGATGAGGTAATAGATATCGGTGTCGAAGTAGGAGGTGCTAATCATCCGTCCCATAAAAAATGCCTACTAGCTTGCCACCAATTAGTGATAAGCTCAGCCTCTTTGGGTGTCAATGTCTCTAATGGATAGTTTGTCTCCTAACAATATAAAAGCCCAAACAAAGTCAAACGTCTACTAGTAATAACTTGTTTATATATGGCAGTATTTGTGTTAACTTACATCATTCATCGTCGTATATGGTAGTAAATCTTCCCAATCCAACATCCGGATCCTCCTCTAAGTAATAGCCATAGAAATATCATTTGAATTCTTGATGGCATAAGTACGCATGCTGGGAAATGCCTCAAATATCCAAATCTACAAACAATATAATACACAAACATTAATTTTAGTAATTGTTAAACAATTAATTTTGTAAACATTATATAGAAATTCTTACCTTAAAGGAACAAATAAAGCCTGTCAAAGTGTATTTGGAACCATGCCCACGCAAACTACGACGGTCCTAAAAGGTAGACGACAATTTTTTCCAGATAGCTTTCCATAGATATGAACCCCACAGAAACACATTCCATGCATCTAGGTCCTCTACCAATAATATTAAATCCTGAGAAATAGGTTGTCTGCCCTCTTTGGTTAAAATGCTGGCATACAAAAGTAACAAAAGGCATACTCGGACAACATCAAGGTCATCCATCCGCGTAAAACCATCTTTAAGAAGTAATCTTCTCAAATCGTCAACGTGTAAAGTGGTATTCACCTTTGCCAGCTTAGGAAAAACCCGGAATAACCATGATGGACGAGTGATATGACTAGTATACGAACCTAATTCATTATGTCGTCCGAAACGTAGACCAGTGACTAAGCAATACTCCTCCCGCCCAAAACGAGTATACACCGGTGGAAAATGAAACCATATCTCCTCATCACCACGTTGTATCCCCTCGGGTAGATCGTTAGTCATGGTCTGAAGAAACAAATGAGTCAGCATAGCATCTCCACCTGGATGTTGTACTTTCAGCCATGGCCCGAAAAAAATATTCTCAAACAAATTTCTTTGGACAGGTGTAAGTGTCGACGCAATTGTAGTGGCTAGGCTTAATTTATTCCTTAAATTCAATGCAGCCGAAAAAAATTCCTAACAAAAATAATAAACATACCAAGTTAGATATACTAATAATATACCAAAAACTACAAATTATACACAATAAACAGACATGATATTTAACAGAAAAAATATAGCCAAATATGTTTCAAACTAGCCCGGTATTCACCCAAGTCATTATTCTATCATAGTCACAAAATGCATCAGATAACATTCCAGAAGTAAGTATAAACATTTAAAAGGACAACATATAAGTTTAGTGTAGATTCAAGGACAATATTCTAGAAGAGTATTAGTTTATTCTTGAAACTTAAATTCGCAACACTGTGAAGTTAGTATTTGTCTTTGTTTTTTTGTTGAAGTAATGCAATTCATTCAAGTTTCAATTTGCAGAAGAAGAGTAGTGTATTCTTGAAACTTAAATTCGCAACATGAAAATCGCAACTCGAAAATGAAATTCGCAACACGAAATTCGCAACGCGGAAACTAAAATCGCGTTGCGATTTTCGTGTTGCGAATTTAAGTTTCAAAAATTACTCTTCTTCTGCAAATTGAAACTTGAATGAATTGCATTACTTCAACCAAAAGACAAATACTAACTTCACATGATTAAAGACTAAACAGTTTAGCAGTATTGGCAGTATTGGCAGCAATAAAATGAATTTACTAAGCAATCTAAGTGAAATGGTTAATCTATATATTGAAATTATGAGTAATTTTATCATCAATTTAAATATGAAAAATCTAAAAATAATACAAAAATTTAAAATAAAAATAATTAAAAAAGCTAACCTTCGGTGGTTGATTTTCCATTTGTGGCCGTGAATGGTTGTGAGAGGGTGACTCTGAGAGATGGAGATGGAGGGGGGTCGCCGGATATGAGGACGGATGTCGCCGGAGATGAGGACGGATGTCGCCGTAGAGAGTAAGAGATGGAGATAAGACTAAGTTGTGATTTAGGGTTTTAGGTTATGAGTTGCGATTTACGGGATATATTGTTTACATTTGTGTTGCGAAATTAATATTTGTGTTTCGAATTCGAAAATAAAATTCGCGTTACGAAAATAAACGCGCTTTGCGAATTTGACTTATGTGTTGCGAATTCTAAATTCGCAATGCAAAAAAGAAATTCGAGTTGCAAATTTCAAAACTGAGTTGCGAATTTGGGAAATTCGCGTTGCTAATTTAGAAACTGTGTTGCGAAATTAGAGTTCGTGTTGCGAATTCGAAATTGCGTTGCGAATTTAAAATCACATTGCGAATTTAAAATCACATTGCGAATTTGTTGGTTATTTTCGTAAATCCAAAAAAATTAATTAAAATCATATATTATAAGGCATTTTCGGTCATTAAAATTATTTTATCTTATAAATATCCCTTCCCCGACTCTTACTCGTGAGAAGTTAGAACATCAGAAAATGAGTTACTCCACGTTAGCCGTTGTAGGATCCTTCAACTTACCCGTCAACTTCAGCCGCAAATCCAAACCCAATACTCTGCGACTCCGCCCTACGCCGAAAAGAACTCATTTCTCTCTTAAAAAACTGCAAAAACGCCAACCAAATCCTCCCGATACATGCCAAAATCATTAGAACCGGCCATGACCAAGACCCTTTCATCCTCTTCCAGCTTCTATGCCTCAGCTCCACTCTATGCTCCATCAATTATGCCTACACCATTTTTCAACAGGTCATTAACCCATATGTCTTCCTCTAGACTGCTCTCATTCATGGCTTTGTTTTGGATGGTTCCTATTTTGATGGGATTCGCCTTTATTATCAAATGATTGATCGGTTCATTGTGCCGGATAAGTACGTTATCACCTCCGTTTTGAAAGCTTGCGGGCCTTGTTTTGCTTTGAGGGAAGGAAAAGAGGTCCATTGCCAAGCTTTGAAACTTGAGCTAAGCTCGAATAGATCGATAACCATGAAGCCTATGGAAATCTATGGCAAGTGTGGGGAATTTGATAGTGCGAGGAAAGTGTTTGATAAAATGACGGAAAGAGATGTTGTTGCCTCAACGATCATGATAAACTGTTTTCTCGACCATGGATTGGTTAAGAAGGCGGTTCAGGTTTTTGATCGGGTAAGGGTTAAGGATACTGTTCACTGGACCGCGATGATTGATGGGTTGGTTAGGAATGGGGAGATGAACATGGCTATGGAGATGTTTAGGGAAATGCAAAAGGACAATGTGAGGCATAACGAAGTTACTACTATTGTTTGTGTTTTTTCCGCGTGCTCACAATTGGGAGCGTTAGAGCTTGGAAGATGGGTTCATTCGTACATTGGAAGGATAGAGCTTAATCATTTCGTAGGGGGTGCACTGATCAATATGTATTCGAGGTGTGGTGATATTGATGAGGCTGAACGAGTTTTTGCAACGATGAAAGAGAGAAATTTGATAACATACAATCTAATGATTTCAGGGCTTGCCATGCATGGAAAGAGTATTGAAGCTGTTGAGATTTTTCTAGGAATGATTAAGCAAGGGATTTTGTTTTGCCGACTAGTGTTACCTTTGTTGCTGTTTTAAATGCTTGTAGTCATGGAGGCTTGGTGGATTTGGGATTTGAGATGTTCCAATCCATGAGTAAAGATTATGGTATTCCGCCACAGATAGAGCACTATGGATGTATCGTTGATCTTCTTGGTCGTGCATGTCATCTATAAGAGGCATATAATATCATTCAGAATATGGAAATAGCACCTGATCATGTCATGTTGGGGGCCTTGTTGAGTGCTTGTAAAATTCACGGAAACCTTGAATTTGGAGGAACAAGTTGCAAGAATTTCAATGAATCATGGGGCTGTAGATTCTGCCACATACGTTCTGCTATCAAATGTCTATGCTTCATCAGGAAAATGGAAAGAAGCAGCTCAAATCAGGAAAAAGATGAAGGTGGAATCCTAAAAGAACCAGGTTGCAGTTCCATCGAAGTAAATAATGAGATACACGAATTTCTTCTTGGGGACCTAAGGCACCCTCAAAAAGGAAAAATATATAAGAAGTTAGAGGAGTTGAACCAAGTATTAAAAGAAGCAGGACATACTCCAGGAACAGATGTTGTTTTGCATGATATTGAAGACTGGGAGAAAGAGCAGGCTTTAACAATACACAGCGAGAGGCTTGCAATATGCTATGGTCTAATCTCTACTAAATCGTGTACCACAATAAGGGTTGTGAAGAATTTGAGGGTTTGTGATGATTGCCACTCAATGATCAAGCTCATTGCTAAGATTACTGGAAGAAAAATTGTGGTGAGGGATCGCAAAAGATTCCACCACTTTGAGAACGGGAAATGCTCTTGCGGAGATTACTAGTGATTAAAAATGGGGGGAAAAAGAAAAGAATCTTTTACATAGAGGTCTACGAGCAACTCTATTGCAGTAAAAAAGAAGACCCCGGCATGAAGGTTGAGTAAAGCTACAGTCTAGCCACCATTGTTTGTAACATTCATGTCTCGACTAAATGGCAAAACTTTCGTTGTTATTCCTCTAGTAACTCTTTTGAACAGTGTAAGCCTAATCATGTATACAAGTAATCTGTAAATAAGGCTTATGTTGAAAGTTCTGTTGGAAAGGATGTTTGCTTAGGGTGAAAGTGGAGTAATGCTTGACTTCTACAATGGAAAACGGTCAAAAAATCAAGTAGATGACAATTTCAAATCTCATAATGGTATCAGATATGAATCTGAGGAGTCTGGTTCAATGCATTCGCCAAGCATACTTTCAGTCTTAGATGACAATTTCAAATCTCATAATTGGTAATGTTCTTGATTCAAATCTTGATTGTTCAGTAATCAGTCTTAGATTGCTTTGTAACAAGGATTAAGTAAATAGTACGTAGATAAAACCCTTGAAGGAGGAAGCCAATGGAGATTTGGTGGCCCATGATTACGGTGAGGAGGTATATATCAGGGAAATGAATTGTTACAGAACATGAAGCGAAACAATCTCTCTTTAGGAAGAATACTCTCAGTCCCAGAAACAGGTTAGTCATAAAACCATGTGAAGCCGGCAATTGTCTTCTAGTTTCTTCTCATTGTTGGTTTGCATTGGCTTTAGCATAGATGCAATGTTAAAACCCTTTGATTCCTACTAGAAAATACCAAACAAGGTTCTTTCATGTGTATGACTAAGCAGTGAAATACACTTGTTTAGAACTCTGTGTTCTATTTTTTTACCCCATGCAGATACACTTGGTATATTTGTTTAGAACTCAATTCGAGTATTTGTTCTATTTTTTGGCCCCATGCAGATACTCTTGTTTTTGGATGAATGATTCATTCGCTAATTTAGTTCTTTATAGTTATTCATTTTCTTTAAGCATAAAGTGAAAGAAAAGAAGACCAAAAATAGTAGAAAGGAAGGTGAAGGTATTAAAAAGAAGATAATATGTGTGTGTGTGTGTAACATAGAATTCTTTGTGCTTTCCAATATGGCTTTATCATATCACATCAGATTTCTACAAACCCAATCATTATAACGAAAAAATAATTCATCATGAAAGAGCTTTTGGATCGTACAAGTTTCTCATTGCCCCTTTATTTCATAACTTTTTTCCTTAACAAACTCGAACACTCCACTTTTTATTATTGGACTCGATTTACTCATTTGCATATCCATATGCCTCCAATTTATATCATCATACTTTTGTTAGTTTTATCTTTGAATTATGTAATTTAGATTTTTAAATTTTTATTTATATTATGTGTTATGAAAGTTTAAAATTTAAAATTTTTTCATTTGATTTTTTTAAAAGGTCATATTATTCTAAAAATAATAACATAAATATGGAGTACCCAAGTTTTACAAGACCCGACTTATTGGTACTCGAAAAACTAGGTATCCAACATATTGAATACCAAGCATGTAGGTTTCGGAAAATAAACACCTCTAGTATATATAAACTTTGTTTAGAAAGTCTCTACCTCAATTATACAAAAAGTTTTTTTTAATCAAATTTCCATAAAATCTTTTAAATAGTCGATTCACTTCATCTTGACATTTTCTATTGATCATTAATGCTAACACGCTATTATAAAACTAAATAACATATAAATCCATTTAATTATTTTGTCCTTTTACTTTTACAATCGATCTTTTAATTTTGTCAATCAGACCACTTAACTATTTAATGGTTAATCAAGCCACTTGCCGTTAACAGTTGACAGAAGTGCTGACGTGGTAGTTAAAAATTTGGCATAATTATACATTTAGTCCT
This sequence comes from Hibiscus syriacus, assembly GCF_006381635.1. Classification (NCBI taxonomy): domain Eukaryota; kingdom Viridiplantae; phylum Streptophyta; class Magnoliopsida; order Malvales; family Malvaceae; genus Hibiscus; species Hibiscus syriacus. The sequence continues at coordinate 1,287,507 of NW_024063293.1, forward strand.
CAATACTTATATATTGTATCAATTTGTTCATAATTTTAAGAGCTATTTGGATCATACGTCCCCAATCTATGACCCTTATTTCAAATTAGTCCCTAAACTTTTGAACATTTTAATTTTATCCTTAAACTATGATTATCATTCTAAATTAGTCCTCAAACTTTTGAATATATCATTTTCATCCCCAAACTATATAATCTTCATTCTAAATTAGTCCCTAAACTTTTTAAATATTTCAATTTTATCCCAAATTATATGTATATACTAATCACATCACTTGTTAATAAAATTATTAGGCCAAGTTATATTATTATATGTTTGAAAAAAATAAAATTTAGGTTAAACTATGGTTGAAATGGATTACATATTTGGATGAATTCATGGATTAAATTGGAAGATTCAAAAGTTTAGCGACCAATTTAGAATGAGACTCATAGTTTGAGGATGAAATGTAATGCCTCAATTTTTGGGTTAATAGTTTCGGTCAACTCGAAATCAGATATTAGAGCCTATTAGATTAAATAGAGCCATTTTAGACCAATTATAAAGGGCATTGGGCCTAAGGTAGGCCCGAGAGTTAAGTTTAGTGATAGTTTTAAATTAAATAATAAATGAGAAGGACCTAGATAACAATTTACCCCTAGCTGATTTTAAGGTTATAAACCTCTTCATTCTTCAGAAAATTCCACGCAAAAATCTCCTCTTCATTTTCTCTTCCATTTTCTTCTCTCGTTTCCTTCTCATTAATAAACCAAGGTGAGATTTCAAGCTAGATTGAAGAAACTATGTAATTTTCTTATTCTCTATTCTCTTGGCATCAATTAGAGCATTAACTTCTAGTTTTGGTTAAGTTTTTATAAATGGGTTTATAGAAATCCAGTGTTTTAAGTTATTTTAGGATAATGTTTCAGTTGTAAGGAGTGCATCTAAGCTTTATCCAACACCTAGTTAAGTAAGTAATCCATTTTTATACCTTGATTAGTTAAAGAGGTTGAAGAGAGAGTTCAAGCCAAGGGAAAAGGAAGAGTGAATCCCTAGTTGATTCAAGAAGTGTTCTAGCATCCGAAGAATCCAGGTAACACACTATTAGCTTTTCCATACCAATTGTAGGATCATTAGAAAAAAGTTTAACTTGAAAGTTGAGTATGAGCATATTTATTAGCCTTACATGGTAGATCTTATTTTTTATGTTTTTAGTATATTTCTAAGCCTTATTTGTAACACCCCCAACCCGTACCCGACCCGGATACGAGTATGAGATGTCACATTACCTTTTTAAAGCATTATTCTTAACAAAATAACAAAACATTTGAATTATATTAAGAAAATATGATAATCTACATATATATATATATATATATATAGGTTTATACAAGGTTCACAAAAATACTCAGAGCATACACAACTTAACCTTCTATTACATGCCGACACTGATTTACATAACAAAATGACATACTATTAAGTTGCTTTTGATCTGATAGTTGCAGGAGTAGTATTGTCCAGCTGCTTAACCTCGATCGTCTACTTTATCGAATCCTACGTGTGCAACACTCACACGCTAAGTCATCAACTTAGTGAGGCAATATAATAATAACCATAAAATATAAAGAAATTGCCAAAATTAGATGGGTTGCAATGATAATATGAATGTAATCAATGCAATAACCATAACCATATTCTTACACATAGACTTATCAAATTTCACATTCATAAGTTCACATTATTAAGTTCATTAGCCCATGATACCATACTGAGAACCTAAGGTATGTGAGTATTGTGAGGTTGTGCACTATGTTGTCACCACATCTCGTATAATTGCACCGAAGTGACACATAGAATTGCACCGAAGTGCCGCGTAGAATTGCACCGTAGTGCCATATAATAATGTCCATAAGGACCACATATCATTCCTTAAGAATCATATACATATACTAGGGATCAAGTGTGTGTCTCACAAGACTTCACACATGTTCCAAAGAATATATATATATCCCGAAGGACCGCGTAGACCCTCTACCCTTGGCATGCCAACTATACCTATAGTTCTCATCTACATAACATGGGCTTTCACAATTCATATAATTTGTATCACGTAGACATAATATTTTCATACCTTTATCACATAGACATATCATTTCCTGCATATTCATGTCACATAATGCATATGGTATAAACTCATATCATGTTTCATAATATGGAATGTAATCATGTATCAAAATATTGAATCTAGACTTATCATAAGTCTAGAACTGATTATAATACTATATTCATGCTATGCATATACACTCACCTAGATTTCTTTGTCTTTCCCTCGATCGATCCTACTTGTCGATTGTTCCAGAACTCGATTAGGCTCAATATCTACATAAGCATAATTTTCAAGATGATTATCAGATGACTAAGTCTTGAAATTAACCTCTAATAGCCTAAACAATTTAAGGAATTGATAGTTTTTTTATGGGGGAATCGGTTCCCCCCTGTGGTGGTATCGATTCCCCTCTAGCATTCTGGAAATTCATATTCGTTTGAGGGGGAATCGATTCCCCTTGAATGGGTACCGATTCCCCTAGCCCAAAAATCCCATTTTGAGCTCGAAAATCACCTTATTTCAGCTCAAACCTTCTTATTTTACTCCCTTTAATATTCCTAACTTTAATACACATACTTAAACTCATTTATACTCCATAATCACTTCTTTAAACTCCAAATCTAGTCATTCCTATGTAATTGCAAAAATTATACTAGTTTTGCAACATGTTCAAATTCCTATTCTAACACTTCCTATCCCTTAATTAACTTGATGACAAGTCAAATCTTACTTCCAATTCTTATTATGAACTCTAATCCAAGATTTCACTTTTCTACTTCCTTTCTTTAATTCTTCATATTATTCTCATCTTGAGGTTTTAAAACAAATTAAACTTCCTTTAAGCTTAACTATTGCCTAATGGTCATAAATCAACCATAAATTCATCAAGAAATTCACTAACAAGAGATCTTACCTTAAGCTTGGGTCTCACGTATGAAGAAGAAGAAAGAAGAAGAGAACTCTGGAAGCTTGTTTTGATTTCCTATACTTCCATGTGGTTAATATAATATTAACCCCAAATAATTATATTGCTATAAAAAGACCATTTTGTCCTTCTAATCCTCATTCTTTATAATTTAATCCTACACAAAATAACTCAAATAAGTCATTGAACTTTTCCATCATTCTACTTTAATCACCAAATTCTGAAACTTTACAATTTAATCACTAACTCGGTATGGAGGATGTTACAAATCTCCCCCTTAAGAAAATTCATCCTCGAATTTTTAATAAGAAAAGATATGGGGATATTGATTCCTCATATCCTCCTCACGCTCCCATGTTGCTTCCTCTACTTTGTGATTCTTCCATAAAACTTTAACCAATGGGATAGTATTGTTCCTCAATTGCTTAACCTCATGAGCTAAAATTTGAATCAGTTCTTCCTCATAATTCAAATTCGGTTGTACCTCGATCTCTTATGGGGTTACGATATGGGAGGGATCCGATCGATATCTCCGAAGCATTGAGACATAGAATACATTGTGAATCTTTTCCATTTCTGGTGGTAAAGTCAATTGATATGCTACTGGTCCCACTCTTTTTACAATCTCATATGATCCAATAAACCGAGGACTTAACTTAACTTTCCTTTCCGACCAAACCTCAACACATTCTTCCATGGAGATACCTTTAAAAACACTTTATCCCCAACTTCAAATTCAATCTCCTTTCTTTTAAGGTCAGAATAGGACTTTTGCCGATCAAATGTCACTTTTAAGTTATGTTGAATTTCCTGAACTTTCTCTTTCACATCTTGAATCAAATCTGGACCAAGAACACTTCGATCTTTGAGCTCATACCAGTTTAATGGCATACGACATTTCCTCCCATATAACGCCTCATAAGGTGCCATATTGATACTAGACTGGTAACTATTGTTATAAGCGAACTCTGTCAGTGATAAATATTTCTACCACGATCCTTTAAACTCAATGACACATGCTTGTAACATATCTTCCAATATTTGAATAGTTCTTTCTGATTGTCCGTCTGTTTGGGGATGAAAGGCAGCACTAAAGTTTAAGCGAGTCCTCAACGCTCCATGCAAGGATTTCCAGAATCTTGAAGTTAATCTCGATTAGAAACTATAGAAACAGGCACCCCAAGCAGTCTAATAATTTCTCTAATATACAGTTCCACATATTTTTCTATAGAGAAATCTGTTCTGACAGGAAGGAAATGTGCTGACTTGGTCAATCGATCAACAATTACCCAAATTGAGTCTATTTTGTTTGGAGTCAGGGGTAACCCCGAAACAAAATCCATCATTACATTTTCCCACTTCCACTGTGGAATGGAAAGTGGTTGCAATAATCCAGACGGAACTTGATGTTCGGCTTTGACTTGCTGACATGTTAGCACTTGGACACAAATTCAGTAATGCTTCGCTTCATCCCTGGCCACCAATACCGATCTTTTAAATCCATATACATCTTGGTTACACCCGGGTGCATTGTCAATGGATTGCAATGAGCCTCTGCCAATAAATCTTTCTTCAGCTCTTCATCGTCTGGTATCACAATTCTTTCTTTATAATACAATTTCCCATCAAACTTCACCTCAAAATCCTTAATCTCTTTATTCTTTACTTGCTCTATTTTTTTCAAACATATTTCATCTTGGCTTTGCAATTCTCCTATTCGATCCAACCATGCTGGTTTAAGTTTTAACTCTGCACATAGACCACCATCTCCAGTTAAAGATAATCCTCCATCCATAGCTCGTATGGCTACAAACGTTTTCCTTCTCAAGACCACGTTAGCCTTTCCAGGATGATAGTCAATTATCACATCATAATCTTTTAAGAACTCTACCCATCTACGTTTCCTCAAATTCAACTCTTTTTGAGTCATCAGATACTTCAGGCTCTTATGATCCGTATATAAGTAACAACGCTCCCCATAAAGATAATGACGCCAAATCTTGAGAGCGAATACTACAACAGCCATTTCTAAATCATGAGTGGGGTAATTCTTTTCATGTGGTTTCAACTGTCTCGATGCATACGCTACCACTTTCCCTTCTTACATTAATACACAACCCAAACCATTATGAGATACGTCACTGAATACTACAAAATTCTTGCCAGATTCCGGTTGAACCAAAATAGGAGCTTCTGTCAAAATTTTCTTTAAAGCTTCAAAGCTATCTTGACATTCAGGAGTTCAAACAAACGGTACGTTCTTTCTCATCAACTTCGTTAAGGGTAGCACTATCATCGAAAATTCTTAACGAATCTTCGATAATAACCGGCAAGTCCAAGGAAACTCCGAACTTCAGATACATTCTTTGGAACTTCTCATTCTATTATAGCTTTTATCTTTTGAGGGTCCACCCGAATCCCATTAACAGAGATCACATGCCCTAAGAAAATTACTTCCCTTAGCAGAATTCACATTTGGACAGTTTGGCATAAAGCTTCTTATCTCTAAGAATTTGCAAAACTGTTTGTAAATGTGCGCTATGCTCTTCCATGGACTTCGAGTAAACCAGTATGTCATCAATAAAGACAACAACAAACTGGTCCAAATAGAGCTGAAAAATCCTGTTCATGAGATTCATGAAAGCAGCAGGTGCATTCGTTACTCCGAATGGCATTACGATGAATTCATAATGACCATATCTCATTCTGAAAGTCGTCTTTGGAATGTCCTTCTCCTGAATCTTTACTTGGTGAAAACCCGAACGTAGATCGATCTTCGAAAATACCGAAGCTCCTTTTAACTGATCAAACAAATCATCAATGCGCGGGAAGGGATACTTATTTTTTATTGTCACCTTATTAAGCTGTCGATAATCAATGCAGAGACGCATTGACCCATCTTTCTTCTTAACAAATAACACCGTAGCTCCCCAAGGAGACACACTTGGTCGAATAAATTCCTTCTCTAACAGCTCTTGCAATTGATTCTTTAACTCTTGTAATTCTTTCGGAGCCATCCGATAAGGTGTCATTGCAATTGGACCGGTTCCCGGCATTACTTCAATTTGAAATTCTACCTCTCTATCTGGAGGTAATCCTGGCAACTCAGCAGAGAAAACATCAGAGAATTCCCAAACTATTGGAATCTCATTTAATCCTTTCTCTTTAGTTCTGGCATCTATCACATTAACAAGAAAACCTTGTCATCATTGCAACAGTAGCTTCTTGGCAGACATCACTGATATTACATTTGCAAAAAGATTAAGCCTTTCACTGATCACACTTATTTCTGTTCCTCCTGGACTCTTCAGGGTACCTTTTTCAATCTACAATTAACATCTCCATAGTAACGGAATAACCAATCCATTCCCAAAATTACTTCAAACTCGTCAAAGGGTAATTCCATCAGATTAGCAGGGAATTCAATTCCCTGAATCTTTATGGGACACCCCTTACAGACTTTGTTCACCCGAGCACTATGGCCTAAAGGATTAGTTACTATAATCTCATTACTCGTAGCATCTAAGGGGATCCTCAATTCCTTTACTAACTTACTTATAATGTAAGAATAATTAGAACCCGGATCAATCAGTACCAATACTAATTTATCATACAGCTGAAAAGTACCTGCTATAATATCAGGTTCATCCCGATCTTCACTTGTCTTCAAACTGTATACCCGAGCGGTTGAGCAAACTTCATGTTGCGCAGAGGATTCAGACTGGTTCCTTCCTATGCCTCTTCCTCATCCTCTCTGCGAGGCAGAGCCAACTCTCTCAGATGTTGCAGGCTCACCAAATAAAGTATTAATACAAATAAAGTGTTGATGAATTTTAAGATTTTATATTCAATTTCAAAAAAAATATTCGATCCAATTAATCGAATATCACATATATTACTCAAAGTTTTCAAATGTCAATTTTACTCCTTACTTAAATGAAAAATTGTGTTTCAATCTTAAAAAAGTTTTGGAACAATTTTTACAAAGTATTTCGAACAATAATCAAGAAAAAATGAGTTTTAATTAGGGAGGTACCGATACCCCTCAAACTTTGAATGAAAAAAGGGTACGGATACCCCATAGGGTACCGATACCCCTATGTAAAGAGGTACCGATACATATCCCAAAGGTATCGATACCCATTATGTTGATTTTGGCTCCGAGAAAAACAGAATGCCAAATGGGTACCGATACCCCTAAGAGGTACTGATACCCTTGGTCTTATAACGGTCGAAATATTTGAATTTTATACATGATGTATCGATACCCTTTGAAGGTGTACCGATACCCCTACACTCCCAACAGCTTTTTGAAGTTGAAAAACATACAACAACGACTCTATTGACTTCACCAAGGCTCCCAACGGATAGAACTCATCCAAGGTGTATTTAAACAAGTTCTTGAAGTCATTGATGATGAAGAATTATCAAGAAAAGCTAGAGAAACAAGAGAGAAAACATCAAAAATCAAGTTTGAGCATTTCAAGCCAAATTCCTTTCAATATTCATTTTTCTTTCAAGAACACACTTTGTGCTTAATTGTATTTTTCTTTGAGTGTTATTTCCTTGTTCTAGAATTGTGCAAACAATCTACCTTGTGAGGTTTTTCTGTAAAGTTTGCAAAATTTGTACATTTCTCTTTGGGAGAGAGTGTTCTCAAGAATTTGTGGTATAATTCTTGAGGGAGTTGTAAGGTTACTCTTTGTCCTCAAAAGAAAGACAAATTAGTGAATTTATGTAAAATCCTTAGTGTGGATAGCTAAAGTAGTGGACCTAGAATTTGATTGAGAAAGTCGAACCACTCTAAATTGCTGTGCAAATCCTTTCAATTTTCTGTCAAAGCTTCCACCAAAATTTTTAATTGCCAATTCACCCCCTCTTGGCCGATTCATCCATTCGATTAACTCAACAACTCCCGTCAACTATTAACGACAGGTGGCTTGATTGACAACAATCAAATAGTTAAGTGGTATGGTTGATAAAATTGAAAGATCGATGGTAAAAATAACATGACTAAATAGTTAAGTGGTCAATTATATAGTTTACCCTATTTTTTAATAGTTATATGTATAATTATTTTTAATTAAATTTTATATTTTATAGTATGCGAAAAAGCATAAGAAACCCTTGAACTTTTGAAAAAAATTAATGTGGCCCTCCAACTCAAAAAAAAAACCCCAATGTGACCATTTGACCAACATTTCTCGTCATTTATCATTACAGTGCATATATGGTGGTTCATGATGTTGATATGATGACTCAGAGTGTTGAAGTGGGGGCCCAATATGGCTGATGACATGGCGAAGGACATGATAGATGGGCCAAATTGATTTTTTGTTTTTTTTCTAGAAAAAATTATTATTTTTTAAGTTCAATTGCTTATTTAATTTTTTAAAAAATAAAAATGTTTACATTTTAAAATATAAAAAATACAAAAAAAATAAAAAAACTAAAAATAAAAATTAAATTATTAAAAAATAAATAAATATTTTAAAATACTAAAACTAATATTAAAAAATTAAAAAAAACTAAATTTATATCATAAACTATAAAATGATAACTTATAAATTATTAAATTTTTAAAGAGATATATTATACATAATATATACATGAAACATATATGATCAACACTTATATAAAATATTTTTATTGGTTTAGTCGAGATTTACAAATTATGTATTTAAATATGATTAAAAAATATTTTTTGTATCAATACACATATTTAATCATACTTCAAAAAAAATCTAAGGACTATTCATAAACCCTTGCACATCGTCTAATAAGTTAGTATATAAAGTGTCGCTTAAAAATTATCTGAAATATGATTAGATTTGTGTATTGATGCGAGTAACTTACAATGTTTCCTAGTTATAATTAAATACAAAAATAATAAGTCTCGACTAGTCACGCAAAATTCTTTGTATAAGTGTTGATATATGAAAATATGTTAGATGTATGTATTATGCATAATATATATTTTTAAAAATACTTTGATTTTTAAATAATTTTTTTTATCATTTTATAACTTATGATATTTTTTAAAAATTTTAAATAATATTTTTTAGTATTTTTAAAATATATTTTTAATTTTTAGTAATTTAATATTAATTTTTAGTATTTTTATTTTTAATTTTTTTAATATTTAAATATTTCATATTTTAAATTTTAAAAATATTTTAAAAAAATAAGTAGCCTCTTAACTCTTTTTAAAAAATCAATTTTTTCATCAAACAAGACCAAAAATCTAATTTAACTCATTTATCATATTATACACCACATCATTAGTCATAGTGGAACATCATATCAACACTATAAACCACCACGTTAGCACTGTGAACCACCACATTTGCATTGTAACACTCAACGACTGAAAACGTTAGTCATAAGGTCACATAGGGTATGTTTTCTGAGTTGGGGTCACATGGGTTAAAAAAAATTCGAGGACCACATTAATTTTTCCAAAAAATACAAGGGCTTCTTATGCTTTTTTCCCTTTATAGTATGAACCACTAGATCTGAATATAATGATAAAATATATTACTCAAATAATAAAATTATAAATAATACTAATAATAGAAAAACATACATGTTCATGATTAATTGAAAACATCTAAGTTTGATATAACTCGTGTTAAAGAGTGTAACCAAGTAGGAATCACGATGAATGATGAAGAACAAATAATTTTGGAGAAGAATAAAGATTAAATTGATAAAATTTTAAATATAAATGATTAAATTATTTTAAATTAGTTTTATATTGATAGAATATATAATAGGACTAAATTCATATCAAGTCACTTAACTATTATGTTTAATATTTAACAGTCCACTGGCATATTTGTAACACTATTAAATTAAATGATTAAATCATAATGTTAAAAAAAATGATTCATTTGTAATTTGATTAATAGTTGAGTGACTTAAAATATAGCTTACGGAAGCAATTTAAAACATTTAACAAATATTCACATGGCCCCTTTTTAAAAAAGGATAAAAAAAATACTATGTAACATACTCTCAATAGAAACGATATATTAGAAATATTCCTGATTCATGCATAGCTGCATATATACAAATTCCAGGAAATTGAAGTAATTTGCTTTAGGACAACACTTTTGGGTACCCAAAATTAGGTCTTAATAAACATGAAACAAAAAGCAATAACAGTAGGGGTCTTATTGTCATTCCACTTCATCCTCCAAGACAATGATTCGATCTTTGAAAAAGTTGAAGCGAACTAACATTCTTCAAAGTTTCAAACTTTATTTGGAACAAAGAATTTCCTAAACCAATCCGAAAATAGAAATGCCAAACATTTTCTATATAAAATCTGAACATAAACCCGACAATCCAGTAAGCTGCCCTAACTTTCCTCTTCTGTTCCAGGAAGCAGAGTCATTCAAAAAACACGATCGTAGCTTGCAGGATTTCAATAATGGAAGAGTAAAGTTTTTTTTTCTTAATTAAAAGTTTTGGATTGATTGTTTTAACGTCTCCCACATTGAAAAATTCCGTTTGTTTATCAGATCTGAGCAATACCCAAAGGACTATCACACCGGCAACCTCAGGAGACTGCCTTCATCTTCTTCATCGACGACAAGCGTTCACGTCATCGCCTTGGATGGTCTCGTCAACGTGAATTCTCTCTTCACCATCGCCGTCTTCGTGGGCCTTTCTTTGACCACTCCGGACCAGCACAGTCTCGAGAATCGAGCTCCCTGCGACGCCGGCATTGGCGTGGCGAAAAAGCTCTTGGTATTCGAGGTCGTCTCCTTCAGCTTCTTCCTTTTCTCCTCCCTGGTGGCGCAGGGCTTGAAGCTCGCCATCAATTTGTTGAACAGCAAAGACGTGGATGAAGCTTTCAGGGCCCACATTAACCTCAAGGTTCTGAGGTTCGGGATGATGGGGTCCGCCGTGGGATCCGTCATGGGGTGCTTGTTTTTGATGCTGTCGATGGTGAACGTGATCGAGATACGGCTGGGGATGTTGTCTTGCGGCAGTAAGTCCGCCATCCATGCGGTGGGGGCTTTGGTCATCCTGGTTTCTTCCGCTCTCTTGGTTTACATTTCCACTGCGGTTTATGCTTTCTTGCATTGAATTCTAACCAACTTCAGCTTTGGTAAACAAATATTGTAAATCAAAATCGTGGGTTGCTTATGTTTTGTCGGCCTAAATTGAGATTTCTAAGTACCCAATATACATTTAATTTCAATGATGATAGTTTGTTGTTGCTTCCTAATGATTTGACCAACTTTACCATTACAATCTGGTATTTCTATACTATATAAGATGGCTGTAGAAGCTTACTTGAAATTCCCAGGGACTTGTTTATATTCAAAACCCGTAATTATTTTATAAACTCTTGGGTATTAGAATGAAAGTCTTGTTTGAGGTTGATTAATTGATGAACTCTTAGCTTTGCAGTTGCTGCCTTGTGAATTGTAGTCTATATCACTGTGGTAAGGATTGTGAATAAGGTTGAGCAAAACACGACGCAAAACAAAATATTTTGTAGGGTGAAATCAGTGAAGGGTGATTTTGGCCTTGTGGGTTTAAGAAAAATAGAAAATGATATATCTTGTAAGGAATGCTTTCCTTGCCTTATCAACTACTCCACTTGCAACTTGCAAATTGTAATGTCTTCCTTACTGTATATATGTGTGTGTAAATGTTGACATATCCAAGTGACCCAAATTTTGGATGATATGTGACTGAAAAAGTGAGAAAAAGTTTTTACAACGATTTTCATGTTGGAGATTTATTAAAATAAAAAAAGCCACTTGTTATTTCAATCAAAATTTAAAATTCCATTGAAATCCTATGTCTGACGTGGTCAAAAGATGTTGATCACTCAAACTCATTGCATGAGTTCAAACCAAAACATTTCGTCCATTTGTGATAATTTGCTATACGTAATGTAAGGTTGAGATCTTTGTAGCTTTTGTTTGAAATTGCTCTTTGCAAATTCAGATGCATGTTGTAAAAGTTGGATTGGAAATTAAATGATATATCACGTATGCAAATTCAAAATGATAAATTTAAGTTTTTAATTTAAGTAATGTTTTTTATAAACGTGGCATATGTTAATTAACATATTTTGAACGGTCGTTATCACGCAGGCACTTAAATGATAACGTTGGTAAAGTTTTTAATTTAAATAAATTTTTTTTTTACAAACGTGGCATATGTTAGCATATGTTAATTAACATATGCCACGTTTATAAAAAAAATAAAATTTATTTAAATTAAAAGCTTAAATTTATTTTTTTTAATTAAAAGCTTTTGTTTGTAAATTAACATATCACGTATGCAAATTCAAATGATATATCACGTACGCACTTAAATACTATATTTTGAACGGTCGTTATCACGTAGGCACTTAAATGATAAACGTGGCATATGTTAATTAACATATATTTAAATTGCCTACGTGATAACGACCGTTCAAAATATGTTAATTAACATATGCCACGTTTGTAAAAAAAATAAAATTTATTTAAATTAAAAACTTAATTTTTTTAACTTATACTTTTAAATCTCAAAACTTTAAAAAATTTAATTCCAATCCCCTCTACTCACACCAACTGTTATTGTAACGGGTTATCTAGGTCACCACTACTATAGTCGTCGATCACCCACACACCTATCATCGATCACCCTTGACTGATCGTCATCCCAATTCCTTAACTTTTTTAAAATCTTCCGTATTAAGTAAAAATACAAGAAAACTTGTTTACACTTGATGCCTGTTTTACACTTTATATAAGTTGAACGTTTAAAATTCCCTAAAGAAATAACTTCTGAATCACCTTGGTTTTCACATGTTAATATCTTAATCTCCATGACCATGTGCTATATATTGAGTAGTGATAGTTTCTTCTCCTCTCACCATTGATCTATTTATTCTACACAACTGTAAAACTTCAATCCACATTTTCTCTGGATAACAACAATCAGAGGAAACGCAATCTCTCATCTAATAAATCATACCACATAATGCATTTATCATCAACATTCAAATCTTTGCTAAATATGTTGTTTTTTCTTGGTGGTTCCTTGACGTCGGTAACCCTGCATTTTCACTGAATATTAGAGATTTTAGAGAATTTAAGGAATTGAGGTGATGGTCGGTCAGGATGACAGATGGTGAGTTTGTAAGTGATTGGTAACTGTGGCGATGACTTAGATACTGACAACAGTTCTATATATCTTCTAAAAAACGTAAGTGACAAAACAAGTTTTTACTCTCTGTGTCAAGAAAGAGTATCGTTCCGAAAATTAATAAAAAAGATGTTAATTTAAAAATAATTTTAATTATGATATTTAAGTATCAATATCTTGAGGGTAAATTACAAATTTACTTACTGAACTATACTCTCTCTCTCTCTCTCCTATGTTACTCATTGTATTTTTTATTTTTTTATTTTACTCAATGAACTTTATACATTGAGTTTTTTGTCACTTTACCATTAAATAATTAATTGTGTTACGACGTGAAAACTTATACCGAAATGACATAATTTTGAACCTCTAAAAACTTAATCAAAAGGATGTCATTTTAGTTTAAATAAAAAATTTTTATTTCTTTTCTTTATTTTATCTCTTTTCTTTGTTGCTTCTTTGTTTCTCCTCCTTCCATTTCTCTTCATTTTCTCTCTTGTAAAAGTTGAGGAGAAACATGTAATGGATTAGACTGATGCCAGATCTGACGAAGAAGAAGGAAACGACATGCAAGAAAATCATATAGAGGTGAAAATTCAACATAAAAAATCGAAGCATTGTTAACATTGAGTAACTCATCATATTGATACATATTATCAAGTCAGATCGCTCTTTCTTCCCGCCCATTATTTTTTTAACCTCAACAAACCATCAAAATCTGACCAATTTTCTACGTTTCCGCCATTTGAGTGTAGATTTTCATCAAACGTCTCTTATTGTTGTTATTTTACATCTTTTATGATAAAAAAATCTTCCTTTTCTTAATTTAAAAATATAATAAAAAATAAATATATTATTATGTAGAGAGAATAGTTAGTGAAATGATAAGATTTGTCTCTCTTCCGTGTAAGTGTAGATGGAAGAAAATACCAAATACTGTATCTAATTAAGGAAGCAAAAGAGTGAAAATTAATTTTGGTATTTTTCTCTTTCGTTTTAGTATTTTCATTTTGGATTTTAGAGAGATCACGCACACAATTCATTGCGAATTTTTGGTTCTTGGAACATGTTTATAAGATTTTTATTGGAGTTGCTTGTGGACTTTCATAACCGTTTGATTAATTTGCTGACTCCTTTAAACAGTAGGATTTATGAGTTTAGGGTTTGATATATAATTTTGGATGTAAATTTAAATTCATAATTTCTAAAAATTAATTTTTATTTTATTAAATATAAATATGATGCGACATCTTATGCGGTTGAATTTTAATATTAAAATAAGCTATGTTATAACACTGTTATAAAATTAACAGTGGAGTGAAAAAACCTGGATGTATAAAATTTAGAGAGTGAGATCTTTTAATTTTAATGTAATTGATTATATGGAAAATAAATTATAATTTCTAGAAAGTATTTTCTGGTGTTTGGATAATATTATGTAATTCATTTTCCTCTTTTCGATAATATTTAGTGAAAATATTTTATGAAATTTGTTTCATTGTATTTTTTAGATTTATTTTTGGTTGAATTATTTTTATTACTATAAAATTACTTTTATAAAATTTTGAATATATTATAATATTTTATTTTTATAAGTACATCAAATTAAAATTTAACATTATTCGTTTTTATAAATATAGATAATATGAAAAACCTATTTCAATAGTATTATAAATACATTATTTTGAATTTCTTCAAATTAAAAGCTTGACCCTATTTCAATTGTATTATAAATACATTATAGAAACATTTATTTGAAGTATTTGTCACAGACAGTCTTTAAGTCTACATTTTCTGGAAGAACAAAACAATAACATTTCTAAGGGAATGGTCCTCTAAAATAAATGGTGATTTACAAGAAAACTTAAAGCGAATCAGTATATAAAAAATTACACATGATGAATTAGAGTGACGAGATAGGTGATTTCCATCAAGGTAAAATATTACAAAGATAGAAGACATACACCATAGACCGTAACTAAAAGTTTATCGAAACCTGTTAGATTTTTCACATCTCAGAATTCAAGAAGTTGTCTTCTCTTGAAAAATATTTTTTCTCATTATTAGAAAATATTCTTTTGCTCCCTTAATTTTTATAGTGATAGTCGAAGGCAAGGAAAGTTCGTGATCTCTATTGTTGTGCTACTGTGACTAATCATCAAGTTGTTGTATCCTGGGAAACAGACGACCAAAAGATCTCAGGCACCAATGAGTGGCCGAAAATATGTCTTAAGGAAATTGTGTAGCAGCATACCTCAACTGATTCTAAATTCTAATAACAAGATCAAATACAATAAGAGTATTTTATTTCCTTTTATAATTATGTTTTATTTTAAAGTATTTAATTTCTTCTTTTTAATTTTTCTTAGGTTTCAATTTAGTCTCGGATTGTTACTTCGGTCAACAATCTTAAGACATATTCTTATCTTATACCTTTCTTGATCCGAGATAATTCAAAATTGTGGGAAAACTGAGTAAACAAATTTGTTTCGGGATTTATCCTACAGTCTTAACAAGTTTACTAGAATCTAAAATGGACAAATATGTATAACAGAAATTGTCGTGAAAGTAACTACAATTACTGATTTTGTTTTATAATTTTGAATAAGTCCGATAACAAATTTGAAAATAAACGAGAATTAATTTTTTGTTTATTGGAAACTTTGATTTCATATTTGAAATCAATTGAGATTTTAATTCTGTCGCGTAGCAGAATTATTAGATTTCTATTAATAGAAATCGTGGGAAGTAACAACTCTGTTACTGGTTTGTTTTAGAATTTTAGTTCATGACTAAATTTTGTTGATTGAAAAAATCAAAATCTAATTTGGTTTATTGTTGGAATTATTTCGCGTTAAACAAAATAATTGTTAATATTAGTGATTCACATAATTCGTGATTTGGAACGTTGGTTCCTACTCAAACTTTGAATTAAAATTCAACGATGTTGATGGTTGTAAACCATAACGAGAAACTTGTAAAATTCTATAGATAGAATTTCAAGATATGACAACATAAGATGTTTTGTTTGGTCATGTTGAATTTGATCAAATAACGAATGATTCTCTTATCATTAGAGAGGATCAGGTAAACATTGTTACCACATTAAAATGCGTAAACATTAATCATGACATTTTAATATAGACTATTAAATATGGCATGAATAAAGAATACCATTTGGCATTTATAATTATTTTAAGCTATTATAATAATTATGACTTGTGTTTGGAAACACAATATTATTAATTTTTTTTTTGAGAAATTTTATAGATACAAACAGATTCAGAGTTTAATCAAAGGCTCTTGAATATTGGATTGTCAAAGTTAAAGAATCAATTTCTTTTATTTCTGGTTGTAAATCAGAATCGGGTTGCCTTGATATATCTGTTTCGGAAGATATAACATTGGAAAGAGAAATAATTTTTTGAATTTATTTCACCTTGGAATCTTGCGTTAATTCTAACTTTGAAAAGGAATTAAATCGTTAAATTTATTTTCATATGAATCTTCTATGATTATGTTCGGTAAAAGAAAATAAAACGTCAAATTTATTTTCTTGGAAATCTTAATCGATTTCATCTTATAGAAGAAAATAAATAGTTAAATTTATTTTCATAGAATCTTGTATGATTATGTTTATAAAAGAAAATAAATCGTCAGATTTATTTCTTGAGAATCATGTATAATTCTATCTTGTAAAAAGAAATAAATTGTTGAATTTATTCCTTTAAAGTCTCGAATCAAAGCTTGGAAAACGTGGTTTTCTAAGATGTTATCACATTCTCAAAGCCTTATCTGATATATGTTATGAAGTGTACAATGTTTAAAATGGATAAAGAATTATGGATGATATTGAACCACAAATACGATAGGGAAGATACTAGCACTAAAGTAGTGACCTAGTTATCAAATTCGTAATAATGGCAATAAATATTTTATTTCCTCCAGTGATGATAGAAAACGTATTGCTATGTGTGTTTGCTAAAAGAGAAAAAGCGATGTTATAGAGAAATTTGTTTTCTATTAACATGAAGTTGAAAACCAACTTAATAAATAGATTAAGATGGTAAGAAGTGATCGTGGTGGTGATAAGTTCAACCATTCGGTGAAATTTATTCACAACATGGTATTATCCACGAAGTAACACCACCATATTCTACTCAATAAAATGAATTAGCCTAGAGGAAAAATCAGACTCTGAAAGAAATGATGAATGCTTTGTTAGGAAGTTCTGGATTATCAAAGAACGTATGGGGGAAGCTGTCCTTTCAGCTAATTATATTTTAAATAAGGTACTCCGAAAGGAAAAGGACAAGACAACGTACATATTATGGAAAGGTCGGAAACCTTCCTACAAACGTTTGAAAACGTGGGGGTGTCTTGCTAAGGTAATGACCCCATTACCAAAGCAAATAAAAATAGGTCCTAAAACCTTGGATTGTATTTTCATAGGCTATGCAGAACATAACAATGCATATTGATTTCTTGTATATGAATCAAAGAATCCTAAGATTCACAAGAACACGATAATGGAATCAAAGAATGCATTATTCTTTGAAAATATTTTCCCTTATAAATCTAAAGAGGTTTATTAAGGTCCAATAAAATAAACTTTATAGACTAATAATGAGGATATTATAGATGATCAACAAGAGGCTGAATTGAGATAGAGCCAAGAAGGAGTAAACGAGCAAGGGTTGAAAAATCCTTTAGGCCAAGCTTTCTAACCTTTATGTTGGAGGTTTAACCTCAAACATATAGTGAAGCTATACGATCCTCTGAAGGAACCTTATGAAATGGAGCCATTAAGAGTGAAATAGATTTCATCATGTAAAATCAGACGTGAGAATTAGTGGATATTCATTCGGGGATTAAACCACTAAATTCTAAATGGATTTTTAAATGGAAAATGAAAGCATATAAAACAATTGATAAATACAAGGCTAGATTGGTTAAAAAGATATTATCAAAAAGAAGGCCTTGACTAGTTTGATACATATTCTCGTGTATCAAGGATAACATCCATAACAATGATACTTACTATTACCGCTTTGCAAAATCTAGAAGTACATCAAATGGATGTTAAAACAGTTTTCCCAAATGGGGACTTTGATGAAGAAATTTACATGGAACAACATGGGGTCATGTAGTTTTAAGTCAAGAAAGGAAAGCCTGTAGGTTGGTGAATTCTTTGTATGGACTTAAACAAGTAACAAAATAATGACATAAGAAGTTCGATAGTGTCATGATGACAAACGACTTCAAGATAAATGTGTGTGACAAGTGTGTATATGTCAAAACTACTAACATAGGATATATTATTCTATACTTGTATGTTGATGACATACTCGTTGTTGGGAGTAACAATAAAATGGTAAAACATACCAAATGCATGTTAAATTTGAGTTTTGACATGAATGGCATGGGATTGATTGATACGATTTTGGCATCCAAATTAAAAAGTCATCTGAAGGCCTTATTCTAACACAATCACATTATGTGGACAAGATCCTTGAAAAATTTAACAATGATGATTTTGGTATAACCATAACTCCAATAGTCACTTGTTCACATTTGTCTAAAAATCAAGGTGAAATTGTTCACCAGGTGGAATATGTAATGTCATAGGCAACTTAATGTATCTCATGAGCTGTATGAGACCAGACATCACTTTTAATGTGAATACTCTAAGCAAATACACGAGTAATCCAAGAGAAAATTACTAGAAAGAGATAACAAGTATACTGAGATATCTTAGATATACTCGAGATTATGGTTTACATTATACCAGAGTTCATGTTGTCTTAGAAGGATACTTTGATGCTAGTTGGATATCTTATATTCAAGATACCAAAGGTACTAGTGGATATGTATTCAATTTAGGATGAGGAGTCATGTCTTGGAAATCCTTAAGACAAACGATTATAACTATATCGACAATGGAATATGTGTTTGTAGCTGTAGACAAATCTGGAGAAGAAGCATAATAGCTTCGGAATTTTCTTACTGAATGGCCGAAACATGTGCCCACAGTATGTATATACTGTGATAACCAAGAAAAAATTATTAGGTCACAAAATGTTATGTATAATGGTAAATTGAGACATATGCGTCTCTGACATATTACCATTAGACAATTGATCTAAAATGGAGTTATCTCTATTGATTATGTAAAATCCAAGAATAACATCGTGGATACATTAACCAAAGGGTTAAATTGAGACATGTTTAAGAAAACATCTAAAGGAATAATACTAAAGCCCATAAAATTTAAAGGAGGCGTTGTGTGAATGAAAATCCTACCTTGTTGATTGGAGATCCCAAGATATAGGTTCAAAGGGACAACCTAATTGCATAAACTGTGTACGGTTACTGTGGGGTATCTTATCCTAAGGTTGTTCCTATGATGTAAATAGTGATCAAAATGGTATAGGCTAAGCTAAGCTTTTAATGACCATTGTGTATTGCAGTGAGCCAAGAAACATAAGTCACTTATGTGAGAGTGAAGTAGGGTCACTTTAAGGAGACTATTGGATATAGTTCTTTCAAACTCTTAGAGAACCAAACGGATGTCCATGGCTTTAGGGACATACCCATGAGAACTAAATTCTTGTCAAAGGGTAGTTGTGTGATGTATGTCATCGTTTACACAAACGACAGAACAGTTCAAGGACATCGTGTCTACTGTTTAACCAGTAAAGTAAATATACTGTCACAAGGAAAGGTTTAAAAAAGGACACCCACATATCCTATACAACTATCGATCATAGAGGCTATCACCACATCGTGTCAAAATGTTTTTTTATTAAATCATCATTTTCATTCATGTGGGGGATTGTTGGAAAAATAAAGGGTAAATTACTTTGATGGATTTAATATTTATATTAAAAATTCAAAGTCCTTTTAATTATTGCAAATTAAAAGATATTATTTAATTTGAATATTAGTAGGATAATTACTCTTTGAATATGTCAATTTAAAAAGGTATGTGGTATCTTTTAAATTTTGAATATTAAATATAATTATATACTTTTGTATATTTCAAATTAAGATAATATTTATTTAATTTGAATAATAAAAGAAGTGTATATCCGTTTAATCTTTTAAATTTAAAATATATTATTTTCTGTTTAAATTTAGATATTAAAAGATGTTCTGTTGGAGTAAAACACTCTTGAAAATCCCCTATAAATAATGAGCAAACCTGTTAGGTTTTTCACATCTCATAATTCAAGAATTTTTATTCTCTTGAAAAATATTTTCTCTCATTCTTATAAAATATTATTTTTCTCCCTTAATTTTTTCTGTGATAATTGAAGGCAAGAAAAGTTCGTGATCTCTACTGTTGTGCTACTGTAGATGATCATCAAATTGTTGTATATTGGGAAAAAGATGATCACAAGATCTCGAGCACCAAGGAATGGTTGAAATTTTATCTTCAGGAAATTGTGTAGCGACAGGTCTCAACTGATTCCGATCACAAGATCAAATACAATAAGAGTATTTTATTTCTTTTTATAATTATATTTTTTTAAAAGTATTTGATTTATTCTTTTAAAAATTTTCAGGTTCCAATTTAGTCTCGGATTGTTACTTCAATCAACATATGATTACAAATCAAATTAGAATTAGGCACAAAGGCACATTCCAAAGTTCTCACTCCACCTTATTTATATCTTTAGATCATCCGAAGTTAGTTCATGTGCTTTGAAATTCAACAACTTCATTTTCTACATATCATGACAAATATAAATTTAGTGGAGTAAAAATCATCTACCAAATAAAAATGAGAATATTTTAAGTTTGAAAATAGAAATGTTTTTGTATATTATAGGCAGTTAGTTATTGGCAATGATAATTAGTTGACCTACAAAAAATCAAATAAAATTTTATCATCTTCCAATTTCAAAACAAATGTACTACATTATAAATTAGACATTAGTAATTGGGGGAAACTGATAACATAAAAATTAACTAAAAATATCCTAGCTCCTTTGTTCAAGTTAAACACTTTCTAACTAAAAATCGAAAAACAATTCATTCAACTTCAATTTACCATATGTATTTCAAGAAATACCATTTCAAAGACACTAATAAATTATTTCCATTAAATTACTTAATTTTTCTTTAGTATTTTCAACCTAAATTTGATGAGTTCTACATGTTTTTCAAGGAAAAATTGAAAGTTTTCAATATTTGAATAGCATAAGTTTTCCATCTTTGAATCTGGGTAAATTTTTTAAAACAAACCATAAAATGCTTCCGAACCCATAAAAATGTCATAAAGATTTAAAGGAAAAACCAATAAATCTATATTGAAGAAGATCAAGAACTCATTTTTCAAAAGAAAAAATAATAAATGAAAGTGCTTATCTCTAGTGAAGACGTCAGAGTGATAGAAAAAAGAATCGATAAAAAAAAAGAGCTGATGAAGAGAAGAATCAATAAGAAGTGAAGATTGATGATTAGAGTGATGGTGGTGACTGATAAGTTGTGTATCTTTAGAGAAAATAGTTTGGAGAAACAAGGAGAATCCGTGAGAAGTTTTCAGGAAAATGACTTACCTAAAAAATTTCGGTAAGTCATTTTACTGTGTTTTAGTTCTTTCTTTTATTTGACCGTAATTAATTTTCTCCAGCCAAACACCTGAAAAAGGAAAAATGTTTTTAGGAAAAGCAATTCATACAAACAAACAAACCCTAAAATTAAATATTAAAAAAATAAAAAAAGGCATAACACAAAAATAAGTGCCTGAACTTTGTCTCGAAGTATATTTTAGTGCATAAAGAATGTAACACCCTTAACTCATATCCGACCCGAATACAAGTCTGAGGTGTCACATTGACTTTTCAAAACCTTGACTCTTATAGAAAATCCCGGGAATTTTTAAAATTTTCATTAAAACGAAATACTTTAATTTACATAAGACCATAAAATACAAAATCGATCAGAGTATTCGTAATTAATACTTATTACATGCCAACACTCTATACATAACCAAGTACATGCTTTGTCAATTACTTCTGATCTGATCTCTTAGTAGTATTGATGTCCGTGCTACTTCTATTTCCACTTTTCCTGATTTTTGGTACCTACGTGTAAATCACTTACACGCTAAGTCATAGACTTAGTGAGGCAATAAATGAATATGCAACAATAAACTTATGAATGTTCATACTTACAATTGGATCATGACATTTCAATATGCATGTATCTATCGCACGATAACATATAATGCATATACGAAACTTACCTTCTTGTATCACTTTCACTGTAAATCGGTATTTCAATTGCATAGCCCATGTATATTATTGAGAATAGAGGTATGTGAGTGCATTGAGGTTGTGCACTAATGTTGTCACCACAGCTCGTATCTATTACCTCATGGGGCACCGAACCTTAGTTCAGTATTCGTCCTGTAGGACTCCTACATCCCGAAGGACTACGTCCCGAATGACTATTATACCCTCGACTCTTGGCATGCCAATTACACCTATAATTCTCATATCGTAAACTATGGGCATTATTCTTATATTTCATATGTTCATGTACTCATATCATTTCTCTTGTGATCATGTAGCTCATGTCATTTCTCTTGTGATCATGTAGCTCATGTCACTTCATATCATGTTCTCATATCACATGTCATATCACATATCATATCACATGAACATATATATGTCTTATGCTTGTATCACAACAATTATCATGTATGCATGTTCACAACTATTATATTATAAAAATCAACATAGGGATTAGACTTATCACAAGTCTTATTCCATTATAATATACATATAGTATGCACTTACCTTAGCTTTGCTTTGATTCGATTCTAATCCTTTGATCGTTCCGGAATAAGCTTACTTTTTGTATCTACATAATCACACATGGATCTATATCAGTATTATAACTAATATACTCTAATGGTTCACTCTTTAGACTAAGAGAAAAGTCAATTTCATCTTTTAATGAAGGTATGCATCGATGCACTACTGATTCATCGGTGCATAAAAGGTATTCGATGTAGTATTATTGTTGGGATGCATCGATGCACTCCTTATGCATCGATGCACCGATTGCATTTGATGTTTCACTATTAATGGGATGCATCGATGCACTACTTATGCATCGATGCACGAATTGCATTCGATGTCTTTATTTTAAAAGAGTGCATCGATGCACTACCAATGCATCGATGCACATTCAAACAATTTCTGGGTTTTAACCTTGATGCATCGATGCACTATGAATGTGCATCGATGCACTCTGCCCAGAACCTCTTTTTGGAACCCGAAAATCTATTCAGTTTGGATTAAATCCTTCATTTTTAATCCTCTCTTTCACTCTTAACTCTAGTGCACATCCTTAAACCAATTTATACTCATTTATTTCATCTTTAACCTTCAAATCTTATCCTTCATATGAAATTCAAGAATTACATCAATAATCCAACATGTTTGAATTCCACTTTTAACACTTCATATATCTTAACTAGATTGATGACAAGTCAAATTTAACTTTCAATTCTGGTTATGAACTCTATTCCAAGATTTCATTTAAGAACTTCAAATCTTAAATCTCTCCTAACTCCATCATCCTTTGATGTTAAGATAACTTAAGCTTTCCTGAAGCTTAGTTATCATCTAATAATCAAAACCCAATATTAAATTTAACAAGAAACTCAATAATCAGAAATCTTACCTTTGCTTTGGTTCAAACGCACAAGGAAGAAAGAAGAAGAAGATAACTATGGAAGGCTTTGGTGTTCTCTTCTTTTCATCCCACTTGTACTCATATATATCCTTATCCCTTCTTTAATTAATTTTCCTTGCAAATGACTCTTTTTCCCTTCTATTCCTTCTTCCTTTCAATTCAATCCTACACAATCATTTACATATAAATCTTTATACTATTCATTCATTCTATTTTTAATCACCAAAATCTGAAACTTTCCAATTTAGTCACTAACCCCGGTATTGAGGATGTTACAACTCTCCCCCTTAAGAAAATTCATCCTCGAATTTTCATTATGCAAAGAGGTAGGGGTACTTAATCCTCATGTCATCTTCACGTTCCCATGTTGCTTCCTCTACTTTGTGATTCCTCCACAAGACCTTAACCAATGGAATAGTCTTGTTCCTTAGTTGTTTAACTTCGTGAGCTAATATTTGAACAGGTTCTTCCTCATAAGTTAAATCTGGTCGGACTTCAATTTCTTCAGGAGTCACAATGTGAGATGGATCAGATCGATATTTCCTAAGCATTGAGACATGAAAGACATTGTGTATCTTTTCTATTTCAGGTGGTAAAACTAGCTGATATGCTATTGATAAGGTCCTACCCTCTTAGTAATCTCATAAGGTCCAATGAACCGAGGACTCAACTTTCCTTTACGTCCAAACCTCAATACTTTCTTCCACGGAGACACTTTCAAGAACACTTTATCTCCGACTTGAAATTCAATTTCTTTCCTTTTTAAATCAGCATACGATTTCTGTCTATCAGTTGTAGATTTCTGTCTATCAGCTGCAGCTTTCAGATTATTCTGAATTACTTGAACTTTCTTTTCCGTATTCTTAATCAACTCAGGACCAATAACTTCTCAATCCTTAAGTTCATACCAGTTCAAGGGCGTACGGCATCTTCTTCCATATAGAGCTTCATAGGGAGCCATTTTGATGCTTGACTGATAACTATTGTTGTACGCAAATTCAGCAAGTGGTAAATACCTTTCCCACGATCCTTTGAATTCAATGACACAAGCTCTTAGCATATCCTCCAGAATTTGAATAGTTCGCTTGGATTGACCATTGGTTTGAGGATGAAACGCTGTACTGAAGTTTAACCGAGTTCCCAATGCTCTATGTAATGACTTCCAAAACCGTGATGTGAATCTAGGATCCCGATCAGAAACTATGGAAATAGGTACACCATGCAAACGTATAATCTCTCTAATATACAGTTCAACATACTTATCCATGGAGAAATCAGTTCGTACTGGAATAAAATGGGCTGACTTAGTCAATCTATCCACGATTACCCAGATTGAATCCTTTTTATTCAGAGTTAAAGGCAAACCCGTCACAAAATCCATCGTTATGTTTTCCCATTTCCATTGAGGAATTGAAATTGGTTGTAACAATCCTGACAGAACTTGATGTTCAGCTTTGACTTGTTGACAAGTCAAACACTTTGATACAAATTCCGAAATGTCTTTCTTCATTCCCGGCCACCAATATCGACTCTTAAGATCCATATACATTTTGTTCCCTCCCGGATGCATTGTCAA
The DNA here is from genome assembly GCF_006381635.1 of Hibiscus syriacus. Lineage (NCBI taxonomy): Eukaryota > Viridiplantae > Streptophyta > Magnoliopsida > Malvales > Malvaceae > Hibiscus > Hibiscus syriacus. The sequence continues at coordinate 1,312,968 of NW_024063293.1, forward strand.
TGGACTACAATGAGCTTCCGTTAATAAATCATTCTTTAATTCATCATCATCCAGAATTACTAATCTTTCTTGATAATACAAGTTCTCATCAGACTTAATCTCATAATCCGTACCCTCTCCATTCTTTATCTGTTGTATCCTCTTTAAACACTTTTCATCTTTAACTTGCAATTCTTTAATTAGATTTAGCCAAACGGGCTTGACTGTCAATTCTGCACAAATTGCACCATCTTCTCTTAATGATAATCTAGCATCAAGAGTTCGCAAAGCTGCAAACGTCTTTCGACTTAAGGCATCAGCTACCACATTTGCCTTTCCAGGATGGAAATCAATCACCACATCATAATCCTTGAGAAATTCAACCCATCTTCTTTGTCTTAAATTCAACTCTTTCTGAGTCATCAAGTATTTTAAGCTCTTATGATCCGTATACAAGTAGCACTTTTCACCATACAAGTAGTGACGCCAGATCTTTAAAGCAAACACTACTGCCGCCATCTCTAGGTCGTGTGTTGGATAATTTTTCTCGTACGGTTTTAGTTGTCTCGAAGCATAGGGTACCACTTTGCCTTCTTGCATTAATAAGCATCCCAAACCACTATGAGACGCATCACTATACACTATAAAGTTCTTTCCAGACTCGGGTTGAACTAACACTGGAGCTTCTGTAAGAATCTTCTTTAACTTTTCAAAACTCTCTTGACATTCTTGAGTCCAAACAAATTTTACTTCCTTTTTCAATAGTTTAGTCATGGGTAATGCTATAATCGAAAAGTTTTTAACAAATCTTCGATAATAACCAGCTAACCCCAGAAAACTTCTATCTTCCGATACATTCTTTGGAACTTTCCACTCCAGAATAGCTTTAATCTTTTGGGGATCCACTCAAACTCCTTCTGCAGAAATTACATGCCCAAGGAATGCCACTTCATTTAACCAGAATTCACACTTACAGAATTTAGCATAAAGCTTCTTGTCTCGTAAAATCTGTAAAACAATCTGTAAGTATGAACTATGCTCTTCTTCTGAATTTGAATATATTAAAATATCATCAATAAACACCACAACAAACTGATCCAAATACGGTTGGAAAAATCTGTTCATTAAATCCATAAAAGCAACTGGTGCATTCGTAACTCCAAACGGCATCCCGATAAATTCATAATGACCATATCTTGTTCTAAACGCCGTTTTCAAAATGTCTTTTTCTTGAATCTTTAATTGATGATAACCCGAACGTAGATCAATTTTTGAGAATACTGAAGCTTCCTTTAATTGATCAAATAAATCATCGATTCGGGGAAGTGGATACTTGTTCTTGATGGTCACTTTATTGAGTTGTCTGTAATCGATACAAAGACGCATTGATCCATCTTTCTTCTTAACAAATAGAACTGGAGCTCCCCAAGGTGATACACTTGGTCTAATAAACCCTTTGTCCAATAACTCCTTTAATTGAATCTTTAATTCTAGTAATTCCTTTGGAGCAATTCTGTATGGTGCCATTGCAATGGGCGTTGTTCCTGGTATTATCTCAATCTGGAATTCTACATCTCTGTCAGGAGGTAAACCTGGCAACTCTGCAGGAAATACATCGAGAAACTCTCTGACTATAGGAATCTCTTCAATCCCTTTCTCCTTGGTTCTAACATCCAGTACATTAGCAATAAACCCTTGACATCCCTGTAGCAGTAACTTCTTTGCAGTCATCACTGAAATCACATTTGCTAATGGATTCCATCTTTCACTAAATACAATAACTTCTATTCCTTCGAAACTTCTCAACGTCACTCTTTTCAATCTACAATCGACATTAGCGTAATAATGATATAACCAATCCATCCCCAGTATCACTTCAAATTCGTCAAAAGGTAATTTCATCAGATTAGCAGGAAATTCAATTCCCTGAATCCGTATGGGACACCCTCGGCTCACCATATTTACCTGAGCACTGTGCCCTAGTGGATTTATCACTATTACTTCATTACTAGTAGTTTCTAAAGGAATGTTCAATTCTCTTACTAACGTACTAGTAATATATGAATATGTAGATCCCGGATCAATCAATACAATAACACCTTTGTCAAACAATAGAAAGGTACCTGTTATAATATCTGGGTCATCACAATCTTCATTGGTCTTGAGGTTGTACACTCGAGCAGTGGAGTGTATCTCCTGTTGAGTAGAGGACTCTGACTGACCTCTTCATCTGCCTCTACCTCTTCCCCTCTGGGCTACAGAAATAGACCTCTCTGGCTGTACAGATTCACTGTTTGACATTGGACAATCTCGAACGAAATGTCTGGCATCCCCACATCTAAAGCAGACTCCAGAAATCATCCGACATATCCCTAAATGATTCTTTCCACAATGTTGGCATTGTCTGGCTTGACTCTGATTAGTTCTCCCAGCTCCAGATCCCACTGACTGAGTTTGTCTACCCCTCACTTGATTTGATCCTTTAGCGGAGGATGCCACTGATTTTGATCTAACCTGGGGTCGAACACTAGCATCTTTGCCCCTTTTTGATGGTGCGGAACTCGAAGAAGCACCCGATCTTTTGACTGTCTGAGCTCTCGAATTTTCAAATCTCTCGTTCTGAGCTCTTTCCAGAGCCTTGGCACGATTAACTACTTCTTGAAATGATGATAAATTCAAGACAATCAACATTTCCTTTAACCGAGGACGTAAACCCTCTACGAACCACTCACAAGCATCCTTTTCAGTAGGAACTAGCTCGGCAGCAAAGCGGCTCAATTTATTGAATTCACACTCGTACTCATATACAGTGTGATTTCATTGCTTCAGATTCATGAACTCTTGCTTCATTTGACGAACAAATTGATCTCCAATGTACTTATAGTTGAATTCTTCTAAAAATAAAGACCAAGTTACTTGGGCGTTAGACATTCTCAATGTAACATTGGTCCACCAGATCCTTGCTTGTCCTCTCAATAATGAAATTATCCCATCCAACTTTTTAGCATCGGAACAATGAAGTCCCGTAAGCATGACTTTCATGTCATTAAGCCAAAGGTCAACAATAACAGGACCTTCATTTCCTCTTTAAACTCTGGAGCTCCCAATCCCTTCAACTCTTTCGTAACATTCATTTTTTGGAGTTGAAGTAACAGGAGGTTGGAAACGCGTCAATACCGCGTCTAACGTTCTAAAGAATATATCTTGATCATTTACAGGCATTCCAGAGGATGTCTGTTCTTCACTCTGCCTGGCCATGGCAGGTGAATTACTGCTTTCAGCGGGTCTATCGTCTCCCGCTTCATTTCTAGATCTACTTTCTCCGGACATCTATAAAAATACAACCATATAGTTCTATTAGCAAAACAACATACTTACTATTCCAGCATATCAGAAGTTTCCACTATTTTGTTGGCATGTATACCTTATAAGATACTCTAGACTTTGGTTTATGCCGAGAATCGACTAAACCGTAGCTCTGATACCATTAAATGTAACACCCTTAACTCATATCCGACCCGAATACAAGTTTGAGGTGTCACATTGACTTTTCAAAACCTTGACTCTTATAGAAAATCCCGGGAATTTTTTAAAACTTTCATTAAAATGAAATACTTTAATTTACATAAGACCATAAAATACAAAATCGATCAGAGTATTCGTAATTAACACTTATTACATTCCAACACTCTATACATAACCAAGTACATACTTTGTCAATTACTTCTGATCTGATCTCTTAGTAGTATTGCTGTCCGTGCTACTTCTATTTCCACTTTTCCTGATTCTTGGTACCTACGTGTAAATCACTTATACGCTAAGTCATAGACTTAGTGAGGCAATAAATGAATATGGAACAATAAACTTATGAATGTTCATACTTACAATTGGATCATGACATTTCAATATGCATGTATCTATCGCACGATAACATATAATGCATATACGAAACTTACCTTCTTGTATCACTTTCACTGTAAATCGGTATTTCAATTGCATAGCCCATATATATTATTGAGAATAGAGGTATGTGAGTGCATTGAGGTTGTACACTAATGCTGTCACCACAGCTCGTATCTATTACCTCATGGGGCACCGAACCTTAGTTCAGTATTCGTCTCGTAGGACTCCTACATCCCGAAGGACTACGTCCCGAAGGACTATTATACCCTCGACTCTTGGCATGCCAATTACACCTATAATTCTCATATCGTATACTATGGGCATTATTCTTATATTTCATATGTTCATGTACTCATATCATTTCTCTTGTGATCATTTAGCTCATGTCACTTCATATCATGTTCTCATATCACATGTCATATCACATATCATATATATGTCTTATGCATGTATCACAACAATTATCATGTATGCATGTTCACAACTATTATATTATAAAAATCAACATAGGGATTAGACTTATCACAAGTCTTATTCCATTATAATATACATATAGTATGCACTTACCTTAGCTTTGCTTTGATTCGATTCTAATCCTTTGATCGTTCCGAAATAAGCTTACTTTTTGTATCTACATAATCACACATGGATCTATATCAGTATTATAACTAATATACTCTAATGGTTCACTCTTTAGACTAAGAGAAAAGTCAATTTCATCTTTTAATGAAGGTATGCATCGAGCACTACTGATTCATCGGTGCATAAAAGGTATTGTAGTATTATTGCTGGGATGCATCGATGCACTCCTTATGCATCGATGCACCGATTGTATTCAATGTTTCACTATTAATGGGATGCATCGATGCACTACTTATGCATCGATGCACGAATTGCATTCGATGTCTTTATTTTAAAAGAGTGCATCGATGCACTACCAATGCATCGGTGCACATTCAAACAATTTCTGGGTTTTAACCTTGATGCATCGATGAACTATGAATGTGCATCGATGCACTCTGCCCAGAACCTCTTTTTGGAACCCGAAAATCCATTCATTTTAGATTAAATCTTTCATGTTTAATCCCCTCTTTCACTCTTAACTCTAGTACACATCCTTAAACCAATTTATACTCATTTATTTCATCTTTAACCTTCAAATCCTATCCTTCAAATGAAATTCAAGAATTACATCAATAATCCAACATGTTTGAATTCCACTTTTAACACTTCATATATCTAAACTAGATTGATGACAAGTCAAATTTAACTTTCAATTCTAGTTATGAACTATATTCCAAGATTTCATTTAAGAACTTCAAATCTTAAATATCTCCTAACTCCATCATCCTTTGATGTTAAGATAACTTAAGCTTTCCTGAAGCTTAGTTATCATCTAATAATCAAAACCCAATATTAAATTTAACAAGAAACTCAATAATCAGAAATCTTACCTTTGCTTTGGTTCAAACGCACAAGGAAGAAAGAAGAAGAAGATAACTATGGAAGGCTTTGGTGTTCTCTTCTTTTCATCCCACTTGTACTCATATATCCTTATCCCTTCTTTAATTAATTTTCCTTGCAAATGACTCTTTTGCCCTTCCATTCCTTCTTCCTTTCAATTTAATCCTACACAATCATTTACATATAAATCTTTATACTATTCATTCATTCTATTTTAATCACCAAAATCTGAAACTTTCCAATTTAGTCACTAACCCGGTATTGAGGATGTTACATTTTTACTGAAAAATGTGCCTAAAGTTCCTACGTTCACTTTTAAGTTTCCGGTTCTAATTGTCGTTGAAAAAAGATAATATCCAATTAAAATGCGACATGTCTAATTTTTTTACTAATAATTTCTTTTAAATTCAAATATAAAATAACAGAAAATAAAAAAATAACATTTAATTTTTTTATTTCTCATTTACTTTTAACCCTAAAGGCAAAAAAACTAAAAAAACTATTGTCAATTCCTCTCATCGCCCTCGCTCTAAAATTGTTCATCTCTTCCTCACCATTTTCACACTCGATTTTCCTCCTTCAGTGTAATGATTTTGTTAGTGTAAGGTTTGTGTCATCTAAAAGGGTTTCGGTTGTCTCAAAGGGTTTATAATATTCCCTATTTTCTTCTTTAGTAGCATATTTCGAACAAACCTTAATTTAGACCCAAAAATTTGACTTTTTTTTTCAAAAAAAAACCCATAAAGGATTTAGGGTTTAAATTACATAGAAAAAAATTAAAGAAGCTCCTAGGATTAAAAAAAACTCATAAACGAGAAACCTTAACTGCAAAAAAGAGAGAACTTTTGAGCCATTTTTTTCAGAGGTAATGTTTACTTATTTACATTGCTTGAGTTGTCAATTTTTTGTCTTTATAACCTAATTCAGAATCTAATGCTTGATTTGGACATGTTAGTGTGGATTCAAGATAGAAAGTTAAAGTGAGTCTTCTGCTGTTGGGGAATATTTTAACCAGGATCTAAGGTACATATATTTTTAGAGAATATAAATATAGATTTATGGTTTGTTCTTTGGATATAAGTGTCGTAGATATTTGTGTTGGTGATTAAATTATTAACAAATTAATGTTGATTATTAAACTATTAATAAAATGTGAATATAACTGATGTGTTGATTACTGTTAATTAGTGTTGATGAATATATGGATATAAGTTCTCTGTTGATTAGTTTAAACTCTTAAACTATAAACATTTGTGTGGACATTATGTGGATATTCATATTGGTGATACAATTTAACTTTAACTTTGGTGATACTAATAAAGTAATAAAACTTTGACTGTTTCATGAAAAACAATATACTTTAATACAATTTAACTTTGTTTTGCTTTTATTTCAGAAAATGAATGTTGTCAGTGGGTCAAATGGTGATAGTAGACGTAATGTTGGCAGTGGTCCTAAAATAGTAGTTAATGAGATCATTTATGAATACTTAAATGATATTGATGGAAATAGTAGTGGGTCATATTGGCTAAATGGAAATAATTTATTATCTGATGATGAGGAGAAGGAGATAGTTGCAATTAAAAGTAAGTTCAGAATAGTCCAAAGGAAAATAAAAAAAAGAATTTTTCAGTATAGAAGACTTAGGAGTTGATGAGGAATAGAGAATTGGTGTTGAAGAGGAGGAGGGTGTTGATGTTGAACAGGAGGAGAATATATGTTTCTGTCGAGGAAAATGAAGAAGCTTTAGTGGAGAGGAAAATGATTATTTCAGATGTTGGTAGTTTTAGACTGAGTTAGATAGTGATGTTGTTTGTGAGAAGAGGGGTAAGGTTTTTTTGATGCTTTAACTATTGAAACTAGCTTCTAGGTGGGAATGATATTTGAAATTTAACAACAATTTAAAGATGCTCTTTATGCTTATGCAATAGCTAATAGTTTTTATTTTAGGTTTGTTTCAAACATAAAAGAGAACCTAGCTTCCAGGTGGACATGATTTTTTCAACATATTCAAAATGACTTGGACTTGGGAGATGGTTCTCAACTCACTTTGATTAGTGATATGCACAAGGTATAATTTTATCGATATAATGTTTTTTCAACCATTTCAAAATTTACAAAGATTCTTGTGCTTAGGTCTAATTCTTATGTTGATTTGTTTTTCTGTGATTGTGAATTGGCTACTTGAAGAGGTTATTGAATGTTTACCAAACGTTAAACACATATTTTATGCTAGGTATATATACGCCAATTGGAAGAAACTGCACAAAGATGGTGGCCTTCAATAGATGTTTTGGTCATGTTGTAAGGCTACAACTCATCATCAAGAATTGGACGGTTGAAAAAGAGTGCATTTGATGACCTAATGGAAAATGACCCACATCATTGGTTCAAAACCCTCTTCTCTACTAGTTTAAGTTTGAACATTTGACAATAATTTTTTAGAGGCTTTTAGTTTGATCATTCTAGAGGTTAGGCTTAAGTCTATCATCTTGATGTTTGAGGACATTAGACATTATGTCATGTTTAGGTTAGTTCAGCACAAGAAAAACACTTAACTAGAAAGGTGGGTTATGCCCTAGGATTGAAAAAAACTAGAAATTCAAAAGGGTAGTAGTGCATATTGTCATGTAATTTAGAATAAGGTTATGTGTATAACCCCCTCAGACCGATGCGGGTGACCTGATCTGATCTGGAGTGTCACATTAGGGCCACCGAAGCGACCTACCGTAAAAATATCAGAATATTAAACTTTTTGTTAAAACGCTTAAATCAAAAACAAGTTATAAATACAAAAGTAAATTATCAATATTCAAAAATAAAACAAATAAATGACTCAGATATAAAAACAAAATACAAGCTACATGCCCCCTAATCACATGCACCGTACTCCGCAAGAAACGTTGGTGAAACTCCCTACTGACGTCTATAATTACACTGGTTCAATTCTCTTAACCTGAAAATGTGAGTAACAGAGTAAGCTTTAGAAAGCTCAGTAACAGAATTGCCAGATGATGCTGAAGAACATATAGATAACAGATAAATTGTTTCCTTATTGCTTCAGACATCTACAGACTTTTGGGCTGAGCTGAGGTCCCACTGATATCTCATGTAGTAACAGACAGTAAGCTTTCAGTTCAGAGGGAACTATTTCAGATGTCTGGGTTTAGGAGATCAGAATAGGTTATCTAGTGTGTTCCTACAAAACTAGTGAAAATGTATGGATCATTTTTAAAACAGTAGCAGTTTAAAACGTATCTTTAAAATCATAGTGAACCCTCCAATTGAACCTGTAAGAGATAGGAATTACCAGTCGGTGCTGGACCTATACAAGGAATTACTAGCAATGACTGAACCTGCCAGAGTCTTCATACTAGATCCCAGAGTACCCCAATTAAAAACATTTTCAGTCAGTAAACATATATATAAGAAATCAGAGCAAAGATTAGAACAAAAATCAAAGAAAACATCCATGTAAACAGAGAACACACTAGAGTTTACATATATTATTCGGAGGTACTAGATAATCTTATCGGGCAGGGAAACACGGATCTTCAGTATACCAATAGAATGCCATAAATTATAATCACTATCGGAATAGTTCATTAGCTGATGGGATCATTAGTTATTTCGAACGTAATTTATCAGGGTCATATAGTATTGGGACATTTTTCGGAGGCACTAAATAATCATAAAGGTATTCAGAATCCTTTTCATTTGAGTTACTTGTGTTTTCATATATAACCAGAGTGATTCTATTATTCAGGAAAATCAGAAGCGTTTTGGGCATTAGATTCTTGGAGGACTCAAATGATTTAAGTTGATAAGGGAGAAACGAAGATTCAAGGCATTTAATATTTGTGTCGACCTAGCAAAATATCGAGTCAACCCGAACTGTATAAGTCTCATCTATGATACCTGTCAAATGGTCAAATCGTTGCACTTCTAGAGTATTCACTTTTTAATACAAACAATTCTTGTTAAATTGATCATCTTTTGACTCATCGCGGAAATGATCTTAGGGAGGGTACATCATGTAAGTTCGTCAACGATTACAGGCTTATCCAAATCACTCACTTAACCCTATGTCATTGAGGGTATTTAGGTCATATAATATAGTCATTATGGTATTCAAGGTTGATTTGTTCATTCAGAGTTGAGGGTATTAGTTATTCCAGGGCTTGGACGTGTTTCGAATCATATTATACTTCAGGGGCATTCCAAATAAACCAGAAGTTAAATCGGTGATTCCAAGATTCCAATGGATCATGATATAAGTTCTTAAATCGTCTTCATTATCATAATCATCCATATTGCTTTTGACTCTTTAAGGGTATTATCGCCATTTCATTCAATATTGTCAGTGGCATTATTTCGGGTAACTTAGGCTTGAAAGTATTACAGTTCCATTAAAGTTCATAGTACTTTGCTCATTTGCTCGCTGGAGGTTAGTTTCACCACTAGAGGAAGTCTTGGTCCTTTTTTACAAGGGTAAATTTTATCACATGGTGTTATTTTTTGTAATTTCATTCCAAATGTTTCCAACATTTAACCTTTAACGAGATTAATCAGAATTTATGTGTTATGAGATTTATTGATTTACTAATTAAATCATTGAACTGAGGTTTATTTCCAATCAGTCTACCTATTTCTTTTTTTTTTGAGTCATCAGAGGATTTTACAGTGTTCCGTCTTTATTCCAAATTTTATTTGAGTCCAATAATTAATTACATCTCATGGACCAATTATATCTATTCATGCATGAACCAATTATATCCATTCATGCATGAACCAATTATATCCATTCATGCATGAACCAATTATCAATGGGTTCCGAAAAGCATACAAAGGGTAGTAGAGTATTACCTCAATTTTCGTGCCATATCGATCGTCCCTTTAAACTTCATTCAATCACTCTCGAACTTGAATTCAACATCCAATATTTCCTCGAATACAAAACAATTAAATTTATGTCAGAAACTAAACTTAATTTAGAAACCATATTGAATCCGAAGGTAAATATTTGAAAACGGCTTACCGGGTTCGAATTTGAAAATGACTTACCGGGTTCGAATTTGAAAACACGGACTTTGGATTTGGACTAAGGATATCAAAAACATAAAATAGGGCTTTTCGAAAATTTTGACTTTTTCGGTCAAAGTCAACAGTCTGACCAGTCAACGGTCAACTCTGACCAAAGTCAATAGCTCGAGTCAAGTCAAAGGGTCGAGTCAAAGAAGTTAGGGTCGGGCAGGCGGGTCAGTTATGTTCAAAACAGGTTGACTGGTTTGGGCCGATCCAGACCGGTTTTAGAAGAATCCAGAGCTGGGGACAAGGCCCACGCGCAGCCGAAGGCACGTGGGGGCGCGAAAAGAGGTCTGGTCGGCAGTCGATTACACCAAATTCAACCAAGGATTCAGCTACATCAAAAACCAATCCAATATCACACTTAATGTAACATCCCAAACTACAGGTTAGTAACTAAATCGTAAATTTTCAGAATTTGGTGATTAAAGTGGAAAAGTTGAAAGGTTCAATGATTTATTTGAAAGTATTTCCTGAAAGTTTTTAGTAATTATCAAAGGAAATAAAGGGAAAATGGTCATTGAACAAATAAAATAATAAAATAATATTTGGGGTTACGTGGAAGATAAATGTGGGAAACAAATGTTTCCAGACATTTCTCTCATCTTCTTCTCCTTCTTCACCGTGAAAGCTCAAGCAAAGGTAAGATTTAGTTGTTGTTGATTATTAGCTAAAATTTAAGTTGGGTTTTGTTCATTAGATGATAACTAAGCTTCAGGAAAGCTTAAGTTATCTTAATATCAAAAGATAAAGGAGTTAGGAGAGATTAAAGATTTTGAATTCTTGAGTGAAATCTTGAAATAGAGTTGATAAGTTGAATTTGAAGTTAAATTCGACTTGTCATAAGCTTAATTAGGAGATATGAAAGTGATAGAATTAAAATTAGAACATGTTGAAAATTTGGTATGATTCTTAATTTTAAGAATCATAATGAGATATGGAAGATAAAGATGGTTTAAATAGATATAAATTAGTTTAAGTATGTATATTTGAGTTAAGAATAGAAAAGTGAATGAAACATGAAGAATTGAAGTGGAAATAGTGAATTTTCGTGCAATGAACAGTGATTTCTGGGCTTGAACGAAAATTCCAGATTGTGCAGAGGGAACAGATACCCCCTAAAGAAAAAAAATAGAATTTTGGTTCATTAAACCGGCTTAAGTTATTAACATCAAGTTTAAGGTTTAGGCTTCTGATAATTATTTTGAAATGTTATATTTATGTAGATATTGAGCCTAAACAAGTACCAGAACAATAAAAGAATTAGGATTGAATCAAAACAAGGCTAAGGTGAGTGCAATTTAATTTGTGCTTATAGAACGAACATTGACTTGCGAAGAGCCAGTGACGGAGTTACTATAGTAAGAAGAAACTCTTAAAATGTTATTGTATGTGACATGAGTTATATGATTATATGTATGTGTAATATATATATATATGCTTACATAAGAACATGAGAAATAAAATAAGTTATGTGATAAGGATATAGAAAATGAAATGAATAACATGAAATGTGTGTATACTTGATTATATGAGTGGATACGTTATTGTAAGTACTAAATGGTTTATGTAAATAAATGAAAAGGTGAGATAAAATAAGTAGTATTTACTTATAAAGTAATATGAAATTATGTGAACATATAGTATTGATAGGGCACATAAGACTACATGTATATCTTTTAATGTAATAAAAGTGATGTATGTGATGTATTGGAAACATATGAGAACAAGAGATGACATGATTTGTATGATGTATGAATTCATGAGTAAAGGCACATGTGAATATAATTTGTATGCATTATATGTCATGTGAACATAAGAGGATAGGGCATGTTGATATGAGATTAAGTGATGAAACATAAATGATATATATGATGATATAAGAATAAGACATGAATCAAATGATATATGTTTATGTGAATCCATGCAAAGTGATACGAGCTATGTGACATATGAATATGAATTCATATGAAAAGTGATATAAAAAGTAAACTATGTGATTATATGCACATGTTATATGTGATCATAAGAGCAATGATATGAGTACATTAATATATGAAGCAAAAGAAAAATGCCCATGTTATATGATACGAGAGCTATAGGTATAGTTGGCATGCCAAGAGTCGAGGGTCTACGCGGTCCTTCGGGACAATATAGTGGTCATTCGGGACAATATAATAGTCCTTCGGGACAAATTTCATATGCCACTCAGTGGGACTTATACGAGCTGTAGTGACAACATTAGTGCACAACCTCAATGTACTCACATACCTTCAGTTCTCAATGTGATTTATGTGTTCCATGATCTGTATAAAAATGTTTAGTATATGTTATATGATAAAAAGAATTAGTGACATGTGTACATGGATTAATAAGAAATAATAACAAATACACTATATGTGATATGTATATTTGGTAATATGAAATATGTTATAGAAATTACATGATGATATGTTTATTCCTTGGTATAGTGATATATGTGTTATATGATGAATATATGGAAAGTAAAAGTGATTAATGATAGTATTTGCAGATGTATGTCGTTTGTTTATATGAAATGGTATATGATTATATTATATGTTTTATATGCCTCACTAAGTCATCGACTTAGCGTGTGATTGTTTCACACGTAGGTTTGGAAAGCGAAAAGAGAAGTAAAGAGGGACGATACATGTCAGTTCTCCTTACCGAAGATCAGATCAGAAATGTAGATCGAATTACATGTAGTTTGTTAGAAAGAATTTAGTTGGCATGTAATAAAAATGATTTGTATTAGATACGCTCTGATCGAGTTTTAGAAATGTTTTAAATGTATATATGTAAATGGTAAATGTATAATGATGAAACCTTGGATTTTTATGAATTTAGATGTATTTTACAACAGTACTGTAGCAGGGGGTATTGGTTCCCTATAGCAGGGGAATCGGTTCCCCTCTGACATTCTGGAAAATTTTAACATTTAGGTATTGTTCACGGTACTATTTATTATTATTCACAGTACTTTTTTACTATTCACGGTACTGTTCATACCGTATTTTACTGTTCATAAATATGTTTTGACTTGAATTTTTATATTGAAACATGATTTAATAGAATATTGTGGTATTTTCTTAAGAAGAGTTCAAATGTTTTGATATTTTGAAAGAATAAAGGTTTTGAAATGTCAATGTGACATCTCGGACTCCTATCCGGATCGAATACGGGTTGGGGTGTTACACTTAAACCATACCAAAACTCATCCACAACTGATCGATAACTTAACCAAATGACGGACCGATGACGGTGCATCAACGGTGAACAAAACCGGTTAGGTTTTGTTCGCACGACACTGGTGAGTGCAGTGGAGTCAATGATGAGGTGAAACAACACTGGACACGGTCGGAATCGGCAAAGAAGAGTGGCGATCGGGGTTTAAAACTGAATCTTCCTTGCGGTGTTTACGGCAAACGGCGTCGGTTTACGATAGGATAAGGTTGGATTTTGTTCATCGTTTAATGGTGAGTCTATTTGTAACGTCGGAGCGACGAACGATGGCCAGATGATAGCAGAATCGAATAACAAAGAGGGTTGGTGGGGGAGATAATTTTGGGGTTTTTTTAGTTTCAACTGCAGAAAATGATCGGGAGTTTATTTTTCAACATTTACAGAAAATGGGTAAATTCAGGACTAGGTCCCTAAATTTCCTATACTTTCTAAAACTATCCATAAGTTTCAGAAACTCGTAATTTGACACCTAATTTGAAGTGTGACAATGTGTCATCAAAACACATTTGTTGTTGATATTAGGGTCTGGTCATGCACTTGTAGAGTATGAGACCTAACAAGTATTTCATACCCTATATTGTATGTGTTATTTGTATAGGGTGAGAAATTAGAAGATTTTATATTTTCTACATACAAAAAACATGTATATGTTAAGTTGTATAGTGTTGTCCTACCTTCCATCCTAAGTAAAATTTTTGGAAAGACGTCAAAATGGACAATCTTGATTCACCATTGAAGAGAAACTTTCCTAGAAGACCAAAACCAAAAACGAAGAAGAGAATAAGGTGAAATGCATACTGGGAACAAGTGGTCTAGGCAAGGAGCAAGAATGACTCGTAGCATTTATGGCTTCTTGTACATAATATGAGAACATGTACAAACAAAAATTCAGGCATGTAAGTTTTTTATTTTACTGTGAAGTTGTTTTTGCACCATATATCATATTGACAATTTTTAATTGATAGATTCACTATGATAGTGCACAAACAAAATTTTCTCAACCTATGAACAACAAGTTTCAATAAAAGCAGCATATAGGACACCGAGATACAATGTCACAACACACAAGTCGAAAAGAAGAATAATTATGCAAGGTTTAAGCATTAATACAAATGAAAAAATAGGACTTCAAATTTTAATTGTAAATTATTTGGCTTACTAAAGCATTTTCTTATGTTTTTGCTTAAGGTTGCTAAAATTTGTTCTATATAATCAACCTGGAAGACCAAGTCAAGTGTTGATTTCTAGACCTCACACAAGATCAAATAAAAAATTCATATGGATGCCTTACGAAATAACTTAAACTGTTAAATGTTTCTGCTACTATTAACTATTGAGTAATTATTATTGCCTTTTCTCGGTTATATTTTGTTAGATATTTAGGTAACAATTATTTTTGTTGTGTTGTTATATTTTTTGTAGGCAACAATGATATTTATGTTATGTTATGCAAACAGGTGCAAACATGCATATTCTAATGTTACTTTGTGTAGGCAACATTTGTTTTTGTTGCAAATGTTGATTTAGATGCCTTTATCCAATTACTTTTAGGTGCCTTTTTCCATTAACAAAAACTATCAAATGAGATACATATCAAACATGAAACATGGTCTACTAGAATATGAGTTGTTCACATATCAAACACAAAATACACAATCAAACATTTTTCTTGGTCTTAACACATCTAACAAATTTATGCTATCTAAAAATCTAATTTATCATAATATACATATTCATAAAGTAAAAAATGCTATATTATAGAATAAAGAGTTGTTCCTCATGCTTGTTGTCTTCACTTTATAAGCTCTAATTTTTTTTTTCTTTTTGATCTTCCACCATTACCCTCAGTCTTTGGATTTGACAAGTTCCTTCAATTCATTGTTTTCAAACTTGATTTTTCTATTAAATCTTCAACTACATAACTAGTGCTATCTTCCTAGTCAAGCCACTGAAAAAACTTCCAACGATTCTAAGGAAAATTCAAGTCAAAATAATGAAAAAAATCTATAGCAATCAGAATATCCATTGAAATTCACTTGAAATATAATCCTAAACCCTTATACAACACTAAACTCTTTAAAACTTAAATTATTTTTCGAAATAATTTAAAAGATTTTTGAAAATTATTGGAAACACCTATTAAACCAACAACCTTAAACTCTTAAAATTAAAAGATTTTGAAATTATTGGCAACCCTTATTAAAATCGAACAACTCTAAAATTTAAAAGAGTTTTGAAATTATTTAATCTTAACATTTGAAAAAAAAATTATTTTTTTTGGAACACCAATAAAATCTTCTTCCTTTGTTTTAAGGCATATTTGACTACAAATAGGGGGCTTTCATTTTGAGATAACAATATATGACCCTCAAACTGTGAGAGAATTTTTAGGATTCACTCGACATCGCTTAAGATCTTCAATTTAGTTGATTCACTTAACCTTAAACCCTAAATTAAAACAGAGAAAAAAATGAAAGAATAAGGAAAGAGAGAAGAGAGGGCGATGAAGGGAAGAAAGTGAGGAGAAAATATTGGACACTAAGTTTTTTTAACCTAAATGAGAATGAAAAAATATTAATGATATTTTTTATTTTTTATTTGAATTTAAAAGAAATTATCATAAAAAACCTAGACACATGTCGTATTTTAATTGGATATCGTCTTTTTTTAATGGTAGTTAGAGCTAAACATTTAAAAGTGTAACAGAGTAAACTTTAAACACCTTTTTGTAACGAAAAACTCTTTTGGTATTAAAGTGTATCTTGAGATAAAATTCAGACACTTATTTTTTATATTAAACCTAAATAAAATAAGAGAGTAAGATTCAATTTAATTTATAATTTATACAGCTTATAACTCGTTGTATTGTTTTTTAACAATTTACCCCTAATAAAATATTTTTTTAATTTACCTTATAGGATCGATTGGTCTTCTAACAACTTTGGTAGGCAAAATTGCCAGGATAATGCAGTTGAGAATCTTTTTTTTCCTAGGATAATCCACTTCCCAAATTATTTCCCCATCTAGGGTGTTTTCTACAGCACAACGCCAAAGACTCCAGGAAATCTCGGCGTCTTCATGCAAAATTAAAGTCTCCGGGATCACGTGTCGTCTTCAGGAAAAAATGAAGACTTTGGGAATACGCGCGTCTTCAGGCAAGGCAGAGGACTTTAGAAATATGCGGCGTCTTCACTTTTGAAGCAACTGCTGCATGCATGCATGGCTTACGTGGGAACATCTACTGATTGCGTGAGAATTAGCATGAGCGGGTGTAATAATAATGATGCCATTATTACACCAATAATGGAGCACCGGGTTGTTATAAAAATAAGGGGGTGTTAGATTTTGGGTGAAAG
The DNA here is from genome assembly GCF_006381635.1 of Hibiscus syriacus. NCBI lineage: Eukaryota > Viridiplantae > Streptophyta > Magnoliopsida > Malvales > Malvaceae > Hibiscus > Hibiscus syriacus. Next base: position 1,330,019 of record NW_024063293.1, read on the forward strand.
GTGAAGGAGAAAAAAGTAGAGAAATTTGAGTGAGGCCAAGAGAAAGTGAGAAATACGGGTAGCTTGGTAAGCTTGAGAGTTCATCGAAGGAAGAAAAAATTCGAGTGCTTTGGTAAGCGATTTGATAAATTTAGTGTAAATTTTATTGTTTCTTATTTATTTTTTATTTGAAATATAAATTAATTAGATTATTTATTTTGAATTTACAGATTAAACTGTATTGAGTGGCTTGGTAAGTTTAATTTAAATTTTCGTGTAATTTTTAGTGTAATTTTTGTTTTTAACTTAAATTATAATTATTAAACTATTTATTTTAATTTTACATATTAAGTAGTATTTGCGTAAAACTTGGTAAGTGTAGTGTGTAAGTGTAGTGTAAATTATTACATTATTTTTTTATTGAGTAATATAAATTACCAGACTAATTATTTTTATTTTATATATTAAATCATATTTGAGTACCTTAGTAAGTTTAGTTTAAAATTTATTGTTTTATTTTGTTTTTTTATTGTAAAAATAAATTAATTATTCTATTTATTTTGATTTTATAGATTAAACTATATTCGAGTGGTTTGGTAAGTTAATTTTAAATTTTCGTGTAATTTTTAGTCTAATTTTTTTAATTTTAAATTATAATTATTAGACTATTTATTTTGATTTTACATATTAAGTTGTATTTGAGTAGTTTGATCAGTTTAATTTAAATTATATTTTTATTTTTTATTGAATAATATAAATTATTGAAGTATTTATCTTGATTTTACATATTAAATCGTATTTGAGTGGTTTTGTAAGTTTGGTTTAAATTTTTTTGTTTTGTTTTTATTGTAAATATAAATTAATTAGACTATTTATTTTGATTTAACATATTTTTTGTTTAAATTTTATTTAATTATGATTAATATTATAATTTGAAATATTTAATTTTTTTTATAGATTTGTTGAAGCATGGAAGAAGAAAAATGTTCTTTTGAGACTAGATGTTCGACACATTTCTAGTAATTTGGGAGCACATGTATTATGATCGAATAATTTATTTTATTTGAGAACGATGAATTAATACTAATTACATGGATTAACAAATTGCAGGATGACAAACAACGAGTCCTTCTGACGCCAGACAGAATAGTGATTATCCTGCAAGCGCTCCAACAAATGATTCACAAGAGAAAATTTGCCCAAAAAAATCCAGAGAAAAAAGTCTCTAGGGTTTAATAAAATATTATCAAATCAAACAATGCCAAAATCAGCCCACAAGCCGGACTGTTATAGCCAAAAATCATCTTTATTCGAATTTTGCCAAAAATAGAAAAATCCCGAAAATCACTCTAAATTGAAATTCGAAATAAAATAAGCAATCTCCAAAAAATCCGGCCTAAATCGGATTTAAATTGACTTCCTAATTGACAATCGAAATATTACCATAAATAGTAAAAAATATCTAATTCTAGTGATTCGAAGGGGGAAAACGACAGAATTTCAGGTTGAAAAAAAGGTTGATCTGCCACCTGTAGCCAAAGTTATGGCCAAAAGACTGAAACATACTCAAAACGACCCCCAATGAGGAACATGTCACAATCAATTCCCGCCTTTGCGCTGATATGCCAATTCATGGTATCTCAGCGCCATCAAGGTGCAATCTGATAGCTCAGCATCATCTGTCTCGGATCCCCCTGCATCACCTTCGTAGTCGAGTGAACACTTGTGAGAAACCAGATGAACGTATTGTCCAGAATTTGCAAATGGAGGGCTTTTACGATGTAACATTTGTAAGAGAATATATTTTGGTCCCCGTTTTGATCAATACATTAATTGAACAGTGGAGACGAGAAACTCATACATTTCATCTTCCGTATGATGAATATACGATCAATTTGGAGGATGTGGCTTTACAATTCGGGGATCCTGCAAATGGAATGGCAGTGGTGGAAAAAATGATTAGGACGTGTTTGAAATATGTGGGGCGTACCTTGTTTGTACAATGGAAATTGGTGGATGTCTGATGTTATTACAATCGTGGGTCTGGCACAGACTTCCATGGTTAACACCGATTAGCTGAACTACACTTGACTTTCCTCGAAAGGTAATAATATGATTTAAAATATTTTATCTTAAATTAATTAACGAATATTTTGTATAGAAAAAAATAATTAGTGAATTTTATTTTGATTGGTATATAAATAGAGGCATAAAATAGAAGGAACGGGGTTGGCGCACAATAATGTGAAAGAGTTTAGATTTAATATAGACATCAAATGCAAAGTTGAGGTATATATGTAATTAATTAGCGAATTTTATTTTTATTTAGTTTCTAATATTGTTTATCTATTTAGTAAAATTTTATAATTATTTAATTAATTAATAACTATATAATTTTGTTTTATAGTTTAATTGGAGGTCGTATGATGATGGAGAAATTATGTCGTGTGTGCCGCAACATGTCTGGGAGGGTTGTCAATATTGGTGTGTTGTTACACCATTGATCCATTTCACTTTTGTTGAGTTTCAATTTTCTAATAGAGTGTTGAGACAATTCGACTTCCACCAACCTATTCCACGAATTCCAGAGAATCATGACGCTCTCCACAAATTAGATGGGCGGGGTAGGCACGGTGAGGATTGGGTTGTGAGGCATGCCAACCATATCAAGCGTTGGAACAATAGGACTTCATATTTGCCAACACTCACTCCCATACAAGCGGATGACTTTGACTTCCAGAATTCGGATTACCTAAATTATTATTGGTAACATGGAAAAAATGTATACAATATAAGAAAAAATTTGGTAAAGCCGAGAAACCAAGACAGAGTGGGAGTTCATCTCATCATGGAGCAGAACAAGTGGTACAAGATCATTTCATCAAGTGTTTGGTGATTTTGGTGTTACGGTCTACACTTCTCAGCTTGTTCCTCATCAATCACCCATGTTCTCTCCCATATTTTGAGCAACATATGATTTTGATCAGATGACATCTATGATGTCAAATACGAGTATTTGTCCTCAGGTGAGAGAGCAGAGTGGTAGTGGCCATGTATTTACAACACCAGATCATATGCCCTCGGTGATGAGCAGTTGGTTATGATGAACAACTCTTGAACAACCTATGATGTCAAATACGAGTATTTGTCCTCAGGTGAGAGAGCAGAGTGGTAGTGGCCATGTATTTACAACACCAGATCATATGCCCTCGGTGAATGAGCAGGTTGGTTATGATGAACAAACTCTTGAACCACCACAATGACCACAATGAAATCGACACGCGCCTCATCATTATTATTCAACAACACTCCGACACCGACATGAGTTGTAAACACTTGATATGTTTGAATTAATAAATTTTAAGTTGAATTAATATCCATCATTCAACTATTAATATCCATCATATTAATTCAAATGTTGATATTAATCACATTAATTCAACTATTGATGATATTATTCACATTCATTCAACTATTGATATTAATCATATTCATTAAAATATAGTGTCAATAAATATCCATCATATTAATTCAAATATTGATATTAATCACATTAATTCAACTATTGATATTAACCACATTCATTAAAATATAGCATAAAAACATCCATCATATTAATTCAAAAAAATAGACAAAACTAAACATTCATTGAAATACAAATAGGAAAGAAATTAAATTACTCATTCAAATAGAAATAAGATTACTAGTGAGGCCTATATCGTGGAAGGTTTGGACAATTTCTTTTTGAATGACCTTCACCTCTACATAATCCACATCTCTTATGTTGACATTTCTCTCTAATATGGATATCCATACTGGTATGAATACGAGTAGACTCAGGTGAACCTGTTGGACTTCTACGAAGTAGTGGATTTGGCAACCATTCATCATGATGTTGTTTAAGCCAATATGATTCATTTTGGGATCAGTCTAAACTCATGGTTGTGTATATTTAATATCCTCTTTATGTGAAATCACTCATCAACATAAGTTTATGAATTGATTCTGGTATGCATACATGCAGCGACTGCATGAGTTCACGGATATCTCCAAGCCTGAAAAGACCACAATTACACCATATTTGTCGTAAATTAACTGTAAATGTTTCTCACTCTGCTCCTTCGTTGCGATGTATGCATGTGATGACAACAAAAGTATATCCAATTCGATCGAAGTCATGAAAAAATATTGAGGTTGCCAATCGCTCATTTCTTTCTATTGCTTCTATCATTGTTAGAGCCCAGATTTTACCTTGATTTTTCAGACACTCGATCTTTTTCCCTTTATTAGACCAAACTTTAACCAACCTAAAGTATGTCTCTTTCACCACACTCGCTATTGGGAGATGGCGTGTACCTTTTAGTATTGAATTAATGGCCTCAACAAGGTTTGTTGTCATGTGTCTGTATCGCCGACTACTATCATATGCTTGTGACCACTTTTCCCGCTAGATTTTTTATCCCCACTTCCAAACCTTCTCATCTTTTACCTTCAAATCCTCCAATCTCTTATCAAAATTTGGTTGGCATAGTTCATATCCTGTTTCAAAATATATATTGTGTTAACGTCAATTTATAAACAAACACATAAATGGATACAAATGTTGAAAATAAACTTACTTCTTCAACCAACACCTTCACATATTGGCATATTACATCGGAGTCCAGTAGTCGGTAGTCTTGTTCGATAGAGTTTTGCAAACATATGTGTGGATTATTGTACTTTGTGATGACCCGAGCATCTTGCCTCTGCATTTTGGACACTCTTATTAGCTAATTACACTCGGGCCCATATTTAACATACTTCGCGTACATAGTTTTCTGGTTGGACTCTGCAACCTTTCAATCTACATGGCCTTTTATGCAATACTCTTTAATCGCCAGTGTAGCTTGTGTAGCTTCTCTTTTTTCTCTGTATTGCTTCTCAACTGATAATTCACCAGAGTTTTCGGACGATTCACTCATGTAGCCTGAAGTTAAATGTGGCATCTCCGGGATTTCAGGTGCTCTCATTGCATCATAATCTATCTCGTGCATGTGAGGGGTAGATTGATATGGTGTCGGATATTCATCAATATTGTTATCAGGTTCATCACCATCGAACATATCGTCGTCATCAGCCTAAAGAGGTTCCTCAGTTTCTTCATCTTCACTGAGATCATCAAGTATTTCTTCCCAGAGGTTTTCAGCGTCATACTCTACGACTCCAAATATTCCACCAACATCATTTGCACTTTCCAACATCGCCATGAAGCTGTTTGTCGACCTATATGTCGGGTTATCAAACTGACTTTCGAAAGCCATTTGAGATGAAGTTCCAACCGCATTTCTTGATGACCCAAGCATATCAGATATATTACACACCTAAAAAAATAACTCAATAATTGGAATATTTGTTGAGTCATGTAATTCAATCATAGTTATAATATCATCATCTTCTTGAAGTGGTATTGCAACATACCTGACTAGATTGGGATATACCATAAACTTGTACCTCAAACCATCAACTGTAGCTCGAATTTTCCTTTTTATCCTCTCATTCATTTCTACAAATGTGATGTCCCTTTTAAACATCATATTTATATGTGCTTCAGACTGAAAAATAACCCCGACCTTATTTTCCATAATATGTCCATTGTAATGGACAATCGTAAAAAAATTATTGCTCATTTTCTCTACACATAAAAATATAGATATTCAGAATAAATTACATTTACGATTATAATGAAAATAAATTATTTACAAAATTATAATATATATTATTAAATTTTAAAAAAATGAAAATATATTAATAATATTTTTTATTATAAATGTAAATATATTAACAATATTTTTTTATTATAAATGTAAATATATTAACAATATTTTTTTATAAAAATAATGCTTAAATACTATGATTACATTATAATAATGATTAAATTTATTACTTCATATTTTTTTATAACTACTTATTATTACTTCGAATTTATTACTCCTTAATTCATTATACTTTCCCGTTTAACCACCAACCTACCCGGAATATTAATGGATAAATAATAACTACCAACCACCAACCTACCCGGGTTATTAATGAATAATTAATAACCACCAACCATCAACCTACATGGGTTATTAACGGATAATTAATGGTGTCATTTTTTTTTGTCATTATGATAAATATTATTTTTCTACTACAAATACTAAATCAAATATGTTCGGTTTAAATACTATGATTGCATTATAATAATGATTAAATTTATTACTTCGGATTTTTTATAACTACTTATTATTACTTCAAATTTATTACTCCCTAATTCATTATACTTTTTCGTTCAACCACCAACCACCAACCTACTCGGGTTATTAGTGAATAGTTAATAACCACAAACCACCAACCTACTCGGGTTATTAATGGATAATTAATGGTATCATTATTTTTTGTCATATAATAAATATTATTTTTCATCATTATAATAAATATTATTTTTCTACTACAAATATTAAATCAAATATGTTCATCTAATTATCTTAACATTTCTACTACAAATACTAAATCAATAATGTTAAAATTACAATAATGATATTTTACATAACAATAAATCTTAAAATGATATTTACTAAGTCAATATGTAACTAATAATAAATCGTAAAATACTTTAAATAATATATTTTTACACTTACTTGAGAGTTTCTTTCAACAAGTTGATGTTATAAAAAAAACCTTTTCGAATTTCTTACTCACTTCTTTTTTACCTGCAACAACATATTAAAAGTAATATTTTAATAACCGTTCTGAAATAGAGATATATTATTCGAATACGAATAAAATTTTATTCAAATAATACTTACATGTTAAATATTAAAAGAAAATTTCGTTCAAAATTCTCTACTATTCTTCCAACAAGTTGATGTTATAAAAAACCTTTTCGAAATTCTTACTCACTTCTTTTTTACCTGCAACAACATAGTAAAAATAATATTATAAAAACCTTTCTGAAATAAAGATATTTTATTCGAATACGAATAAAATTTTATTCAAATAATACTTACAAATTTTAGATTAGAAGAAAATTTCGTTCAAAATTTTCTCTACTATTCTTCTCGGATACTTGCTCTTTCAATTCTTCTCCATATTTTGCCTCTTCTATCTTTTCCTCGTCACTACTTTACTCCTCAATTCTCAACAAAAACACATTTTATAACATCCCGAATATTTATTACAATTTTTCGTTTAACAACCAACCACCAACCTACCCAGTTATTAATGAACAATTAATATTCTCATTATTACTTACATGTTTCTCAATCGGAGGCAATCTACCACCATACACTGAAGATGTCGAGTAATCACAGAGTCTTCTGTATGGTTAACTTGCCTAAAGATGTCAAGTGATCCCAAAGCCTTTAACTGAAGATGTCGAGATTTCCTAGAATCTTTAACCTTATACTATAAAAAAACACCCTAGATATAGAAATAATCTCAGAAGTGGATTATCCTGAGAAAAAAATTCACAACCGCGTTATCCTGGCAATTTTGCAATTTTGGTAAGGTTCATTTTCTAATGCTTCCTTTATTCTTTATCCTGACAGGGAACGGCGCCGTTTCGCTTTCGAAGTGATAAGATACTGCTGCTCTCCATCATATTCCATGGTACGCTGCAGAATAACTGTAGGGAAAATCAATCATTTGAATCCTAGGGTTTCTTTTCCTCAAGTGATAAGACGCTGCTCCCCTCCATCATGTTCCATCGTACGCTTCACCAGAGCCGTAACAAATATCAATCTTTTTCAATCCTAGGGTTACTTTTCCCTTTTTCTTCTTCCCAATAAGTAGCGAATCTTCTTAAGACGGTTTCTATTTTTTAATTCCTTTTTTTTTCAATTTTTACAAAATAATCATTTTTTTCTGTTTTCTGTTTGGCTTCCGGGAAACCAAATGGAAAAAAATATTGAAAGGCTAGCTGCTCCAGATAGACTTGGTTTATACAACGGGTCACTCCAATTACTTCATGTAAGACCGTAACTCGACGCTTGATCCTTCACTTCTCTCCACCGTTCGTTTTCTATTTAATTGTTGTTATTCATTCACTTCCATTGTATCTCTGCACTGATGAGAGTTATCTTATGGATTAATTTATGATAGGCTTATAATATTTCATTTCTGGGTGTTCTATTTTAGATAATTCAATGTTTTTTCTGATAATTCATTGGCTGGTAGTTCCTGCTAACTTCCTTTTCCCCTTAGTAGCTCTACTGAACTTATTTCCCAAAAAGTCATGCAGAGTAGAGTGGTCAACACTGAAAAAAAAAGAAGTTGCTTTTTTTATATGGGTTCCAAGACGTTAAAAATGAAGATGGAATTTGCTTCAATTGATATAAGAATGATACCTAATAATTTGTAGTTTAATGCCAAAAAATTGATCATTCTTTGGTAATAAATTTATGTTGTTTGATATAAGGATGATTCATGTTATTTGGATAATTCTTCTTTATCTTCTTATATATCATTTTTCTTTCTACTTTCTTTCCAATTTCAGTTAGATGCAAACTTTATGTGAAAGAAATCGGAAAATGAAGTTGTTTCGGTTTTGCTTGCTGGCAGCCTTTGCATAAATGAACTATTTGGTCAAAGAAAAAGCATAATGGAGAGCAAATATAATCGAGGGATAGATTCAGATGAAAGCATGAAGTGTTCGGAAGTTGAGAACTTTGATGAGCAGGAACTGGTCGATCATGAACTTTCAGACAACATTGATTTGTGCTTGGGAAAAGTCGACAAGATTATAGATGAGTCTACTGAGAGTTTACCTTTGTTAGGCAATGTCGCAGAACCGTATATTGGCATGGAGTTTCAGTCAAGAGATAGCGCAAAGGAATTCTATGTTGCTTATGGGAGACAAGTTGGTTTTACAGTGCGAATCCATCATAATCGACGTTCAAGGATAAACAATACGGTAATAGGTCAAGACTTTGTTTGCTCAAAAGAAGGTTTCCGTGAAAAGAAATATATGTATAGGAAAGACAGGGTTGTACCTCCACCACTAATCACTCGAGAAGGTTGCCCTGCAATGCTGAGGTTGGCTTTAAGGGATGGGGTAAAATGGGTTGTTACCAAATTTGTCAAGGAGCATAATCACTCATTGATGTCACCTGGAAAAGTACCATGGCGAGGTTCTGCAAAAAATTTGATCAGTGAGGTATGCTACGATATTTTTTTAACTATAAATCAAGGTGCATATGAGATTAGGTTTCCAGTTCGTGCTATCATATTCAATATAGATAACATGATGAGAAGTATGGATCAAGATTAGTAAGCTGTCACTCTTTCGGATTTCACACACAACCATCTAGGAATATAACTGTAAGCATGCTCAAGTATGATGCACCTTTGTCATCTTCCTTTTTCTCCTATTGTTTTCCTTCCATAATGTTTTTTTTCTTGTAGGATGAGAAGGATCGGAGAATACAGGAACTAACCCAAGAACCGAACAATGAGAAACAAAAATGTAAACGATGATGTGCTGCTTACCAGGAACAATTACGCACAAGATTGAAATTTGTTGAGGAGCATACCGATCAATTCTCAAGAAGGGTTCAAGACATTGTCGACAACATAAAAGAGCTTGAAGAAGCATAGCTGGGAGATTGAGGTTCTCTTTATTCTATCTTCTCGCGAGGCCTAAAAATGTACGGTACATTGTACGATTCCTTTGTCACCCTTGTTTGGATATATCCGTGATTTTATTGATGAAAAAAGCAGTTAATTTGGATCATTCCTTCTTGGAATTGTAGTGCTAAATGTCAAAAAGAGTGAACATTGGAACTAGTCTCGGATAGCTGAACTGTTGTTACAATTGCAATCTTGAGTCTCTCCATGGTACTTGGACGCAAATGTTCCTTTGTTGGCTATAATTATAGCCAAACTAAGTGCCCACATTAAGGCCTCTTTTTGGCAAACCATTGCAGTCAAAAGAGAATCATAAGAAGCAAGCTGAATGGGCTATAAAGCCCAGCAAACCATTGCAGTTGAAAGAATCATAAGGAGCAAGCTGAAGAGCCTATAAAAAGCTGGCATACAATCTGCCGTCGAGCAAGAATAGCACATTTGCTCGCAGATGTGCCTAAAACTTGTAAATTCATTTAACCCATGAGCGGAAGTACATCTGAGTAGCAATTATGCAATAATGTTGGAAATGTTAAGTAGTTTTGACTGAGCCCAAATAATAATACATGGACAATTTTGTGGTACCAACGAGAAACTTTAGCTTGAACAATTTGACATGCTTTTACACTTGCCTGCTAATGCGTGCACATGGACGTTTTATGGATTCTTGATAGCCAAGTTACCAAAAACTTGTGCATCGATATGATGATTCCATTTACTGCTACTTATCCCATGCATAAGGACTATGCAATCAAGCCTCGACAGAGGAAGTAATAGTAAATAAACATCTAGAAAGCTATTTCGAGAATTACATTAACCATGAATCCACCTATCTCTTTTTCTTTAGGACTGAAGTAGCACGAAGAAATACCTGATCTACCTCATCGAAGTTTGGTGTGTTAACATCTTCCTCGGATGCTGTGGGAACTCTTGAGTTCATCGATATTTGACGCAAGTGATCCTCAAAATCTAGGGTTTCTCCATCACTTTCCCCTGGAAATTTGTAAAAATCACCTAAGAAAACCGGTTGCTCTTCCCTCTCCTCTGTCTCAATGTTAGACTCGGTCTCAAAAATATCAGACTCCTCTGAATCGGAAGCCATAAGCAAATCTGTTTTGGATTCATTTTCAGATAGTTCCTTACTCTCATCCAAAATTTCTTTCAATTTATTTGGCCCTTCAAGTTGCAAGCTTGAAACTTTCCCAGTATCCACATTGGGTTGGTGTTATTTGCAGCTTGAGCACGTAGCAGCTCGACGTCCTGCTCGAGCTTTGGGATATACTTACTAACAGCTCTAAGACCATCCCTGTATTTGGATTTATCCAGAGCCTGTACGGCAGAAATGGAAAGAAAATGATGTGAAGGCAAATGTAAACAATTAAGTATGAATACCAACGGCTGAGAATGAAAGTGAAGATATAAAACATCACAAAGTCTTCTTTATAGGACAAATTAGAAGAGTTTGTCATATGAAGGAAATGCTTGAACTGAGTGTGCCACAGTCCACGGCTCAGCAAACTGAAACCCACAATTTCATTCTTTAGATTTTTAATATTATGGTGAGAAACAGAACTAAGAAAAGATAAGGAGAGAATAAGGACCTTCTTTCTAGAGAGTGACCCGAGGTGATATAATCTCTGTTGGTGGCTTTGAATATTTTTTCCTTCCGTACATAATTATTGTTTTGGCTTCATGAATGTAGAGCACAATCAATCTTGCTAGCTCAGCAGCACTCTCCTTTGACTTCCTCCAGCGAGAATGTCTTAACCACAACCTTCAACGTCTGATGCTTCTTCCAGTGAAGGCGCATGTTCAAAATTACACCCTGGTAAATTCCTCATCTTCCAACCGGCACATAGTTTTTGCACTTGAGGCCCATCTTCAAAAAGATAAAGTGCTCTTCTGGAGTCAATATTTCTGGATCTTGGTTTGTTTCCGATTATTCAGCAGGCTCAATCTTATTTTAAGCTGTTATAAGTCTTTCTTCTTTCTTTCGAGCCTGAATAACAAATGGAGGAAATGCACATGAAAAGAGCTGGGAACAGAAGAATTTACGGGTACTAGCACATATATGACTATAAGCAGCCCTAGCTTCAAAATAACACACTCACAAGGAGAGAGAGCTGCGCTTGAATTACCCTAATCAATATGCAAGTATTTTTTGTAGAAAAACTGAGATTAACCTTTCTAAGTTTGTAAAGAATTTTTGCTTCGGCTGTCATTCTTTCAAAATCTTTCTTCTTCTTCCACCTGAAAATTTTCAACCTCCTTACTACAGCTCGTTTACCCTTTAGTTTCTTCCTCTTCGCCTCAAGGTTAATACTACATGCGTCATTTCCTACAACATTTTATGAAACATTCAGAAATAGGGCTGAATGAATCTAGCCATGCCCCCGAACAGATACCTCTTTAGGCCATAGATTGGAGCAAAAACCTGCTGTGGTCCAAAAACCTTGCATATAACACCAACCAAACTACTTCATAGTTAGTACAGGCAGATTGTTTAAAGATTTGTTATTTTTCAAGTGAAAATTTCAGATTTAGAAATATATGCATGCATATGACACATTCAACACTTTTCCCAATAGGACTAAAATTTAGGGTGCGTTTGGCTCACGGAATGTAAGTTTACCTTTTGAAATAAAATTACAGTAATATAACATTTCTGAGAATGTTGTATTACATGTTTGATTGGAGAAATATAAGATTAATTGGATGCATGTTTTACCAAATTATGCTTGTGATATATGTTTTTTTAACAAGTTAAACTTTAATACTAAATTATAAATATTTGAATGAAAATATATAAAAATATTTTAATTGTTACACTATCCACGTTTTAAGAAAAATACATTTAACATATAATTAATATAATAAGTATATCAAACTTGTATTTTAAAATAATTTTCGTATCATATTTATTTATATAAAACATAATATAACATAAAAAATAATATTAAGATCTCAAGTGGACAAATATATTATTTTTTCATGTGTAAGATCTATTTTTAATAACTTAAAATTAAATATTATTTTAAATAATTACATATTTTACAATAATAATATTTTTACCACATAAAATTACAAAATGATTAATATAAAAATATTAAAAAATATGAAATAATTTTAACTACTCGAATTTATTAATATTTTAATAAATATTATTATTATTAAGTTTGTAATTTTGAGTAAAACACTAAAGACAAAAAATTGAATAAAAACACATGTAGCCAAATTAACTAATTTACCTTAGGAATACAAAATTTAAACAAGTTGATTGATAATGGATAAAATTTACATAAACATTTAATCAAACAAATTGAATAAAAAATTACAAAAGAAACAGTAATAATATAGAGAGCAAGCATTGCTAATTCTCTCAATGAGGTGATATTAGAGAATCCCTTGCAATCTTTTTTTTTTTTACTTAAAAGTTTAGTTTTACATTATCTTAAGCATTCATATTCCACATTAAAAACAGTAGAACAACGTTGCAATTAAGGGTTATTAGTTTTGATCTAAAATTAGAGTCTTGTTGGGGGTAAGTCCGTTGTTTATCGGTTAAGATTTTAACAATATGATACTACTTAATATTTGTATACATATAACTATTTTTTATAAATTAAAATATATTAAATTATAACTTAAAAGCAAAAGGTAAATTAACCTAATAATATATATGGATTTTATCTAAAAAGAAGAAATGCAAGTAGTATGTATCGAAGATATATATTTGTACGAAAACAAACATGAATACATATTGATCAGACAACGACGACACGTGTTTTCAATCGTTAAATGAGTGTATACTTAGAAGATCATATTTAAACACTTGAACAAACTTATATATAAATAATCTGATATGTGAGATTCTCATGATCAAAACTTCTTAGATTTTGAGTTGGGAAAGACGTATCTTGAACTTGATCAAACTCATATCAGTACGACATACAATATTAGCTTTAGATATTTTTAAATGACGATCATTTTCTTTAATTGTCATATTGATATAAGTCTGATCAAATTCAGTACATGTCTCTGACAACTCTAAATCAACAAATTTTGGTTATGATTCTCAAATTTCATATTGTTCATATTTTTTTTTCAAATGTTTAAATATATATTTTTTAAATAAATTCTCACAAGTGATTGAAGATAAAACTTATACGTCTGCACTCGTGCAAATACATGTCATGTTAGTAAACATGTATCCTAAAAAACGTGTTTTATGAAAAGCACAACTTACGTGAAATGTCTTTATCAATAGGGTGCTATTTTCCTTAATAAACATTTTTCTTATTTATATAAACACTTAATAATAGTGTACTATTCCAACAATTAGGTGTTTGTTACATAATTGGGAATAAATAATTTTAAGACTATTAAAATTATTTAGATTTATTTTATGAATATTTTGTTATACAATTCGAGACGAAAAATAAAATAAAATAGAACTTTTATTATTAAAAGAGAATAGATACAATTTACGGCTAAATCATCCGGGTATTGACAGAATATCGAACTTGAAACTGGTTGAGGCTTGCAATTATGCAGTTTCTTTAAGACAGATTTTCAACCACTCCTTGGTGCTCGAGATGTCTTAGTCGTCTGTCTCCCAAAATACCACAACGATATGGTCAACATACAGTAACACAACTTGCGAGACCACGAACTTTAGCTTGCTAGAGAATATCACTAGGAACAAAACTAAGAAGAAGAAAAGATTTTGAGTTGTGATTAACCTAGTAGGTTAGAACATTATTCATAGTGGTTCCACATAGGATAAAATTGGAAATAATATATTCTAAAAAAAGTAAGGTCATTAATGAGTATCCGAATTAATTTGGAAATAATCAATTAATATTGTATCATATCGAATATATTCTTGAATTGAAAGTCATACCATATCAGTATTTTAATTAAAAGGAAAACTTACAATATTTTTTAATTCATAATATTCAAAAAGATATGTTTCATTTAAGGAAAATATTAATTCGTAGTGAATAAAAATATCTATAAACTTGCACTGGGGAAAAATTGAGAAGAAGAAAAGATTTTGAGTTGTGATTAACCTAGTAAGTTAGCATGGTATTCATGGTGGTTTTACATAGGAGAAAATTCGAAATAATATATTCTTAAAAAAGTAAAGTCATTAATGAGTATCCGAATTAATTTGGAAATAATCAATTAATACTATATCATATTGAATATATTCTTGAATTGCAAGTCATACTATATTAGTAATTTAATTAAAAGGAAAACATAATATTCTTTTAATTCAAAATATTCAAAAAGATATGTTTCATTTAAGGAAAATATTTAATTTGTAATTAGGGATGGCAAACGAGTACAATTTCATGGATTCCGCACCCGCTTCAATTGGGGTGGGGATGGGTATAATTTTAGTGGGTAATGGGCGGCTATGGATTTAGAAAGTGGTACCCGTCGCGGGTAGTGGGTGGGTAATGGGTTTGAGACCTTACCCGCCCCGCATCCGCCTTGCATCTGTCCGCCCCACATCTGCCCGCCCCACATCTGCCCGCCCATCTAAATATCCATTAAATTTTAGACCATTATGAATTTAGGTGAAATTTTTGAGACTAATTTATAAATCCTAATTATGTATAAGATATAAATTGTAATTTAACCAAATATTATGGATAAGTTTATGCATAATTTTTTTTTCAAACCTCTCGTTACTGCGCCAATCTTTCAAACCTCTTGTCTCCACTCTCCAGCTTATTCAGGTACGTTTCTTCCATTTTTACTTGAAATTTAATTTTTGTAAGAGCCATTTCCGTAGTTATTTCGTTTTAAGCTCCTCTGCATTTCGTTTTAAGAGTTTAATTTTTATTTCCTCGTACTGATTTTTAATTAATTTTTAGATTCATCTCAATGTTTGTTTTAAGCTTAATTTCTTAATGTTCTGCAAATCAGTATCTTGTCACTGAGCACCCACGTTTTAGGCCAACAGAGTCAGATTGTTTCTTCTCAAACCTTCATTTTTAATGCCACTAAATATAATTAAGTGTTAAGAGATTCAATGTCTTCCTTGTGCTATATTACTTTCCCCTGTTCTTGTCCCCGAAATTAAATTTATATTTTTTTTATTTTTTACTAATTGTAGAGTTGTCATTAGAATAATGGCATAAAAAAATTATATAGAGTCAAGTAAGCATCTTTTTTTTGGGATGTGTCAAGTAAGCTTCTTTAGTTCAGTATAGTAATATCATTTGTTTTTTTGCTTCTAATCTCTACCGAGAATCTTGTTTTAGGCACCTTCTAAACTATATCTTGAAATGAAACACCAAATTTACTGCTTTTCTTACTGTTAACATATAAATATAGGAGTAAATGAATGTTCTACCCACATCTTTCACATTTATTTCTGATCAGTAAATGCATTGAAGAGAAATCTTTGTAATGATATGGTTGTCTTATCGTTTATGGTTAAAAGGCTGCAATTTTTTTTGCTCATTTAAAAAGGGCCTATGTTGTATTCTCCTTTCTGGAGAGCTATTATTTTAGGAGGTCTTAAATCATCTTAGTTAACTGTTCTCAGCTTTTGTTTTGGTTAAATTCGATGATATTTTCTCATGATTTTGATGGAATAGTTTAGTTCAAAGAAAGCAGATGATAGGGAAATATAAATATATAATGTCCTTGAATCATATGAGTGTAATTCAATTGCCCTTTCCTATTTTACTAAAAAACATAGTTTTCTTTCTTTTATAATACAATATAGATTTTCTTGTTGGATAACATAGTTATAATTTCTAAAGCAAACCGAAGATACGAGAAGTTTATTGCCTAACATATTTATTCAAGCGAAACATGGTCTGCAAGCCCCATACTGAGTTGTCACCGATCGTTGGCCTGAGCTTGAAGTATGAAACAGTACACACATATATGATGCATCCCGTATTCCCATATTTGATTGAAATCATCATGCATTTATTGAAGAATCACTGTTATTGAGTAGTGGGTGTGGGGATGGATTTGAGAATGTACCCACGTGGGCGGGTGTGGATTTGAAATTTTTTACCCATCATGGGTGGTGGATTGAAAAATATTAGGCGGGTATGGGGGAGGCGGTATCCGCACCCGACCCGCCCGTTTGCCATCCCTAGTAAAAATATCCATAAACTTCAACAAATGCACCCTAACCCAAATAGGTTTAATGAGCTTTGATTTGTACCCCATGCTTGCACATAAGACACAATTTGAACATAAATCATTCGATATCTAATGCGTTGGTTTGTGTATATAAATAATTTCCTTGCTTAATATCCTACCAATGTGGGATATGGGTTTTATCATTTTCCTTACAAACACAATTCAATGTACCCTACTTTGAGCATCAATTTCTCATTCATTACTCAACCGTTTTGAGTATATTAAATGCCGTTGTAAAGATATCAAGTAATAAAATATGAATCAATAAATTCATTATTCGATTCTCCATCTTTACACTTAAAAAATATGCCTAAAAGTTTTCAATTTATCACATTTTCCAACAAATCTAATAATTATAACAATAATTTATATCATTAATTAATGTTATGAAATGTACTGATTAAGGTTATAGTTTACAACTTTGTATTATAATGAACGGTTTTAGTTTGTTTCACGCTGTTCGTTTGAATGAAATCATATTAGGGTTTATGCAAAGAGAAATATATTTTAATTGAAGAGAATAAGAATAGAATAAAGTGCTACTCGACCTCCATAATGCAATTTAGAAATCTTATATTATATGATGCGAAAAATATCCATAATCTTTTTTAATAATTTGATGTGATTATAACGATATTGTCTATTCAAAATTTTCTTCATTTATCTACAATGCATATATATTTTACAGATATAATTACTCAAACCCAGAACCTAACCTTTTAAAAAGAGTTACCTTCCAAAGTTCAATAATCTCAATTAATCTACTCGGTTATCAATGAACGTGTAAGAATTAATCGAGTGAGGTTAGAAAGATAGTCAAATTTTATCTCAATTAAACTGAGATTTAAAAGCATGGGCGAAAGGAATTTCTTATTGCTCAGGCTCAGCCAACTAGTGATGTAAACATCAACCAATTACAGTATGGTAGTAGAGTGAAAACAAGGTCAGGAACATAGGTTGAATTAAATCTAAGGATCCTTTTGTATCACTGAAAATATTTTTCATAGTGAAAAATATTTTTCTAAAAAACGTTTTTACGATATTTGTAAGATGTGTAAAACACTTCCACTGGTTGTTAACTTTTTTAGAAATTATTTATTATAAATATCAAATATAATTAAAGATAGTATTTATTATAAAAATTTAATACTAATATTTTTAAAATATTAAAATAATTTATTTCATATTGTTTATGTCAATATTATTTCTACAAATTTATAAATAAAAAAATATTAAAATTAATATATTATATTAAAATAAAAGTATTATATTATATTTTAAAAATTATTAAAATATTACTAGACTATTATACTAATATTAAATACATAAATAATATTATTCATTATTAATAATTAACATTTCTTTTATAAAATTAATAAATAATATAAATCTATTTATAATTTATTATATATTATTAAAATAAGAATATAATATTATATATTATAATAATATAATTGAGTATATTATTATTATAATATTAAAAATACAATAGTATACTATTAAAATATTAATAAATATATTTTAAATATTTTAATAATTAATATTTTTAAAATAATATTAAAATATTATATTATTGTTAAATATATAAAATTTTATTATTTTAAGTATTTATGCTTTGAAGTGAAAAGTTCGAAAAATGACTTAAAGAAAAATCAAACCATATGTCATTTCCAGAAAAAACAAAGAGAATTATGTTGACCAAGAAAATATTTTACTTTGACCAACCTGTTTTCCATGAACCAAAAATGAGGAAAAACATTTTTCGAAAAATGTTTTACGTGAAACAAGCCGTCCCTAGTTCAATGCTCCACTAGTTTACATCCCCAAACAACAAAAATGACACTAATAAAACCAAAGTGTTTTTCTAACAAGGGGAAACTTGTTGATTTACTATCTGAAAGATAATAGTAATAAGAATATGGGAAGGCATTCAGTCCATGCTCCAACTCTTCCGTTTCTCTAACTTTGTACAAAACTCTTCCACAAATTGAACAGTTAATGATATTCAAGATTTTTATAAAAAAAGGTGCCCCATGTTTTTTAATGAGAAAAAGACTCAAGGCCAAGATCTACTACATTTTTATGCAAAATATATATACCATTAGGACATCAGAAATAAGCAAATGCGGAACTCGTGTGGTGCAGGCATCACTTAGCCAGCAACTTAAATGACTAATATAGTTACTGAATATAGGAGATAATAACATGAGATTCTTGTGTACTCAGCAATTTCATTATTGTAAACAAAGCTTTCTAGAACCAAAGTATGCTGAGAATCCAAAGTATATGATTATGCTCCATCATTTCACACTTTTTACTTCCCATAAAATGCATCAAGAAAGTTATGAATGAGATACATTCTAACTCCAAAGTTTCAAACCATTATTGCCTAAGAAAAACATTTTTCCTCCATTATTTTTTAGTATAAGAGTAAACCATATTTATAGTCAACACTAACACACAAGAATCGAGACAATACTAAAGGATATGACTTTAACATCACATAATGAAAGGCATGTTAAGATGCACTTCACAAGAAAGGTATACATACGTTAAAGCATAAGTCTAATTTGGGGAGAAAGTTAGCATAAATTTATGAACGGAAAAAGAATGGCATTCACTAAATTAACTCCAGAAATTTAAACTAATGGAACTTGTAAAAGATAATCCACTTTTACAGGGAATAGAAATCCATAATAGGATTACAAGTACAAAGTATGAACTGGAATTAAAGTGCATCTAAATGAGGGTCTTTAACTTGGAATGCCTAAACAATTCAACTCATTTAGGAACTTTTGTTTGTAAGCTATACTATTTGAACCCATATTCCCTTTATTTTTGTGGCTTAAACTAACTGTGAACAGCTTAATTAAGATTAGCATCAAGAAACTGTTTTGGAAGAATACCCTAAACCCTATGTTCCTAAGAAATCCAATATCCCACCAAGTTAAATCAAAATGCAATTTCTGTCAATGTGATCTTTGTATTAGCTCAAAAAAGTCATAATTTCATCACTCCATGCTGTACCGATCTGATGTATTTAGACACTACATAAAAACACTCCCTTTGCTCACTGGACTACCTAAACTATTGTTCAATATAACCAATTATACATCAGCTAGGTTTGCTAAGGAGTTAAAGATCACCACTTAAACATACAAGGCGATGAAAAAGAATTTAGAATCAAATGTACATCCTTCAAACAACTTCGATACCTCAAATTAACAAATCAAAGACCTTCAAAACAAAAAAAAAATCCGATGTATTTCATTTGCTACAGCTCTAGAAATTCTATCTGCCGACCTAATATTTGGTACTTGAGAAAAAGAATCCCAAGTTCATTTCTATCACAGTTCCTGAAACTTGCAATTTAATAAAGCACATCAAAGAAGAATATTAAAAATAACATTAAAACCATAAAATATCTTGCATTTAAATTCCAACGCACCCAAGTAACATGGGGAAGCAACGCACAAAATCAGAAATAAAATTCGTTTATTTCAAAGTAACAAAATTATTCTTACTTCCACAAAAACAACAGAAAAGCGTTAAAATTTCCATCATTAATGTTTTGTTTGTTTATATAAAATTTATGGAATATCCCAGGGCTTCTGTTCGGGATAGAGACGACCATACCTTGGAGCTGAGGAGTGAGGACGACCTGACATCCAAGCCTGGAATGCTTGTTCAAGATACGTCCCCTGGAATTCCTCACCAACACATATTCCTCGTCGTAGGTACGCGGGGCAAGCCTCTCGAGACACTCCTGGGCGATGTTGACCTCGCATTCTGCTGAGCAAGCGTCGATCTCCTCGAGGCGGATAGAGGTTGGGTCGATCAGCCCGCAGTTAGTCAAGGCACGAAGTAAGGTCTGACCTGCTAGGCCCACAACCTCACGTTTATGGTCTTCAGGGTCGGTGGCGGAGAGCTTGGGAGGAGAGTGAGGGGATACGGTGGATTTGGAAGGTTAGTTTTTGGAGAGTCGAAATTGCCATTTTGGGGGAAGAGGTAGAGAAATATTTTGAGGGACCTTCAGTGTGTTTTTTTTAAAGCAATTTGGTTCGGTTAATCGGAGCTTCCGTTTGCTAGGTGGACTCCCTACAGTTTGGTTGCTTTTCCTTCTTACCAAAAAGATATTATATACACAATTCATTACGTATAATAGGTTCAATAAACTGAAGATATTCTTGATCAAAGTAAAAAGAAAACTAAGGGTAAATTACATATATAATCACCAAACTTTTAGAATGCTTGTATTTTAGTTACCCAACTTTTAAATATTACAATACAATCACTAAACTTTTAATTCGTTTTTTAATAAGATTCCTAACCTTAGATAAAATCCCACCAACTATGGGAAGATACAGATAAGGTCAAAGTGAAAATTTTGAAGATCAATTTGTTCTAGGATTTGAAAAATGATACTTTGGGTGCTTGATTATTTGTTTTTTTTTAATTCTTTTTAAGAGTTTTTGCTTCATTGATTTGATTGCGCATAAAGATATATACACAAATATCGTAGGTATATATTTTCAATGCTTCTATGCTTTAAAGAACAAAGATTTGTCTTAACTTTAAGTAGGCTATGCTTAGTTTTTCATTTTTGCTCTATCAATTATATATATATAGAGAGAGAGAGATGTTCAAGCTTAAACTGTCATTGTTGTTTGTATCGCCTTGTTTTCTGCTACTCACTAGGAGTTCCTATTTCTCTCAAGCTTTCATTCCATGGCTATAATTTTGGTGCTAACTGCTTCTTCCTTTTTTTAAAAAAAAAAGTCAATCCTAATTTGTAGTAACATTGAAGAGAAATAGAAACAGAAAGGGATGTAGATACGGTTGAAAAATTGACTGCTGCAAAACGAAGCATTAACATTGATTGGAAAATAATCAATCAGAACGATAACCGTGTCATGGTAACCCACTGTCTTAGAAACGAATTCGTCCTGATGTGTGTAATTGCTACAATGGATGAATGACCCCTCGAGGTTAACACAACTCTCTAAATTTCGTACACCCGAAAGATGGAGTGGACTTGGTGATACTGCTCTTCTCTCAAAACTTAAAGCAAACACTCCAGGTTTTAAAAAAACCAAGGAGTATGTTTCTAAAGCAAAAATTTGGTTAGAGATATTTCTCTTGAAGTGCCATGTGAAATGGAAAAATAAACATCTATTAATAGGCTCAACATAGGGGTAAAATAGTAAAAGATTCAATAGGAGTTACAAAATAATTAATTGTCATAAAAAATATTCTAATGACCATAAATTATATTAAATATTTTGTAACGGCTATAAACAATAAAATAAACTTTGATAAATAATATTCTATCGGGAGGATCTTATCCAAAAGAAACACATATGAACCGAATCGGACTATGTCAAACGGTTTATACCCAATGTGAAATTCTTTGTCTTGCCAACATTCCTCCATTAATACAAAAGATTTTTTTTTTGTAAAAACAAGAAATTTGAAGTTAAAACACAAGAAGAGCAATAACAAGATTAGTTGCTTAAGCACCAATGAAAGTATCTAAAACTAGAACATAGTGATGATGAGTAATTCTTCTCTTAAATAAGTGGATGAATCTTGAAATTTCTAAGATCAGGGTGAACTCATAACACAAAACTCACCCCTTCATCTAGGGTTGTTCATGGACAGTTAAGAGATTTTTCTAACCATAACCTAACCATTAAGAAACAGTTAACCGTTAATGGTTAACTATTATTAACGGTTCGATTACAGGTTAACCTATTACAATTATTTGTCATTTTTTTTTTGATAATTCATACTACAAAAAATGTAGCACTTAACATATACTTACACCGGTGTAAGTGAATAAAACAAAAAAGTGTAGCATATAACACATACTACACTGGTGTAAGTGAATAAAATAAAAAAGTGTAACACTTAACACATACTTACAACGGTGTAAGTAAATAAAATAAAAAAGTGTATCACTTAACAAATACTTACACTGATGTAAGTATATACATCTCCTAATATCTTAGTACCTAACAATAAACATATAATTATATTGGTGTAAGTATGTTTCTATATTTTCAAAGAAATAAAAAATTAAAATAATAAAAATATATATTAAGTTATTTGAATACAAATTTTATTAAAAAAATATAAAAAATATAAATAATAGAAACTTATATTAAGTTATTTATGTAAAAATATAATAAATTAGAAATTTAATTATAAATTTAATTTATTACTGGTTAAATGTTGGTTAACCGTTTACCAAAATTCTTAACCGTTAACCATCATTTTTAGTGGTTTGGTTAACTGAAACCGTTTAGTATTAACGGTTCGGTTAATTAACATGTTAAACATAACGGTTACACTGATTAACCATTATGGTTAACGCTTTCGAGTTTTTTTTTAACACCCCTACCTTCATCCACCAAAGTCCTCAATGTGTCTACAGAGTATATATACGAATGTATATATATATATAACCCTCTTTCCTCATGATTCTAGTAAATGCGCTAAAAAATAGCTCAACATTTTTCATAGAATGTGGCTAATCCTTCTCACTTACGTAGGTTATTTCATCAGACTATGAAATAATTAAGATTTTTTTCAACAGCGTAATCTCAAAATAGGTAAGGTGAATTTATTGAAGTTCATTTATAACTGAACCACCAAAATTTTAGGATAAGAAATCATTAAAAATAAATATTCAACCCCATTAATCGGTGAATTCAATGTGTCTTTCTCACCAGGAACACAAA
This sequence comes from Hibiscus syriacus, assembly GCF_006381635.1. Taxonomy (NCBI): domain Eukaryota; kingdom Viridiplantae; phylum Streptophyta; class Magnoliopsida; order Malvales; family Malvaceae; genus Hibiscus; species Hibiscus syriacus. Next base: position 1,353,559 of record NW_024063293.1, read on the forward strand.
AACACTTGGATTTGAATTCATTAAGAGTTTTAATAAAACTCATCTTCTCTAACGGTAAGTTCATCTAGTCCTCAGCGACTAAGACTACACACTCAACTCTGGGTTATGAACTTATTATGAATAGATATTCAACCAAAAATCCATAAATTCATTAAGTCTTTCTCACTAAGACCACTCAAAACCTGGACTACGAATTTATTAAGAGTAATTTAGCTCATCTTGCACATGTACATTATTCGTCATAGGGATAGATAGGTAAAAATGTACACTTAAGAGTTTTTCCATGGCTTCGTTTGACCACGTTAAACTTAGATAAATAAGTTGAGTATCCACCATGAATTCCTCAACCAATGGTTAGACCCATCCCCCTTGACAAATCAAGAACCAACTTCTAACTTTAACCTTTGGTAAGTAGATCAACTAGGTTCCTCTCTAACTTTAATATTCATTTTAAGATACCCCACATTTCTAACTTTTTTTAGCATAGAAATAAATCCACAAGTGTCTTGGATAACGTGTAAACAAATTCTCTTACACATTTACTCATTCATACTTGAGTAAAATTTGTTATTGGTTTAACCATAAAACTATACTTTAACATACACAAATCTTGTTTACACATGATTACATTCTCAAAATTTGGAGAAGTTACTAATCATTAAGATTAGTATGCATAATCTCAAACGATTATGGAATTCTTTATATCTGATCAATAGTCATTTAAGACTTTTTTTATTAAAAAAAAATTAGTTTTCCTAATTTTCATAAGAAGTGTTTAGGAATATAAATTATGAGGAGTTTTAGTTTTTCCTAACAACAGGAAAATTATCTTAAGTTTAAAATAAGAGATTTCAGCACAACTCCTGAGATAGATCATTTCTTTCCTTTCCTCTACTTAGGAAAATTACTCAAAGAGATTTAATAGCTACAATCAATCTTTTAGTAGCAGTAGTGTTTATCACTTTTTATTCATAATATTCAATATATTAGCCTTAAAGAGACCATCACATATTTTATTTACTAGGACTAAATTTGGTATTCTACTCTACCAATTTAATATATACTCTTTTAACTTCTGCACTAAGTTTAAAGAGAGTTTAACTTGTCATAGTATTTTATGAAATTGGAATAGTGAGCATAATAATGAACAATGTATCAGGTAAGTTTCTATGAAATAGAGGTGGTGCACTATGCATGCTTAAGTTCATGCTTATCACATTACTTTTACTCACATTACTTTCTAATAAATCTATATATTTTCTCTTTCTTAAGATCTCTTAAATAATCATGCTTGATACTTTTACTCACAATAGTATCTTATTATGTATAAACATTTTGGGCTCACTACTATCTTAGCATTATCCCTATTCTTTTTAATAGTGATTTATCTCATTTCATAATATCTACTACGTTTTAAAGACTAGCTTAAATGCTCATGCAAAGTAATTCATTCTGACCTCGTATGTAGAATTAACAGGCAACAAGTCAAAATAATCTGACCTCGTAAATAGAATTAACATGCAACAAGTCAAAATAATCTAACCTTGTAGGTATAAACATAATCCCCAAATAGATTTATCCATTCTCACCATGCTTGTGATCTTCACGCTTTGCATCATCATCATCATCACTTAATCAGAATGATCTTGCAATCTTTCAAGATGATCACATCATCAAAATATTCTTTTGACTCTTCTAAACTCGAATGAAGATTATACATACTCTACAACATCTTTATCTCTACTCTAAAGATGAAACAGTAATTCATCTCCAGCATTATCTCTACATTACCACAAACTCTACTTTATTCACAATATTTAACTATTAGTATGTTTATTTATCTAATTTCAATGTATTTTTATCTATCTTGCAATTTAATCTACTTGAATTTATTATATTATGTTTATTTTTTATTTTATTATGTAGAAATTACAATAAAAAACATAAAAGATATAATAAGAGAAAATAATGTAACAAAGAAAAGGAAAATAAAAAGAAAATAACAAAAGAAAGTGAAAAACTAACAAAAACCAAAAATAAAAAATAACAAAAAATAATAATATGTAGCGAAGCTACAGTGCAAATCCAGATGTAGAGTATCACTGTAGTTTTTCTCTACTATAGCGTTGAAAGTGGAGATGGGCTGGAATTGAAATTCATCTTCAAAGTGGAGATTTTCTCTACTCTAGCGATGCACTGGAGATGTTCTAAAAATAATTTACTAACAATAATAAATAATTGATAGTAAAGAACTCTTATATTCTCAATCATGTCTCTTCATTCCAGCTTTATCAATTTCGCCTTCATAAATTTTTAACAGTCATGTTACCTTCATAAATTTCTCAAAAGAAAATTTTTTTCTCAGAAAGAAATTATTAGTATAATAAAAATAATTCATAATTATTTTCATCTTGATTTCCAAGAATCATACTAATTTCCTCAATATATGAATAAATAATTACATATCTTTCACATGAATCGTAAATAATATTCTCTCAAACCGCATGGTTAATATATTATTTTGCATTTATAAATGCAAACAACAACGAAAACGTCAAAAACATTTATTCACATAAATTACCATTATAAATTTCATAACTTATGTGCATTCATTCTTCACAATAACATTTAAATTGCTATAATATGCAATAAATATTTGTTCACAACTCACTTGTACATTTTTTTAATTGTTTAACCGTTCAGTTACCAAGTAAACAACCCAGGCTCTATTTATTTTATATATAATAATATTCATTTCTAATCATGCTTTATTATGCATTAATCTCATGAATTTAAAGGTTCGCTTTCAAATATTTGCATGCCATCAATACAAATATAAAGGTATTTAAAATGTCTTTATATTCGAACGTTTACATGCTATCAATTTCACCTTTGATGTTCCATTATGAAACGATGTTCAATACAAACCATTTCAAAAACTAATTTAATGACAAGAAAAACGCATGCATAGAAAAACATGTTCTCTTACCTCAGTAAATTCTCTATAACATTTACTATAAATTCATGTTATAATACTTTGATTAATTCCATAAAAAAATTATTAATCAAATTTAAAATAAATTGTTATGTTACTAAATAAAAACATAAGCATCCGCAATTAATATTAACCCACAATTAACAGTCAATGAAGAATTCATACACTAAATGCTCATAATCGTCCATTCGTAAAGTTTTTCTTTTACGAATTTATTATTCATACGATTTCAACAATTATTAATATATGAATAATGAACAATGAACAGTTATTTAAGAAACATACCATTACTGTTAAAAATTTCATGTTGACTTCGATAACTATCAACCATGGAGAATCGAATTGGGGTAATTTACCATCGTGGGAATTATCATCATATTTCAACAAAAGTTAGAATTCGCTTCTAAATTGTTGAAAAATAGATTGTTGCAAAACGAGACATTAGAATTGGCTGAAAAATATTAAATAAAATAATCAATTAAAATGATAACCGTGTCGTGGTAATCCACTACCTTAGAAGCGAATTCGCTCCAATACGAGTAATCGGTACAATGGACGAATGTCCCCCTTCGAGGTTAACACAACTCTCCAAATTGTGTACACCTAAAAGATAGAGTGGACTTGGTGGTACTGTTCTTCTCTCAAAACTTAAAGCAACACTCCAAACATATTTATAAAAAAATCATGGAGAATGTTTCTAAAGTTAAAATTTGCTTAGAGATATTTCTCTTGAAGTGTCATATGAAATGGAAAAATAAACATTCATTTATACGCTCAACATAGGGGTAAAATGGTAAAATATACAATAGCAATTACAGAATAATTAATTGTCATAAACTATATCAAATATTTTGTAACGGCTATAAACGGTAAAATAAACTATGATAAATAATATTTTACTTGGAGGATCTTATCTAAAAGAAACACTTATGAACTGAATCGGACAACGCCAAACATTTTATATCCAATGTGAAATTCTTTGTATTACAAACAGATACATGTTTTAGTACTTAAATTTTCTATAGGTACATATTCTTGTCTTTGCTGAATATTTCTCACTTTGTTTTTGGATTTTTTTTATCTTAATTGTTTTGACTTTATTTTATTGACAGTAGTAAAGTGTACCCTCCATTTGTAGGTTCCATTGTCTTTGACGAAAGATTGAAAAAGCTCTCTACTTGGTATTTGTGGACTAAATTCCAGCAGGTATCAGCTGATGGATCTGCACTTATACTTCCATAGGGTAAATGTTAGCAAATTTTTAAATTCCATTGCTGTCAATTTTAGTTTTAGTACTTGAGCAACTATGACTCTCATGGAATCAATAATTTTTTTAAACAAGAATAGGGCTTGTATTGAACTATGGAGCATTAAAGTTCCAAGTATGGAAATAGGCTTTGACCTACCCCATTTGATATCCCCACCGAATTGTTCAAGTTCAGTTTTAACCATACTTGAACTTCATTCAATTGGATTTGACTTTTAAGTGTGAAGTTGCTGGGCTCGTTAAAGAAGAAGGTGTGAATTTCATCGTTAAAAAAGAAGAAGAGTTAACAGCAGGTAAGGCACCACGTCGGATAAAACTAACGGGTAGGCAACGTCAGAGATTTTAGTGAAAACGAATTAAAAGTTCAATGATTATATTGTAAGTTTTAAAAATTGGCGACCAAAATGCAAAAGCCCTAAAAGCTCGGTGACTATTTATGTAGTTACCCTAAAATTAATTTTATGTTATGCACTGTATAGAATATACATGATAACTTTTACTCTCCTTTAAAGTGAGTTTTGAAAACTGATAATATATTTTCTAGTTAGAGATTAAAATTTGAATTTCAAAATTAATACATTTCATAAATTAAATTGTAAGAATAAATTTCAAATATATATATATATATAATTATTTATTTATGAAATAAACAAAATTATTTATATACAATATAGAAATGTAAAACTATACTTGGTCTTTATTATACTAAACTGGAGTTTTTATTTCTCAACAGCTTAAATTTCTAAAGTTAACGTTTGGTTTATTTTTGGAAGTTTACATTTGACATTTGCAACGAAAAACGAAAAAAGGGTTCAAAGTCCAGCCAGCAGCTTAACATTTGGTCCAATTAGACAGGGCGTCCTTGATGTTTTCCCGTCTTACTGTTCCATAGGGACACTGAACTAACAGCATCGACCCTTTGCAGCAAACGGTGAATTATCGATATATGTGGGATTCCCCAATACCATATCAACAACCATTTCTGCAGTTCCCAAAGCCTGAAAATTAAACAAATAAACTTATGGCCGATTCATCGATTCGAGTGCAAACAAGCAAGGAAAGACCCACATTGCCTATTCCAAAATGGAACAACACAGGAAATTTACCATAGAGAGCCCTCCTCCTTCATGACCAGTTGCGAGGAACAAGTTCGACAGACCAGGAACAGGTCCTATGACCGGCTTCCCGTCAGGCACTGATATACAAGTAAAGACATTGTTTCGGTAATTTGTTATGTCGATCAAATTGTTCTACATGGATAAGTTTCAAAATAGCTGAGTATCCCGATGGTATGGAATATTCCGTGTGACGAAATACACATGGACTTACTGTAAGGGCGTAGTCCTACTCTCACTTTTCTGTTCTTGATGAAATCTGTGAGGGGCAGTTCTTTTAGTTTGGGAAAGAACTCTCCGGCTCGTTTCCATATATGATGGACGATAGAGTCGTCTACCTCGGTGTTGAACCCAGAAAACTGACGGCTGCTTCCTAGGATGGATTGAATTTACGAAAAAAGCATGTACAACAACAAATTAACATGAGCAACTGGACATGAACACAAAGAACAACTGGAACAAAAGATATCATAATAAAGCTCATTTATGCATTCTATTTTCCAGAAGTGTGGGCATATACCATAGAAGTAAATGGTAATTTCATCTCTCAGATTATGTAAAAATAAGATCTAAACGTTAGAATTGAAAGACTTTCTTAAGATCAGGAAAACAAACAACATTATGAAGTTCAAATTCAATACACTCTTATGCTTCTTTTCCATACCAAAATTATCATTTCACCATGTTTCGATGAACATTTAAAAGCCAAGCATTGAGAATAAAGTGTAACATTATACCTAGAACAAGATTTCCCATTGTGTCAATTGTGGCTGTCATTGAAACAGACAGGGTTTGGCTCTGATTGTTCTGCCCTGAAGTAAACACTGCATTTTGATAGTCGACATAACCAACTTCCATCAAACCATGATTCAGTTGAAGGGGATTAAAATTCTCAATCACAAGAAGATGACCCTGTAGTGGGTATCAAAGACAAGGCAAAGATTACGTATTCTAAAAAAATATTCATGGAAGATGCATCACAGAATAGCATTACCAAAATATCATCATGATATATCAAAGATAGATGAAATATATACAGAATTAAAAATGTGACATAATAGACAGATGAAATATGAAAACTTAAATTATACAAATTCATTATATCTTCTCACCTTACGAGGCATTACAAGGGCATCCAATTTAACATTTGAATCTTTCAACAGGTCATGCATAAGAGACCGACTCCAACAACCAGCTGCAACTATAATGGCCTTACCATACAAGGTGTTATTGGAAGTCTGAACAGCTTCATACTCCCCAATACTAGTAGATCTGAACAACATAAGCTAAAAAAGTTACACTTAGACCCGAATACCGGTACACAAATATGTTTTGTCTCTTCATCTCATCATTAATGTACTGCAGAAGAATAACGACATACCTCACTAAACCTGTAACTGGCTCATGGTAGAACTCTGCATATCTACCTTTCGGTGCAAAGGATCTGTTAACCTATAGATCATGGTAGTCTATGTTATTTACAAATATGCTAACGTCGAAGCAATCATAGCGCTGTGTACTGTTACAAAACTAAAAGAATAATAATAAAGACACCTTTTCAATATATGAAATTGCGCGATGAGCATCCAACTGGCAGTCATCAGGTGCAAAAGCAGCCCCTCCATCAGCACCAACATAAATGAAAGGTTCCTTGGAATGCAGTTCATCACTGGACAAATACTCTGCTCTCAACCCAGCTTCAGACAGCTGACTCACTTTCTTCCTCAACATAACTGAATCCTCAGGAGTTCTACCAACAAGCAAGCTTCCTACAGCTCAAAACACCGTGTATTCCAAGATTTCCAAAGATGTTAAATCAAAATTTCAACTTTTTAAAACAGATAACAAAAGAATGTGACTTAATACCTGTCTTCTTCCAACCCAATACTTGAAGTGAGTCCATGCCTTGGTCCCGAATCGACTCGGCCAACATCTTCCATAGTTGATGACTTCTTTTAGTAAGTTCCCATGTATCACTTGTTGGATTTTTATGTGCCATCCATATGTAGCCCTGTCCTACACCCAATAGAAGTTTAGGAAATGCAAAGTAAAAACCGGGGCCGGTCGGTGTGAGGAAGATAACATTTCTAAAAACATGGGTTTACCTGCACCGGTGGATCCGGAGCAAGGTACGGCCTTATCAACGACTGCAACGGATAGATCCGATTTGGTTAAAAACTGTCGGGCGATTGTTAACCCGATGATTCCAGCACCCACAATCACGACGTCGAGAGAACGGGAAGAAGCCTTCACCGATTCTGAACCCGAAAAACGTACGGATTCGGGTCGGGTTGATCTGGTTCCGTTGACTGAGAGTGAAAGCTTTTTCGTTGGGATTTTGGAGCCGAACAGGCCTGATTGAAACGTGAAGGAACGTAATCCATTTTCATTAACTGAAGCGCCGACATCTGTGGTAAAAAGGTTGGAGGAGCTTCGGGAGTTAACTGCAATTAAAGTTGAAGCCATGGCTTATGCTGATTCTGCTTTGATGGTGATGTTTGAGTCAACTCACCTGTAATCGAGAAAAAGGTTCAAACTGGGCTGTTTTTGTTTTAACGATTTGACCAAACTAACACACTTTAACCGAATATCTTCCTTATTAGTACTGTTTGTTCTATATTTCTCGAAGTGCCTTTCGGTTGAGATAGCGAAAGATACATTCCGGAGACGCGCTTTACCTGATTTTATGCTGAATTGGATGCCACGTGTGAAAGTCGCATCCCCGGGACGCGCTTTACCTTTATTTTGTTGATTCAGTTGCCACGTATGAAAGACGACTTTCATTAAATGTCTTAAATGCCCATCCGATTTTTCCCTAATTACTACTCATCCTCTCCCTATATAAACACCCTCAACCCCCCTTATTCTTCACACCAAAATCAATCTTTTCTTTTTTTATATAACTTAAATTCTCTAAATCTTTTAGTTTTAAATTTCTTATTAGTGATAAGAAATTTATTTTTCAGTTATTATTTTTTAAATAGTTATTATATTTTATATTAATATAATTATATAAATATTATTTTTATTAAAATAATATTTATATAATTATTATTTATTTAAATTTATTAATTAATTATTTTTTGTGCTAATTATTTTTTTTTGTCTACAGTTATAATGGAAAGTGAAATGTTGCTGCGATTGGATGCTGACAATATCTCCAGACATTTTAGCGATATGGTAATATTTTTTTATAATTAATGTTAATATTTATTGTTATGTTTAATTTAAATTTATTATGAATTTATATTAATTTTAATTTTTTATAATGCATATTATTTAGGATACTGATCGTATTTTAGAGACATTTATTAAAAATCCACGTATACCGACATCAGAACGTATTTTGCCATATTTGGCTTACTGCCGGGTTCGGATATATTGTAACAATTATTGGCGGTTGCAAACTCGAACATGTCCTAATTTCTGCATTGATTGAGAGGTGGAGGCCCGAGCCACACACTTTTCACCTTCCATGTGGAGAGGCTACAATTACATTGGAGGATGTCTCTATGCATCTGGGGCTTCCCGTCGACGGAAATATGATGTGTGGTATGGTGGATGGTGATTGGCAGTCAATGTGCATTGATTATCTTGGAGCTTCTCCGCCAGAGTTTAATGGAGGTAGAATAGCTTTATCTTGGTTAAAAGTTAATTTTGAGGTTTTAAATGAAAATGCTTCAGTGCATCAAGCAAAGGCATGTGCTCGGGCATATATTCTACGAATAATTGGAGGAATATTGATGCCCAACAAATCTCGCAACCAGGTGCATTGTATGTAGTTGCGGCATCTGATCGATTTTGATGAAGCTAGAAGATATAGTTGGGGCGCTGCAGTTTTGGCATTTCTCATTAGAGAAATGTGTCAGGCGACGAATTATAAGAAAACTGCTATCGGTGGATGTCTCATGCTTCTGCAATCATGGGCGTGGTTCCGCATGCCTTTCTTATGCCCGATCATGAATGAACCATATGTATTCCCCTTATTGTTGAGGTAATTATCGAACTAAATTTTGATTTAAATATTTTTAATTAAATAGGGTGATATTTAGTTTATATTATATTTCATAGGTGGTCGATGAAAAGAAAGAACCATAGAAGTATACCTACTGGGTTAGAAGAAATTCGTCTACTTATTGATACAAAAAATGGGTCAAAGGTATATTTTTACACATGTTTAAATATTAATATTTTAATTTAAAATGCTAGATATAATTAGAATATTTTATTTATTTGAATTGTATATTTATATTTCAGTTTCAATGGATACCTTATGCGAGCGATGAAGTGAAGGCTTACATCCCACCCCACCTTGGTGGGTCATTAAAGGTTTGGATATCGGTTATACCTCTTATATGTTATGCTATTATTGAGTGGCATCCAGTTGATCGCGTGCTCCGTCAGTATGGTTGTACGCAATATATTCATGGAGCACCTAGGAATTTAGACGACGTGCATAACATAGATAGACGAGGAAAGAAAGATGTTAACTGGGTGGTGAGACACAGATATTGGATTGCGCTTTGGGAGAACTGATATGCACAGTTGGCCCCTCGACAATATTACGCTGAAACTGGTCATATGGTTACGGATAACTATATGGACTGGTTTAATGAAAATGGGAAGTCGTTTCTACTTTCGGTGGAAGCACGAGGGGTTAGCATTCCTAGGCGCCGAGAAAGACGTCAACCGTCTCAATATCATCGTCCCCCGACGCATGGACGGAGAGAATGTGCTACCGATTCTGCATCAGTCCCACCACAACATCCTTATCCACCGATGCCACAATGGTACATGCCCAGCCCTCCACTTCAGATGCCATCTCCTCAGGGGTATATGCCAAGCCCACCAATTCATATGTCATCTCCACAGGGTTACATTCCTAGCCCGCAGAGTTACATTCCTAGCCCGCCATATTACATACCTAGCCCGCAGGGTTTTATACCATATGGAGGTGCATATACGGCTATGTTTAATGATCCAACATATGGTTCATATGCATCTTATTTGGCTGGTGGTGCTTCTCCTCAGACACCTCAATCTCCATCTGGATCACAGACATCGATGCCAATGTTTCCACAGTTTTCACAGTTCCCGGGGAGCGGTGGGATGGTTACTAACACTCCTCCAGGGTCGTTATTTTATACAGGCCCTTCAGCCCCTTCAGTGTCATCTACGCCAAATGAAGAAAATGTCGATGATGATGATAGTGAAGATGAGGAGACTAAAGAACAAGTTCCACGAAGAAATCCTCCGCGAAATAGATAACCACCGCCATGTGGAACTCATTCGAGAAGACGACATCGGTGATCCAGTTGTATTTTAATGTTATTTAAATAGTTATATTTCAGAAATTTATGTAATTTGGTTATGTTATTTAAATGTTTCATGGTTGTTACTGCCAATATTTTTAATGTTATTTTTTTTTTCAAATTTAACATTAAATGTTTAATAAATATTTTTAAAATACAAATTATAGTATTCGAAATTTAAAATTAAAATACAAATAATATTATTCGAAATTTAAATTTAAAATATAAATTATAGTATTCAAAATTTAACATTAAATTCAAGTTAATATTCCAATTGTATTCGAAATTAAAAGTTATATTCCAATTATAGTTCATAGTACTTAAATTGAAATTAAATTTATCCATACATATGATTTTATCATTAACATATATATTAAAATGTATACATTAAAATCAACTTATCACTTCACATTTATTCGTAAAAACATGTCGATGTTCATTCCATACAATTTCAATGTCACAATAAACTTATCACTTCACATTTATTCAATTTATCCATAACATTTTATCTAATTTATTCAAACTTCACATAACGTTTTAATTTAAGTTATGAACTTAAATTTATCTATATGCATAATTTTATCCTTAACTTGCTGAACTTCCAAAAGAAGTTAAATTTTGGTTATAATTTACCTGATTTCACCATCCATCTATAGTTCCCTAGGAACGCGCTTTAAAGTCCCCTAAGAAATAATAGGTATTGACATGAATAGATCCCGGGGGAGATAAGTGACATAATAGGGCAATGATAACATATTCTCTAACAAAATAATGGAAGGCGCGCCCCTGGGAACGCGCCTTCACGGTCCCCTAAGGAATAATAGGTATTGACATAAATAGTTCCCGGGGGACATAAGTGACATAATAGGGCAATGATAACATATTCTCTGACAAAATAATGGAAGGCGCGCCCCCGGGAACGCGCCTTCACGGTCCCCTAAGGAATAATATGTATTGACATGAATAGTTCCCGGGGGACATAAGTGACATAATAGGGCAATGATAACATATTCTCTGACAAAATAATGGAAGGCGCCCCCCCGGGAACGCGCCTTCACAGTCCCCTAAGGAATAATAGGTATTAACATGAATAGTTCCCGGGGGACATAAGTGATATAATAGGGCAATGATAACATATTCTCTGACAAAATAATGGAAGGCGTGCCCCCGGGAACGCGCCTTCACGTGAATAGTACCCCGGTTATAGACACTATTATATGCAATGTATTATAAACTTTCAAAACAAACTTCAGTTCACAAGCTTTGAAATTCTCAAACTCTAAATTTCTCAAAAATCTCAATCCTCTATTCTTTGAAAATGAGTCGTCTTTCTGCTGTTGTTTTTTATGATGGAGAAATTAAACAAGCTGAAGAGGGGGTTGCTTTTGAGTCAGATCATTATATCCCCTTAACCTTGAAGAGAAACATCACTCTTGAGGAGTTAATCACAAAAATTTCGTTAAAGATTCGTGTAGTAGGCCGGAGAAGACTATCTTCACTTCAGTACAGATTTCCTACTGAACTTTTTCCGCTCACATATACATCATTTCAGCTTTCAAACGATGATGATGTTTCTATGATGGTTGATGCTCATATGGGAAGTTCACAATCTCTTATTGAAATGTATGCCACTTTTATTGAGGTTCGTGCTTCTCGTGGTCTCCCATATTTCTCTCACTTTGGCATTGTATATCAAGTTGATAGCCCGACACAACTGATATGTAATGATTTCACATCATTAATGGCGGATCCAACACCAGATGTCATGCCATCAAGTTCAGTAGTAAGGCATTCATCTTCAACTGCTTATGATCTCAACCCACGTGGTTTCACCAATAATCCATATGGCAACATCTCTTCTACTTCAAGGGGCAGACATTCATCTGCCAATGTTTTCAACTTACATATGGAAATGCCAACGAGACGACAGTCTATTCACATCCCACATGATACAATGGCCTCAAGTTCAAGGGGAAGACACACAAGCGGGAACTTATTTGACCTCAATATTGGATTATCGGAGGAACCATCATCTCCACCAGAAGAACCTCTTCGGGAGCCAGGTGCAGATGGTGCTGAAACGGGATTATTCATTGAACCTGACTCACCACAGTTTAACGTACATTCTGATGATGACGAGGATGACGTTTCGATAAATACAACACCAGCCGAACTTCCTGCACATATGTATGGGACTGATTATGATGCAATATATGAGCCTGAATTTTTGGATCTTCCTGATGTTGGAAACTATGGACTTCAATCAACAGTTAATGACGGTGATTTATATATTGGAATGGAGTTCGCATCGAAGGAGGAAGCAATGATGGCAATAATGAGTTACAATATTCGTAACTCAGTTCAGTCCCAAGTTGATCGATCTAACACAGAGAAATATGTTTGCTACTGCGTCCAACGTGACAACGGATGTTAATGGATGGTTCGTGTATCAAAGAGAAAGAGGAAGAACAACTTATGGGAACTAACCAGATACAACGATCCTCATACGTGTTGTGCAAGAAGTATAAACCAGGATCATCTCAACTTGGACTCCAACATTATTTGCCAAGCAATCATGCCCATTGTGAAGCAAAGCTCTCATATAGCTGTTGCAGTGTTGATTTCTGCTATACAGTCACAATATGGGTACACCGTCTCATATAAAAAAGATTGGTTGGCAAAACAGAATGCCATTTGCAAATTTCATGGTGAATGGGATTCATCTTACAACGAGTTGCCCAGTTGGTTTCATGTTGTGCAAAGACTCAATCCCGGGACAATTGTTGAGTTCGAAACTCAACATCATTACGTGAATGATCGAGTGGTTCATGATTGCTGTCAATTCTACCGTGTCTTTTGGACTTACCCTCAGTGTATTAATGCAGTCAAGTACTGTAAACCAGTTGTCCAAATTGATGGTACTTTATTGTATGGGAAATATAAGCAAGTTTTATTATTGGCTGTGGTCCAAGATGGAAACCGCAATATTCTTCCCGCTGCGTTTGCCCTCGTTCAAGGAGAAGACACTGAGTCTTGGGCTTTTTTCCTTAAAAAATTACGTTTACATGTTGTCACCAGGGAACGAGTATGCATTATTTAAGACCGAGGAGCCGGGATAAAAGCAGTAATGGACTCTTTGGGTACAATGTATAGACCTCCACATGTTCAACATCGTTATTGTGTCCGTCATATTGCTGCAAACTATTACGGAAAATACAAGAATAACGATGAACGTCAATTAGTCGTGCGGATGGGTATGTTACTTTTCCCCAATTTTTCTATCATTTTCGTATTACTTATTTATACTTCATATTAACTATTACATATTCCTAATGGCTTAGGTTACGAACTCTTACCTCAAAGGTTTGAGTCGATGCTACAAGAGTTGTTTGGCAAAAATAAGAAGGGGTGCGAGTACATTATGGACATCAGCAAAGAAATGTGGACAAATGTGTATGACGGGGGGTATCGCTATGGTCATATGACAACAAACTTGGCTGAAGCAATAAATTCAACCTTAAAGGGCGCGTCATTTACCAGTCACGACATTGGTCAAAATGACTTATTTTCGTTTGGGTAAACTCTTTGCAAAGCTCGGTGGACAAGCTCTTACTTGGATTCAAAACGATCATATTTACCACCTAAGACTAGTAGCTTATTTACAGAAAAAAGTGGTTGCATCAAATGGGATGTTGGTTACAAATTTTTCTCGCACCCGTGAATTGTTTCGTGTAACCGAAATGCCACGTCCGTTTCAAGGGATTGAAGTTAACTCTTTCAGAGTTAATCTGTATGAGAGGTGGTACGATTGTGGTTTCTTTCAAGCACTCAAATATCCATGCTTTCATGTCATTGCAGCTTGCTCACATTTGCATTTGGACTACAAAAATTATGTTGATCCTGTATACCAACTTTCACAAGTATTCAAGGTATATGAATTTGAGTTTCCGCCAATAGGAAACGAAAGAGACCCAGATGAGATTCAAACTTGGCTTACAATTGTACCAGATTCATTGCTATTGAGGGACTCAGGTCGTCCAAAATCTTCTAGAATACATTGTGATATGGATATTCGGGAGAAGTCAACAGAACAAAAATGATGTGGGCATTATAGAAACATCGGACACAATAGAAAAAAATGTCCAGCTCTATTATCATCACATAACCGTTAACCTTTATGTAACCTAATATTCTATTTAAATGAATGTTTTTGTTTCTAATATTTAAATGTAATTGCATTTTCTATAATTTCTCAATGTATAATAATAATAACAGATTAAATGTGTAATTATACTAATTTTATTAACTTATGCATCAATATTTTGGTTAAATAATAATAACAGATGACTAGATTGATAATATTTAAATAATTAAGTGATAAAATTAATAGATCGATAATCAAAATAAAAAATAATAATATAACAATACGTGTAATATAATAATTTTATACATTTTTCATATAACTACAATAAAATAAAAACTAGTTTTCATCTGTTGTTCTATCTGATTAATGTGGATAATACACTCCACCTTTAACTCACATTAAAAAAATACAATCGATAATTATTAAATTATAACTGAAACAATTTACATAATATATTACTAATTTATAATAACAATAAAAATAAAATTTTTATTATTAAAAAAATACCACGTGGCAACTGAATCAGCAAAACTAGGTAAAGCGCGTCCCCGGGGATGCGCCTTTCACACGTGGCATCCAAATCAACGTAAAACCAGGTAAATCGCGTCCCCAGGGATGCGCCTTTCGCCACCTCAACCGAAAGGGTGCCACTTCGGGAAATATAGAACAAACGGTGCTAAAAAGGGAGATATTCGGTTAAAGGGTGTCAGTTTGGTCAAATCTCTTCCATTGAAGCCCTGTACTTTTCAGTCAGTGTTTTTTTAGAAATTCGTTAATTTTATTAAAATTAAAAAATATCTAAAATTATAATAATTTATAAAAATAACCGTAAACTTAAAATATAATTATGATATTTTTTATTATCATTGAGATAAAAACTAACCATCTAGATCACATAAAAATCAAATAAGGAAAAAGTTAAAAACCTAACCAAAAAAATCGAATAAAATAAAGATATAAATAAATCTGATTGTATCGGTAAACGAACCATAAAAGGAATGAAACTATTGAAAGACCAACGAAAAATAAAAAATTAGAGTCAAGCGACGTGAGTAAATTCTCCATGAACGCAAAACGCATATCCAAACCAAACCAGGGAAGATAATCACGATAACAAATAAGCTCCATTTTGATCAGTCATGACGATGTTAAATCCAACACTGAAAAAAAAGATAAACAGAAACAACAGCAAAAAAACCCGTAAACAACGGCAAAAAACCGTAAGCTACCAAAAGGTATAGATAAATTATAAAGGCAGAAAACATGTCACAAAAAAATAATTATTCTTATTAAAAATTAAAAAAAGTAAAGAAAAAAATAACTGACGGACGACAACCAATATTAAAATCGATGCCGTCAGTTAAATAAAATTAAAGAAAAAAAATTAGATTAATCTATAAAATTGATATAAATTGTAAAGAAAAATAAAGAAAAAAAGATGAGGAGGAAGAAAACTGTTAATTTTTTTATTAAAAAAACTTTTAAGCTGGTTTTTCTCTTCTTTATTATTTCAACAAGAGAAAATAATCTCAGTAACCGAAAATTCCTTATAATATACGATTTTAACCAACTTTTTTACGATTTGCCAAAATGACCAACAAAATCGCAATGCGATCTCTAAATCGCAACGCGATCTCCATTATCGCAATTCAGTTTCCAGATTCGCAATACGATTTTGACCATCGCATTGTGATTTTCGAAATCCGCATTGCGATTTTAGATAATCGCAATGCGAATATGTAAATTGCAATGCGATTTTCGAAATCCGCATTGCGATTTTAGATAATCACAATGCGAATATGTAAATCGCAATGCGAATATGTAAATTGCAACGCGATGACACTTGATCGCAACGCGATTTTGACTATCACAACGCGATTCGGACTATCGCAACGCGATAATACGTGATCGCAACGCGATTCTGACTATCGCAACGAGATTCTAACTATTGCGTTGCGATAATATAAAATTGCAATGCGATTTTCAAAGTGCCATTAGTATCGCAACGCGTATTTTATTTTCAAATTCCAAACATGAATATTTACCCGTAATCGCAACTCTTAACCTAAAACCCTAAATCATAACTCAGTCCCATCTCCATCTCTCACTCTCTACGGTGACATCCGTCCCCATCTCCGACGAAATCCATCCCCATTTCTGACGAAATCCGTCCCCATCTCCGACGAAATCTGTCTATCTCCATCTCTCAGAGCCACCCTCACAATCATTCATGATCAGAAATGGAAAATCAACCAAATTAACCACCGAGGGTTAGTTTTTTTAATTATTTTTATTTTGAAAATTTTGCATTATTATTAGGTTTTTCATATTGAAATTAATGATAAGTTTACTGGTAATTTCAATAATAGATTGCTGCCAATACTGCTACTGTTTAGTCTTTAACCCTGTGAAGTTAGTATTTGTCTTTGTTTTGTCTTTTGGTTGAAGTAATGCAATTCATTCAAGTTTCAATTTTAGACAATGACCATTTGAAACCGAGAATCGCAACGCGAAATGAAAATCGCAACGACAAAATTCACGTTGCGATAGCCATTTCGCATTGCGATAGTCAAATTCGCGTTGCGATAATCATTTTCGTGTTGTGATTTTCATTTTCGTGTTGCGATTTTAAGTTTCAGAAACTATTCTTCTTCTGCAAATTGAAACTTGAATGAATTGCATTACTTCAACCAAAAAACAAAGACAAATACGAAATTCACAGTGTTGCAAAATTAAGTTTGAAGAATAAACCACTACGCTTTATGTTTATTAATGTTTTTGGTATATCTTCACAGTGTAGTTTTTGGTATATCTAACTTGGTATGTTTATTGTTTTTGTAGAACTTTTTTTCGGCTCAATTGACCTTAAGGAATAAAATAAGCCTAGCCACTACAATTGCGTCGAAGCTTTCACCTGTACAAAGATAATTGTTTGAGGATACTTGCTTCAGGCCATGGCTGAAAGTACAACATCCGGGTGGAGATGCTATGTTGACCCATTTGTGGCTTCAGACCATGACACGCGATCTACCCGAGAGTATAGAACTTGGTAATGAAGAGATATGTTTTCATTTTCCACATGCGTATACATGTTTTGTGCGGGAGGAGTTTTGCTTAATCACTGGTCTACGCTTCGGACACGATGATGTAGGTCGATACACTAGTCATATTACCCGCCCATCATGGTTATCCCGAGTTTTTCCTGAGCTGTCAATGAAGAAGCCGAATTTACACGTCGACGACTTGACGAGATTATTTAATAAGAAAGATGGTTTTACTCGGATGGATGACGTCGATGTTGTCCGAGTATGCCTTTTAGTACTTTTGCATGCCGACTTTTTAGGCAGAGAGGTTAGACAACCTATTCCTAAGGACCTAATATTATTGGTAGATGACCTAAATGCATGGAACCTATTTACGTGGGGTTTGTATCTATGGAAAGCTACCTGGAATAAGTTGTCGTCTGCCTTTGATGACCGCAAAAGTTTGCGTGGCGATGGTTCCAAATACACTTTGTCAGGTTTTATTTGGGCCTTTAAGGTAAGAATTTCTATATAATGTTTCCAAAATTATAATTAATTATTTTAACAATGACTAATGTTTGTGTATTATATTGTTTGTAGATTTGGATATTTGAGGCTTTTCCCGACATGCAGACATATGCATTCAAAACTTCAAATGATATTCCTAGGGCTATTTCATGGAAGAGGAAACGGCGGCTGTTGATTTGGGAAGAGTTACTACGGTATACGATAATAAATGATGTAAGTTAACACAAATACTACCATATATAAACAAGTTATTACTAGTACACGTTTAACTTTATTTGAGTTTTTATATTGTTAGGAGGCCAACACTCCATTACAGAGGCTGACACCCACGGAGGCTGAGCTTGCCACTGATTGGTGGCAAGCTAGTAAGCATTTTTTTTATGGCACGGATGATGAGCAGCCTCTACTTTGAGAGCCATCGCCTCACCCAGAGCCATCACCTGATCGACCACACTATACACCTCTACAACGAGAGCCATCACATATTCTGTCACATCATCGAGCCTCTTCTCCACCATCACCTCATGATAGGCGACCGGCAAAAATGCCACGACATTTATCTCCCTGTTCTCCACCTCCACCTCCACGGGATGAGTTAGGGGAGTTACGTGATGAGGTCAATGCCTTGCGTGAGGAGGCCAGTACTTTACGCGATGACAATGGTGAATGGCGTGAGGAGGTATCTACTTTACGTGGTGAGGTAGCGGCTCTACGTGAGATGGTAGCATCGTTGCAGAATGAGGTTCATACTCTACGCAACGAGGTAAGTTTAAGATTTTTCATTTAACTTGATTTACTCGTAATTTCACTTAGATTAACCATTTCACTTGGATTGCTTAGTAAATTCATTCGATTGCTGCCAATACTGCTAAAAAATTCTAAAATAACTTAGTATTTGTCTTTGTTTTGTCTTTTGGTTGAAGTTAGTAAATTCATATTTGTCTTTTGGATTGCTTAGTAAATTCATTCGATAGTAGTTTATTCTTCAAACTTAAATTTGTAACACTGTGAAATTAGTATTTGTCTGTGTCTTTTGGTTGAAGTAATGCAATCCATTCAAGTTTCAATTTGCAGAAGAAGAATAGTCGCAACACGAAAATGATTATCGCAACGCGAATTTAACTATCGCAACGGGATAATCGCAATGCGAAAATGACTATCGTAACGCGGAAATGAATATCGCAACGCGAATTTAGTTTCGCGTTGCGATTTTGGTTTTGCGTTTCGATTTTCTCGTTGCGATAGTCAAATTCGCGTTGTGATAGTCAAATTCGCGTTGCAATAATCATTTTCGTGTTGTGATTTTAAGTTTCGTGTTGCGATTTTAAGTTTCAGAAACTATTCTTCTTCTGCAAATTGAAACTTGAATGGATTGCATTACTTCAACCAAAAGACAGACAAATACTAACTTCACAGTGTTGCAAATTTAAGTTTGAAGAATAAACTACTACCCTTTATGTTGTCCTTGAACATGCACTAAACCTATATGTTGTCCTTTTAAATGTTTATATAAGTGCTTACTTCCGGAATGTTATCTGATGCATTTTGTGAACTATGATAGAATAATGACTTGGGTGAATACCGTGCAAGTTTGAAACATATTTGTCTTTGTTTTCACTATTTAATATCATGTCTGTTTATTTACTGATTTTATGTATTAATTTATTTTTAGTGGCCCGATAAGGTGGATGCTTTATGTCGGATTTTTCTTGCACGATGGGGTTCACGCATCAGACGGCGTACACGTGCCATTAAGTCTCCGTTCACCCCAATAGTGCCATTAAGCTCGACTCACCTGTCATCGTTCAAGAGGCCTCTTCTATCATTCAAGAGGCTCCTATCATCCCTCAAGAATCCCCTCCCACCGTTCAAGAGGCCTCTGTCATCGTTGAAGAGGTCCCTCCCAACATTCTAGAGCCCGATTCACACGTCATATTATATCGACTTATTGAGAAACCCCCTCACATGCCAGACATGATGGATGACTGTTGGCTTTCGTATAAGTTACCGGCCAGTACCATTCCGGCAGATGAAGTGGAGAGGAAAAAACTACCGGAAACAATTCTGGATAATACCCTTTGGGCTAAGACCGCAGTTGATTTTTATCTACATGAGCGGAGCCAGGGGTGTTACGCTGACATATACAAACTCAACGATGATATGCATTTGTTAATTGATCGGTCTTGGTGGGGTGTGTTATTAGGGGTTGAAGACAATGGCTACTTCGATGGGGGGTAAGTCTTATATTTTTCTTCTTATAATTCATTTTGATTAATTTTTTTTAATTTATGTAATTCACTAATATATGTCTTTTTTTAAACAGCATATTGATGCATGGGTGTCACGTCTTCTAATAATAAGGAAAATCAAGAAAAATAAAAAAAATATGCGATATACAATTATGCCAACGTCTTTTCATGTAGTTCACATGAAGAATCAACGACAGGAATCATATGTGTTGGCTAATGGACAAGGTAAACTTTATCCTACATGGTGGGAGGTCGATAAGGTTAGTATTTATTTTTTAAATATTTTAAAGGTGTTTATAAATAAGTGCGCAATTGAATTATTACTTATGATTGTAGGTGTTTATCCCTGTTTTGGAACATACTCATTGGCTTCTCATCGAGCTTTAGCTTCCATCCCTGAAGACAATAGTATATGACAGCATGATAAATTATATATCATTGTCTGATTTGAGAGATATTATTAAGGGATGGAGCTCTCATTTGGCTAAATTCTTGGATGCGATTAATTATTGGACTTATTCTGGAAACAAGAAGCTAAAGAAGTTCAATATTACAGTTATCAGAGACGAGTCCGCGCCACAACAAACGCAAGAAGCCAGAGGGGATTGTGGTCCTCTCGTATGCAAGTGCTTGGAGCGTTTGACGACAGGAAGTACAGAGTTTCTACCTCCCACCGATAGAGATAGAGGTGCAGTAGGCTTGTGGTTTCGGCATTTTATGGCTAGAACGATATATGCGAGACGCTGCCTACCTGCATCCGCGTTATGAAAGTGTCCATAAACAATTGGTAAGTCAAATGCAAGTGTTGTTAAGTACCTAGAATTCAATATAATTTGTTGTTTGTTGGTTTTAGATGTGTAGAAAGTGTTGTTTGAGAAAATGTTTGGTTTCTGCAGGTTAATCCTGAAGTGAGCTGCGTGAAATTGATGTGCATAAACAACTGTCGGGGGTACACTTTTTTTGATTGTAATTGATTCTTAAAAGTCTGACTTGTTTAATTGATGAGAAAAATAATATAATAAGAGTTGATTTGTTTAATTGATGTGTAAATCATTCTTATTTGTTTAATTGATGTGTAAATAATTCTTATTTGTGCTTGTTTAATTGATTGAAATGTAAAAGTTGATTTGTTGATTTCAATCTGCATCATATTCGCGTTGCGATAGTCTAATACACTTTGCGATTTTCTCGTTGCGATAGTCAAATTCCCGTTGCGATAATCAAATTCGCGTTGCGATAGTCAAATTCGCGTTGTGATAGTTAAATTCGCGTTGCGATAGTCATTTTCGCATTGCGATTATCCCGTTGCGATAGTCAAGTTCACGTTGCGATAGTTATATTCGCGTTGCGATAGTCAAATGAATGTGTAATAAGTGATAACAACTAAACAAATCATAGCAATGTTCAAACTCAAGTTACTAATATACATGGGCCTAACTGAAAATGTTAAAAGTTTACACATAATACAACGTTTACATTTAAAAATCACCTAAGTTAATAGTCCCAAAAGGTGAAGCCGGTTGTGATTGGGATTTTGATTTTGATTGCGATTTTGATTGCCTTTTGTTTGACACCATATGAGCTTTGGATTTTGATGATGATCCATATTTTGGTAGAGGAAAAGATGATTGTGATGGCACCGGTGATCCACATGTCAACCTTGTATGACCACTTTCCTTGCACCGACTACATGTCGATCTCTTCTTCTCTTCACCCTTAGACGGTATACGATTGTGACTTTTTGGTCGGCCAGGTAGCCTTCTGTCCATGACTGGTGGCAAAACTATTTTTAAGTCATATGGTATGTCCCACTCAGAAGGATGTGGAATAGGGTAGATAATCTCGGCATAAGTCTATCGATATACTTCTGTAGTGTAGCAATCCATAGCATATGTGCTTGAATCATCTTGGTTTAGATGAAGAGCAACTTTTATAACATGGCCACACGGATAACCAGATGTTTGCCATTTCATACAACTACACGTCTTTGCATTTAGATCGACAAGCCCATTTAAGTTATTATCCAGTACTTCAAACAAAGTGTTTGAACATGGTTCAACTCTCCATGACGTTGACTTCACAAACCGTTTCGTTATCTTTTTTTCAGTCCATGGTGTAACACGATGTTCCAATGTTCCTGTAAATTTAAATAAATAATACTTAGTAAATTATATGATAAGTTACGAATTTAAAGAAATAATACATGCATGGTTTCTTTTCTTGTAGTACCACTGTTGAATAGAGGCTCGAAAAAACTCCATTAACATAGTAATGGGTAATTTCCGGGAATGACGACTTAGAGCGTTGATTGATTCTGCACTATTAGACATCATGAAACCATATCTTGCTCCAAGTTGATGTACTCTTGACCATCTTTCAAACCCGACATCTTCTAGTGTTTGAGCACACTGAGGCAAAACACGTCTTAAACAATTTATATGCTTATTAAAATCCACTTCCCGATAAGCTTTTACAGCCTTCCAGTATGTCCATTTGTGATTTTTTATACCAGCGGACCTTGATTTTAGATTTCTATATAAATGAACACCATAAAGTCCATGAAAAGCATCTGGGAAACACCTTCTAACAACGTTGTCAATTGAGTTTGCCCTATCGGATATGATTGTCAGATTGCTAATAGGACCTATGCAATCCCTAAGATGCCCCATAAACCATGTCCATGAATCAGAGGTTTCAGATTTGCCAACCCCGTAAGCTATTGGCAGTATCCCATTATTAGCATCCATGGCTACTGCTAATAAGTTTACTCCAAGGTATCGACCTTTTAAATGTGCTCCGTCAACTATAATAACTGGGCGCATGCAAGTAATAAACGAACGAATCTACAAAATTATATACACAAGAAATATAATCATTTAAATGTGAAATGCATGTAACTAACAAAAATGAATCAACAAAATTATATTGATTTACTAACCGCAGCACCAATGGCGATAAACAACAACTCAAAGCGTCCATCTCTATCTGTTTTGATATGAGTTACCGACCCAGGATTTTTCAGCTTTAAATTATGACAATAAGCCGGCAGTTGGGCAAACGATGCTTCTGGCGACCCCCTCAACAATTCCAAGGCATAACATTTGGCTCTCCAAGCTTGAGAATATGAGATACTAATCTTGAACCGAGCATTCATGTCAGTCATAATTTTATGTCCCCAATATACCCTGCCATTCAAAAACATTAACTCAGCCAGAAAACCACCCAACACCTTTTTGTTTGCCTGTCTATGGTGAGGAAAAACTTGGGTTATTGAACATGTATGTTATCAATAAAAGTCCTAACTTGAAACATTTCGCAATCTTTTATCCTCTTTGCAATCATACACCACGTACAGTTTTTGTCAATCATACACCTTGTTTCGAAACTATCTTTGCTTGATTTGTTAACTTTTAGTTGATAGCCATCTTCCACACATTTCGTATACAAAGCTATCTTCAAGTCTTCCTTTGTATCAAAACAATCATCTTTCTTGATACGAATAATTTTTGTGTAACAATCAACTGCTATTTTTACCAACTCTTCTTCCGGTATCTGAAGTAATTCTGGCATATTCCAGTTATACTCCCGTGGTATTTTCTTCGGGGACTTTTCTTCGGGGATTTCTTCTTCTTCTTTTTCTTCTTCAGGGTTATATGAATTACAGAATGGATGTTCAACATGTTCATTCACAGTCGTAACTTCCTCCTCATTATCATCAACAACATCTTCCTCGGCAGCGACTATTTCATCATCAAATTTTGGGTATTGACCAATATCAAAATCATTACATGCAGGGTCTGTTTCTTCTTCTGAAACATCATCAAAATCCGAGTATTGACCAAGATCAAAGTCCGGGTATTGACCAAGATCAAATTTCAAATACCGACTAGTACTCACAATTTTTTATGTTGGCTCATCATCGTCTAACTGGTTAATACGAAAACCGGAATTTGGTGCTGAAAGTTGATTGAGATTTAGATTAGGGAAAGGTTGTGGGTTTTGAGATTGTGTTTGGTATTGGAAATGTGGTGAAACAAAATTTGCTTGGTGATGAAATTGTGGTGGAACCATTAAATTTTGAGCACCATAAACTGGGGTTGAAAAACTTAGTTGATTACTACCCGCTACTGACCCAACTTCACTACTTCTAGGTTAACAACATACAATGTAACATCATCTTGCGAAACACTAATGTAAGCAATGAATCGTTCAACATCTTCATTGTCGGTTAACAAATAAACTTTACCTTTTCTCTGATAAGATAGCCTAAATCCACTTAAGAGCTCTAAATTCAATTTATTTGCAACACGTAACATTAGAGTTTCATAAGTTAACTTTTTTAATGACAGTTTTAGTTGAAGATTCATGGGTAAAGGCATATATTATAAAACACCATGAACATTCTCCCATGACCCTCCAAAACACAAATATATCCAAACATGATCAACATTAGATGATTTCATTATTGTAAATTAATTTACTAAACAAACGAGCTGCGAAACTAAAACCTGTTACCGGATGGGGAATGATGTCGTTGGATATAGGAACGTATGTCGCCGGAGAGAGTGATAGATGGAGATGGAATGAGTTACGATTTAGGGATTTAGGTTATGAGTTGATGCTACTGCGTAGTAGTTATATACCCATTTGTGTTGCGAAACTAAAACCTATTGTGAATTTGAAATTCAGTGATGCGTTAGTCAGAATCGCGTTGCGATAGTCAGAATCGCGTTGCGATAGTCAGAATCGCGTTGTGATCACGTATTATCGCGTTGCGATCAAGTGTTATCACGTTGCGATTTACATATTCGCATTGCGATTTACATATTCGTATTGCGATTATCTAAAATCGCAATGCGGATTTCGAAAATCGCGATGCAATGGTCAAAATCGCGTTGCGAATCTGGAAACTGAATTGCGATAATGGAGATCGCGTTGCGATTTAGAGATCGCATTGCGATTTTGTTGGTCATTTTTGGCAAATCGTAAAAAAGTTGGTTAAAATCGTATATTATAAGGAATTTTCGATCACTGAGGTTATTTTCTCTTTCAACAATCTTATATTGTAACTAAAATATAAATGTTACTACATTTTAAGGCTTAAACTTAAAAATTATATATATACTTAAGTTTTACTTTTTTTTTGTTTTAGGTGACTAAATTATTTTTTTTTATCAAAATAAGTCCTTAAATTATTATATATAATATTTTAAGTATTCAACTATATTTTGGTCAAAAAATTCTTAAATTATACTCATTTTTTTCTTTAAGTCCCTAAAATATTTTTTTGGTTAAAAACAAGTACATAATTTTGTGTGACGTATCAACATTTTATTGGTCGAAAAGTAAATTTATAATTAAAAATATTATGACTTAAAATAATTAAATATAATAATATAAGTACCTAGTTTGTCCAAAAACTAAAATAATTAAATAATTACTTGGGGATATTTTGGTGCTTTGATTCGCTGGTATTAAACCCACCAATTTCTTCCCCTTCCTTCAGTCATTATGCTTTGATTCGCTGTTGGGTCGGGTAACCGGAAGCATAGCCCATATATTGGAGCGGGTTAAAGCTCAGGCAACCCCAATATTTATATTTAGAAAGAAGAAAAGTATATTTTAATGTAGGTTAGATCACAATTTTAGTCCCTCATCATGTTCAAATTTATGTTTCAGTCCCTTTAATCTGGTAATTGTTTTTAATCTCATCAACATTCTGATCGAAATAATTCATATATTAACTATTTTGACTAACTAATGACATTATATAAATAAAGTATAAGAACTAAATCCCAAATTTGAGAATAATCGATAAACCAAAACCATAATTTGACCTTTATTTTATTTTCGGACATTATTAATCCACCCAAATACTACATTGTAAAAGGGGGTTATTTGCTGGATAGCTCCCCTCGGGCCTTAGCCTAAATGCATAAAACAAATGATGATGGAGATTTGGTATCAAGAGAATTTGTTGCGCTTGTTATAGGTGTATATATATTATAGGTTGAATCCATTTACGCCCAGCGTAAGTTTTAGTTTTATATTTTTCTAAGATTGTTGGATGAGTGAAAATAAACGGTTGAGATTATTATTCTTTTCCTATGAATATTTTATTATTTCTTACTGATAATCTCAATCGTCTATTTGTATTCATTCAACGATCCTAAAAAAACAAAACTATAAGTTTTACGTGGAAGTGGATTCTAATCCTAAGAAAACAGCATACAATTTTAGAAGTCATGTGGATAACCTGTCATCAACATGCAATTATAATTAAAAGTTAAAAGAAAATTTGTTTCATATAGGTTTCCCTGCCAGGAATCTGGTGTAAAAATCCAAAGCCTCTTGAGGTTTGTATTCCGGGACAGTGTGTCCTGCTCCCTGGATTCATACACACAGAAAATGATTAGAATCAAACCTAGGAGTTTGATAAATTTTACAGTTCACAACATTTCTCTAAAGATGCGTCCTTGAATGATTGATACCTTTATGGTTAAAAAAGGTCAGGTTGTGGTCATAACCTTGTAGATACCTGCAAGTGCATTCCAAAATATATTCAAAGTCAATTCCCAAGTAACAGATTCAGCATTAGATCCGGGGAATGACTGAATTTTACCCTGCAACTTGTCCATTGGATGTCCAAGGCCTCCATTCATCCACTATCTCGTATCCGACCGATCTTGTCCAGGCTTCGGACCCGGTGAATGGAACACACATATCATGATCTCCACTGCCACAAAAGTTGAACACAAACTGTTTATAAGAGAATCCAACGCTCATTTTGCCTTTAAACCCGAAATTCAGTAAAGGAAACCTGTATATGAGTTCTCGATATCCCCTGGAAGTAAGATTCTTGTGATACTTGATCATGCTGCCGGCATCATGGTTATAAAAGATGTTGTCCGTACATAATTCCCATTCACCGATCGCTGCCTCCTATGTGTCGAAGGATCATAAAATCATGCTTCTTTTTTTGGGAAAACAAGGAGAATAATGACTTTGAGAGTGCTTACGTTTTCAGCATGAATTGCCTTCCTAACTGCAGGGTCATTCAGCCATTTTGTTGCTACTTCATCATCATTTTCATAAAATTGCGTAATTTTATCAGTATAATTCCAATAAGATAGTTTGATACGCGTAACGAATAAATAAGAACAAACACATCTGTTGTATGAGTCGGATCTTTACTGAAGAGTAGATGAAACTATAAACTAAACTCCTTAAGAGCAAAGCTACAAATTTCTTGTCAAACAAGCTGCAAATAAACTATCTTCACATGGAATAAGTTAAACTTACAGTGCACTGAACACTTAGGCTATCAAGAAGTTGTGGCCACGATGGAACTATTTCATCTATTACAGGAGCTCTAATTGGCCAGGCACGGCCAAACATCCTTGTCCTTACAGCAAGAGGCCTGTCGGTCTCACCAAGCTTCCGGAAGCTCGAAGGGAGTCCAAAAGTTTCGGGTGTTTCAGGGCTATGATAACAAGGTTCTAGGATGTTGTATATGTTTAATTCCCTTATGTTCTGCAATTAATCAAACGTTTAGAATCAAATCAAAGAAAATGCAAATTCTAACTATCTGAACTTTCCCGGTTAAACAGGCTATTACCCGATCTACTTTTTCCAGTTTGCTCTCACAAGTTTCAGTGAGTGAATTATAGAAATTACCCTTGCACTCATTTTTAGCCTCCTGAAAAAAAATAGATTGAATTAATTATCAGAACTATGACCGGGTATATTCTGGTCAAAAGTATAACATAAAGTTCAAAAACTTTTACTGCAGCAAAATTTCAGAACAAGTAATTAGTAATTACATGTACTGTCACCTTCCATAATGAGCCATTGAAGGGAAAATCTAGCGTCATAAAGGGAACAAGAACTAGCACTAAAATAAGATATATCGATACGAGGACTGCTCGCCTAGTATAGGCCGTCTGAGATCAGACCCATTCCATGAGCAAATGGAACAAGAGCATTGCCATCAAAGTCATCATCTGTGACTCCTTTTCCCACAAGATATCCCTGTGTGACATATACAAATTGCAGCTAGACTGCATGAGTTTCCAGTTTAAACATCAGTCAAAAATAGTTTCCAGAGAAACTCTACCATGAAATTAAGAACAGGCTTTGTGTGAGCATCGATTCCTGCAAAAGAGTCACATTGCACTTTAGATTCATCCTTTCAACTTATTAAAGTTCAAACTAAGATGATTTTAGATATACATGAATTATACATACCTTTCACTAATTCAAAAGAAAGAGTAGGGACATATATTCCAGCATATGACTCTCCCGCAATAAAAAACGGGTTCGAGAGGAACTCGGGGTATAGCTCGAACCACTGTTACACAACAGATACTTGAGACTCAAGTATCACCTCAAATAAAGAACTTGAACAATAATGAGTAAAATTTGTTACATAACCTTGAGCAGAAATGCGTGGGTGTCAATAGCAGTCCGTAGGTCTCCAGTCGTATAGTCGCTTTGATTCTTCGAATACGAAAACCCGACCCCAACAGAAGAATTTAAATATATAATGTTGGATATCTAAATTGAGAAGTAAAAGAAAGAGAAAAACATATCATAAAGACAGAAAAATTTATAAAGATGAAATTATTATACACTAAAAAAGCAAAAGAAAAATAAATATACTTATATAAAAAATAAAATAAATGTAAAAATACAATTGATAGGCAACTAGCACTAAAATTAGTACGGTTGCCTGCGAATCAAAGAAGAAAAAAAAGCTATGTGGTGCTAGAGATAATTACTTGACAATGTCGGATAGCTTTAATACCTACAACGAAACAAGTTATCGTTTATTATTGTCAAATGCAAACTTAATTATCATTCACCACACTACTTATAAATATGATATACACTATCAATATATGGATCCTATACATATGTATGATAATAATCAATACATTAGAAAACAATCAATAAAATAGTAATAGATAGTTTGACATGAATATTGAAAAGTTACTTTTAAAAGTGTAGTAGAAAAGAATTTTTAAAATTATTGTTTAAAAGTACATTTTAAAATTTAACTGTTTAGGATTGTTGTTAAAAAGTGGGTTTGAAAAGATAAAATATTCATTATAGACGTTATCTTGTAAATTAAAAATATAAAATTTAAATTGTATTTACACTTATTAATACTATGATATATAAAATATATCAACTTAAACTATAATAAAAATATAAAAACATTTTAAGATAACTCATTAATAATACTTTTATAAATTAAATATTTTATTAAAAAAATATATTATAAATACTTTCTAACACGTGGATATAAAATTATTACGAAATAATAATTTTATATATTTTTTGACAAAAAAATTAAAAAAAATACATTATTCTTTAATTTTTGAATTTTAGTATATAAATGAATTTTATTTATGTTTAAGTAATTAAAATAAATTATTAAGTAATAAATTATTTTTTAAAGATGTTAATATTAAATTATTAAAATAAAATATAAATGCATAATTGAGTGGAGAGGGTGGAATTATAATTTGCTTCCAAACGTAAAATTAAAAATGAAAAAACTATAAAATTTAGCTTTTATGGTTGTTTCGTCACCAATTCCATTACAATTTTTTTTAGCGATCAAAACGAATTTTTAAACTAAAAGTGTGTTTAGAAAACCACAACAAATGGACCTGGACTAAATTCCAACCCTTTAAATATTACAATACTAACTATACAAATGAACTCAATCGTTCTTTTAAAAAATTTATCCCACAATCTAAATTTATTTACTGAATCCTATTTATTGGAAAAATGTTTACTTTTCAAACACTAATATTAATCAAATCAACCTCCTCTTTTCAGAAGGCTGAAATAGTTTCATCGTGGCCCATAATTGTGGGACCCAATTGGGAATTTTATCCTTGGATATGTAAACACTCATTTTCGCTAGGAGTTATTGTGTTTTTTTTATTATAGTTTGTAAAAATATTTTTGACAAAATATAATATATAATTTTCAGAAAATGATTTTCGAAAATTTATATATTATATAGATTTTGAAAATATTTTTAAAATATATGTAATATATAGTTTTGAAAATATTTTGAAAACGTTTATATATTATATAGTTTTTAATACATTTTGAAAACATATATAGTATATAGTTTTAAAAACATTTTTTTGAAAACTTATATAATATTTTTAAAACGTTTTGAAAACTATGTAATATATAGTTTTGGAAACTTTTTTAAGTATAATATATAGTTTTCTAAAACATATTTTTGAAATATATATATTATATAGTTTATATCATATTATTTATTTTATTATTTTAATTTAATTTCATATATATATTTTTTTCTTTCAGGTCCAAAAACGGGTCCAGAAACGGGTCCAAATCCAGTCTGACGGGCCTGATCCAACCCAGAGGTCAAATTAGGGTTCCAGCATATGTCATAGCGCCACACAACAGTGGACCGTTGGATCAACAAAGAGATCAACGACCAACATAGCGAGGGAATTAGGGTTTGTTTAACCCACAAAGAGCTATCAGCCGCGGCCGATCTTGGACCGTTGGATCTGACCCAATCCAATGGTCAAGATCAAATCAAGGTTACCAGAAGCCTGAACGCTGGTCACCGAGATTTTCGGCTGAGGGGATCGGGATTGACCCATCCCGAAATCCCCGGCCAACCAACCACGATCCCAAGATCGTCGGGACTCCCAACGGCCGGTGGGGGTTATAAAAACCCACGACCAACACAGTACAGAGAGGCTAACAGTGGGGGACCATCATCGGTACCACAACAGATCATCCACAGAAAACCAGAATCATCAAACCACATGACCAACACGGTCAAAAACATCAACCATCACTGAACTCACGAGAGAACCAACAAGCACAGTAACCAAACAAGACTCCATCGAGTCAACAGCACATCAAAAACCCGAAAACAACCCAAAATAACCAAACACAAAACCAACCAAACCCAAGTCATACACACAACAGCCATCACACAAACGAAACCATCAAATCGCAAATACCGAACAGAAAACCAAAAACACTAATAGTAAATCATCAGACAACACAAGCATCAAAGCAACGACCAAGGCCAAAAGACCCAGATCGTCGAAGCATCGAAAAAATGAAAGGTTTTTTTACGAAAAGGTAAAAAGGCCGAAGCTTTTTACCAGATCTACGCCGAGGGGACCCGATTTTGGGCGATTGGGCTCGGATTTGTGTTTAGAGTGGTTAGAGGAGTGTTTGGTGAGGATTTGGGTTGGTCCGGCCGCCGGAGGCGGCAGCCGGAGCGACTGAGAGCGGCGGCCGGAGCTACACCGGTGGGGTAGGGTAGAGAGAACGCAGAGAGAATCTCTGTTCTCTCATTTGAAGAGAGAGGGAGCCCAGGAGCAAATGAGAGGGTTTGGCATTATTTTACTCTCATATGGGCCTTTTATACTACTGATGAAACGACGTAGTTTCAGTTGGGGGGCATTTGTGTATTTTTCTCACGGGTAAACTCGGTCCTCAGCCATCAGGTTTTGTCATATTTGTAATTTGGTCACTAAATTTTATTTTTCAGTATTTTAATTTGGAATTTTAATTTGTTATGCTTATATTTTAGTCCCCAAGTTATATATTTCCGAATCTGGCCCAAGGTTTTATGCAGATTTTATTTTGGTTACTAATTAACATCATTTTTTTATTATTATTTTTGACCCTTTTTATTTATTCAATTTCATCTTTTTATTTTATTTTATTATTCTATTGTTTTGTTATTTATTTATTTAATGTTTTATTATTATTTTATCATCTAACATTTTTTCGACCTTTTCAGTGGTAACTTCAATCGATCAAAGGTAAACAATTCGAATCGGATAGTTTAAATTTTAATTTAAATTTCAAATTCCCGCAACTAAGACAACCGATAAATTAATTGGTACCGAAAGGGCGGTTCAAGGGTGCTAATCTTTCCTTGACCGTAACCGACTCCCGAACTCGACATGTTTCTGGTACAACGCAGATCAGGTAAGATGGTGTCCGACCCACCTAAATTCGTTTTAAAGTGGTCGGTGGCGACTCTAACCCAATCAATTCTAGTTGAAGCCCAATTCCGGGCCCACCTGAAAGACGGTTGCGACAGCTTGGCGACTCTGCTGGGGACCAGGTAAGTGAGTCAGGCCGAAATTAATTTTTGGTTGTCTTTTTATGCGAAATGTTAAATGTTAAATTTTAATTTTAATTTATTTATTCGATTCCAATTATTTATCTTTGATTATTTTTGTTTCAAATAAATAGTTGTACTGATGGTTTTTAATGATTTCAGATTTTTTTTTCAAAATTGTCATCTCTAAGCTCTAAACCCGAGCTCCGAACCGTTTTAAGTGGGGGTGGAAAGTGACGCATTCGTGTGAATTTATTCACCGCATATGCCTAGCAAGTAGCCTTCGGGATTCATATACCTTATGTCTTCGTGTGAATATTCACCGTGCGGGCATAAGGGATGTCCTCTCGAGTTAACTTAGTCCACACAAGCTTGTAATAGGCTTAGGACTAAGGGTCTGGCAAGCCCAAGGGGGCACCGACAAGGAGAACTCGAGTACCTTTTTAGAACCTAAGCCGGGAGAGTGCAGGGAATTAGAGCTCACCCCAAGACCTCATTCCAAACCCTAGGATGCTTTGTTTCCTGCTTTATTTTCTGTTCAAAGCATGCGAACTAGACAAATATGCGGCTAGGATTTGTTTGAAATTAGCATGCGAGATAGAAATCATGTCTGTGTAGGAATATTAAGCATGTTCGGGTAGATTATCATGTGGGGTAGGATTTTTTATTTTTTATTTTGATTACCTCACTAACCCCTTTTATTTTTATTCTATTTCATTTGTTTTCATCATTCGCATCATTTAAAACGAGGTGTTGATCCACCAAAAATGTGTTTGTTAAACATGAATAATCTGCATTAATGGACAAAGGGATATAATACAAAGAGATAAAAAGCTCAGAAGCCCAGCCGTCAAAGAATACTCGAAGGCAAAGGGTCAGGGGCAAGACGAGGAAATGTTACTGACCCGGAGAGTCATTTCGAAAACTGCGAGATCAAGATGGCGAAACCCTAGCTAAGCTGGAGATCATTATTGATAAATTCTAGAAACAAGTCGATAAACTTTGGGTGGAGGGCTCCGATGGCACTTTCGTTTGGAACAAGCTCGACATAGAGTGAAAGCCGACGATGCAGTCCTTCGAGACTTTTTGGGGGCAAACAGCTCTTTATTTGCACATTTTAGCCAAAGGAGCCGGAACGGTTTGATAGGGTATTCAACCGGTGACAGACAAAGGCAGAAGACTAGTTAACCTATCAGAAGCTGTTCGGGGTCTATGTCTTCAAAATATTTTTCTCTTAAGACGTAACACTTTTGCCCCAATAAGATTATTTAATAACAGGTACATTTTTGGATCAATGCCTCGAACATTTCATGCATCATGCATTCAGACATATGTGCATTTGTTATTTTCTTTACATTCGCATTATTTTCTTTTTTTACGTTCACAGTCTCATCAAAAATGAGAACATTTTGATCTATGACATATAAGGAGCTTACCAACAGTTGTTTGACGCACACGTGGTGTCACCATATCCAGAGAAATCCATGAAGCCCGTACCCCAGGTAGTATGATGAACGCTCATTGCAAAAATCATAGCGGAGTCCCAGGGCGCACTATCGAGAATTACTCCACAATCAAGAGAATCATACAAATACGTACAAGAATCGGATCGACTTCAACAACTTGGGGGCATCCAAGTGAGGAAGACCATTTCATCATTTGAGACATTTTTTTGAATTTGTTTTTTCATTTTTTTCTCAAGTTTTGTAAGGACTTTTAAAAAATTTATGTACTTTAAAGATGTTAAACAATGAATCACATTTGCAAACTTGCAACCAGAATATACACTCAAACACCGTACCCTGCTCTTGTAATTAACCAATATAACATTTTCCTTTCATAAGGTGCGGACAACATGGGGCATCCTTTTGCATATGACATTATTACTTTTTATTTAAGACGTTCAGTGATGATAATGATCTTCACAGATGGAATAGTCGAGTAAGTGAATCTAGTTTATGTCAGTTGCTTGAAAATTGAACTCTAAAGATGAAATTTTTTACTTTCAACAAACACCTAGACTATAACAGGTTCTTATTGACAATCTTAAGAAATTAAATCCGTAAAACTGAGCTATTCCACTAAGGCAATTGGTTACAGAGGAACCGAAAGCCCTGGCTTTATGAATAGATTGTATTCAAACCATGACATTGCTCGGACACTTGGCAATTCAGTGTTTGCTCCACTGCTTTTGTCAGGCCGAAGACTTTGTGATGAGATGAACCCTTCAGTTAAACTTGATAAAAGTGATTATAATGTTAAGACGTCCCTCTAAAGTAATTGGTTAAACGCCCCGACTTTATGGATTCAGCTAGCCAGACAATGGAAAATTAAATCAAATTTATCTGAGCAAGAAATTTTCGGTAATGTTGGACTAAGGGAGTTAAGGAACACCTGTTATAGTCGACTACACACGAGCACTCAAGAATTTCATTTTTAGACCGATATTTTCGCACTGCCTTTGTTGGAGGAGCCTACAAAGCTTGAACAAATGGAAGATTTCAGAGGACGAAATAAAATGTCTAGTATTGGTCTTTCTAGTTGCGTCATTATGTCCACCCAAATGAAATGCCAAAGCATATTTCGATATTTAAAAAAATGACATTTTGGGTTACCAAAACCTTAGAAATGAAGTCAACCTAAATCCAACTCATCCATTTGAACATTTGTCAAAGAGCTGTAACTCTGAAAGCATTAAAAGAGTCTTAATTCTTTGATATTCTTTGAACTCGTTACAATTTGCGAACAATATTTACAACATTTTTATTATTTTCCGTCCTAAAACAAGAAAAGGGAGAAAAACATTTTCAAACAGAACAATCTCAGATATGAAAGGTCTGTAAAACCCAAGCTTGAAAAGATGATGGGGCACGATCGATTCCATGGACCAGATTGGCAGAAAAAACATGGGACTCGATCCAAGAAATAAAACATAACTCATTCATGTTGCATGCATCTTAGACATACTTAAGAGCATCACATTTATCATTTTTAGCACACATATTTTTTTTTACAGCTTTTAGAGTCAAATTTCAACTTCAAAACGAAATATACTCGATTCAAAAGCGCATTCGAAAATTGATGGTGGTAGCTCAACTTTACAGCGAAGGGGCGACTGTCTGTCAACAAACAACTTCTCAATTTCAGAGCCAATTTTAACTTCATAGCGAAGGATACTGGACTCCAGACAACGCATGTTCAACTTCACGACGAAGGGACCGCTGGTTGTCAACAAACAACTTCTCAATTTCAGAGCCAATTTCAACTTCACAACGAATGATATTGGACTCCAGACAACACATGTTCAACTTCACGACGAAGGGACCGCTGGTTGTCAACAAACAACTTCTCAATTTCAGAGCCAATTTTAACTTCACAGCGAAATATTGGACTCCAGACAACGCATGTTCAACTTCACGACGAAGAGACCGCTGGTTGGCAACAAACAACTTCTCAATTTCAGAGCCAATTTAAACTTCACAACGAAGGATATTGGACTCCAGACAACGAATGTTCAACTTCACGACGAAGGGACCGCTGGTTGTCAACAAACAACTTCTCAATTTCAGAGCCAATTTAAACTTCACACGAAGGATATTGGACTCCAGACAACGCAAGTTCAACTTCGACGAAGGGACCGCTGGTTGTCAATAAACAACTTCCCAATTTCAGAGCCAATTTCAACTTCACAGCGAAGGATATTGGACTCCAGACAACGCAAGTTCAACTTCACGACGAAGGGACCGATGGTTGTCAATAACCAACTTCTCAATTTCAGAGCCAATTTCAACTTCACAACGAAGGATATTGGACTCCAGACAACGCAAGTTCAACTTCACGACGAAGGGACCGCTGGTTGTCAATAAACAACTTCTCAATTTTCAGAGCCAATTTCACTTCACAACGAAGGATATTGGACTCCAGACAACGCAAGTTCAACTTCACGACGAAGGGACCGCTGGTTGTCAATAAACAACTTCCCAATTTCAGAGCCGATTTCAACTTCACAACAAAGGATATTGGACTCCAGACAACGCATGTTCAACTTCACGACGAAGGGACCGCTGGTTGTCAACAAACAATTTCTCAATTTCAGAGCCAATTTCAACTTCACAACATAGGATATTGGACTCAAGACAACGCAAGTTCAACTTCACGACGAAGGGAACGCTGGTTGTCAATAAACAACTTCCCAACTTCATAGCCAATTTTAACTTCTCAACGAAGGATCTTGGATCCAAGACAACACAAGCTCAACTTCACGACGAAGGGGCGGCTGATTGTCAACAAAATTTCATTCAGAGTCAATTCCAACTTCACAGCGAAAGATATTGGACTCAAGACAACACAAGTTCAACTTCACAACGAAAGGACGACTGGTTGTCAATAAACAATTTCCCGATTCCAGAGCCGATTTCAACTTCATGACGGAGGATATTGGACTCGGAACAATGCTACTTACTTGGATTTCAACCTCACGACGGATGATATCCGGCTGACGAAATTTATCAGTGAACTTTCCTGTGAAGGGAAGTCATCCAAAAATCATATTACTTGGTTCAGACCCGCTCAGAGGAACCACCTGAAGAACTATGATGGCTTAGACCTGTGAAGACAAGCCATTTTTTTAAGACAACATTTGTAGCATAGCTTAAGTCGAGAAGGGCTATCTGCCAAAGACCCCCGAGTTCGATTACACTCAGCTTCGAGGGCATATCATTTACAGCATAACTCAAGGCTAGAAGGGTTATCTGTCACCAAAGACCTTCGAGTTCGACTACGATCAGCTCCAAGGCACATCATTTACAGCATAACTCAAGGCTAGAAGGGTTATCTGTCACCAAAGACCTTTGCGTTCGATTACACTCAGCTTCGAGGGCATATCATTTACAGCATAACTCAAGGCTAGAAGGGTTATCCGTCTCCAAAAGACCTTCGAGTTCGACTACGTTCAGCTCGATGACACATCATTCACACTACTTGCCGGTCGCAGTCGAGGTTTTCAAGTCGAGAAGAAAACATGTGTTTGCCCTAGTGACAAGAAATTGTTTCCCGGCAGTATAACCTAAGTCGAGAAAAGCTATCTGTCAATGAAAACTATTCAGCTCGAGGGCTTGTCAACTAGATGGTGTAATCAAAGAAATATTTTCCAGTCAAATTTTCAAACCAAGGTCTTCAAACGAAGAAAAGACCGAGGCGAGAAGCCACATTCTGATTCAAAATCCCGAACTGCGGCTTCAATTCTATATCATTTCGAGATGGACTCGACTTCGCGACGGAGGAGCCATCCGCAACCCAATTCGACAGGGAGTTATTCCTAATTCAAATCAATTTTCAGCTCCACCGAGCAAAAATTTGTGTCATTTTATCTTTGTCCTATTTTTCGTTCCACGAAAAAGGACAAAGAGGGGCAGCTGTAGACACTCATTTTCGCCTGGAGTTATTGTGTTTTTTTATTATAGTTTGTAAAAATGATTTTGATAAAATATAATATATAATTTTCAGAAAATGATTTTCGAAAATTTATATATTATATAGATTTTGAAAATATATGTAATATATAGTTTTGAAAACATTTTGGAAACGTTTATATATTATATAGTTTTTAAAATATTTTGAAAACATATAGAGTATATAGTTTTAAAAACATTTTTTGTGAAATTATATATATATAGTTTAAAAATTTTTTGAAAACTTATATAATATTTTTAAAACGTTTTGAAAACTATGTAATTATAGTTTTGGAAACTTTTTTAAGTATATATATAGTTTTCTAAAATATTTTTGAATATATATATTATATAGTTTATATCATATTATTTATTTTATTTTATTTTATTTTATTAATTTAATTTAATTTCATATTTTTTTCTTTCAGGTCCAAAAACAGGTCCAGAAACGGGTCCAAATCCAGTCAGACAGGCCTGATCCAGCCCAGAGGTTAAATTAGGGTTCTAGCATATGTCACAGTGCCACACAACAGGGGACCGTTGGATCAACAAAGAGATCAACGGCCAATATAGCGAGGGAATTAGGGTTTGTTTAACCCACAAAGAGCTATCAGCCGCGGTCGATCTTGGACCGTTGGATCTGACCCAATCCAACGGTCAAGATCAAATCAAGGTTACCAGAAGCCTGAACGCCGGTCACCGAGATTTCCGGCCGAGAGGATCGGGACTGATCCATCCCGAAATCCTCGGCCAACCAACCACGATCCCGAGATCGTCGGGACTCCCAACGACCGGTGGGGGTTATAAAAACCTACGACCAACACAGTACAGAGGAGGCTAACAGTGGGGGACCATCATCGGTACCACAACAGATCATCCACAGAAAACCAGAATCATCAAACCACATGACCAACACAGTCAAAAACATCAACCATCACTGAACTCACGAGAGAACCAACAAGCACAGTAACCAAACAAGACTCCATCGAGTCAACAGCACATCAAAAACCCAAAAACAACCCAAAATAACCAAACACAAAACCAACCAAACCCAAGTCATACACACAACAACCATCACACAAACGAAACCATCAAATCGCAAATACCGAACAGAACCAAAAAACTAATAGTAAATCATCAGACAACACAAGCATCAAAGCAACGACCAAGGCCAAAAGACCCAGATCATCGAAGCATCGGAAAAACGAAAGGTTTTTTTACGAAAAGGTAAAAAGGCCGGAGCGACTGAGAGCGGCGGCCAGAGCGACTGAGAGCGGCAGCCGGAGCTACACCGGTGGGGTAGGGTAGAGAGAACGCAGAGAGAATCTTTGTTCTCTCATTTGAAGAGAGAGGAGCCAGGAAAATGAGAGGGTTGGCGTTATTTACTCTCATATGGGCCTTTTATACTGCTGATGAAATGACGTAGTTTCAGTTGGGGGCATTTGTGTATTTTTCTCACGGGTAAACTCGGTCCTCGGCCATCAGGTTTTGTCATATTTGTAATTTGGTCACTAATTTTATTTTCAGTATTTAATTTGGAATTTTAATTTGTTATGCTTATATTTTAGTCCCCAAGTTATATATTTCCGAATTTGGCCCAAGGTTTTATGCAGATTTTATTTTGGTTACTAATTAACATCATTTTTTTATTATTATTTTTGACCCTTTTTATTTATTCAATTTCGTCTTTTTTTTTATTTTATTATTCTATTGTTTTGTTATTTATTTATTTAATGTTTAATTATTATTTTATCATCTAACATTTTTTGACCTTTTCAGTGGTAACTTCAATCGATCAAAGGTAAACAATTCGAATCGGATAGTTTAAATTTTAATTTTCGAATCGGATAGTTTAAATTTTAATTTAAATTTCAAATTCTCGCAACTAAGACAACCGACAAATTAATTGGTACCGAAAGGGCGGTTCAAGGGTGCTAATCCTTCCTTGATCGTAACCGACTCCCGAACTTGACATGTTTCTGGTACAACGCAGATTAGGTAAGATGGTGTCCGACCCACCTAAATTCGTTTTAAAGTGGTCGGTGGCGACTCTAACCCAATCAATTCTAGTCGAAGCCCAATTAAGGGCGGTTCAAGGGTGCTAATCCTTCCTTGATCGTAACCGACTCCCGAACTTGACATGTTTCTGGTACAACGCAGATTAGGTAAGATGGTGTCCGACCCACCTAAATTCGTTTTAAAGTGGTCGGTGGCGACTCTAACCCAATCAATTCTAGTCGAAGCCCAATTCCGGGCCCATCCGAAAGACGGTTGCGACAGGATAATAGGCTCCACCATTCATTAGTCCCTATATTATGTATAAGTTATAAATTTGGTTTTAATATTTTAATTTGATCATTTTTAATTTCTGCAGTTTTTTAAAATTTGAAAAAAATTTAACCATGAACTAATCAATAACCGATAAATTTGTTAAGTTAAAAATATAGTATTAGTACCTGTGTTTCCATATAATTTGTAAATTTAATTCATATTCTTTAATTTGATCATTTTTAATCTGTCAAATTCTTATATTAGTTTATGTACTATGCATAACTTATTGATCTAGTCCTTGAATTCTAATTTGGCTTGTCGGTCCCTATACTTTCAAGTTCTGAAATTTCGATACTAACCTGAATAATAATCGTTAAATTTCTTAAGTCAAACCCTACTATTTATCCCCCATATTATTCATTTAGTTTATATTCTTTGATTTGATCATTCCAAGTCCACGTAATTTATTCATATTATTTATGTATTGTTTGAATTACAACTAGAATTTCAAAATTCGAAAAGTACAAGGGGCTAAAATTGACCAAATTAAAATATAGAGACTACATCAATAACGTAGACATAGTAGAAGAACTAATGATAAAATAAATGATTAAACCGAACCGTGTGGAAAGTCCAGATCAAGAATATGAAAATTTTAAAAATATAAGAATTTAAACTAATATTTTAGATGATATTTAATTTCGTTAAATAATTGTTTTTATTTAAATTAAATTAATAATATTTAGGTATAATGAAATATTTTTGAATATGGGTATGGAATGTTAACCCTAGCTTTTACCTCTCTTTTTTCTAGGTTTTTACGAAGTCATTCTTATCATTTTAATTTTTCACAAATAAATTTTTATTTTGACGATAAACTATTATCAACAATTCGTTAATATGATATAGCACCTTATTTTATCATGTTGTTACATACTCGACACTATCTTGCTTTAAAATTATAGAAATATTTTAAAAATATTAAAAACATATATATTTTATTTAAATTAGTAACCAGTAGTTATTGACACAAATTTTTTTACCAACATAACAACTTCATATTATCTCAAATAAGAGTAAATCAATACTACATTGAAATATAATCAAATAAATCGAGCACTCAGTCTGTTTAGGTGTATAACTCAACCTTGTAAAGGATGGACTGAGAAGTCATCCTTGTCAAGAATATGAACAAGTGAAGATGGAAGTCTGTTGATCCAATTAGAAAGCACATCCTCAACTTGTGTTGGAAGACTTGTAGACATCAAATTTTGTCTGGATCTAAAATAAAGATTTAATTTTGTAATGTCTCAAATTTTTGAGCCAATGTATGTGAGTTAACCCGAAAGATCTATAGACCGATGTGATTATGTAATTGAAATCGTTGTGCCAAATTTGAGTCTAACCAATTTTGAATTAAGATCGAATAACTATAAAAAAAATGAATTTTTAAATTAAAAACAAATGAGAAATGATTAAATGAGTAATAAGGCTATCGATTGAAAATAAAGCTGAAAATTGTTAATTTGACTTATTTCATCCCGTAGAAAAACAAAGAGAAGGCTAAACTTTGTTCATCTCTTGTCTTCTACATTTGCCCATCTCTCACTTTTCTCTTAAGTTTTGATAGAGCCATCAAAGGTGATAACTTTCTTTTTCCATTAGTTTAATTCAAAATTGTGAAGGTAATAACTTTCAAGAAGTAACCCACTTTCACATGTACATACATAAAAAAGTGAAGATTCATCCTTAGAAAAAAAAGGATATAGAAGAAGAAAAAAAGTTAAGTGAGTGATTTTTAGTAGTTGAGACTATAGATGACGTGACAGGAAATTTCATATAATAATTTTTTATGTGAATGATTCAAGAAATAATTTTTTAATATAGTAAGACAAATTAAGTCTCATGTTAGATTTTGAAAAATATTATTTTTCATCTTGAAGACATTTTTATTAACTGTCGATATTTGATTTATTGATCAATTACTCTGGATCAAATATAATAAAAAATCATTATAGGACAATCATCCTAACTCAACTAGTC
The DNA here is from genome assembly GCF_006381635.1 of Hibiscus syriacus. Taxonomy (NCBI): domain Eukaryota; kingdom Viridiplantae; phylum Streptophyta; class Magnoliopsida; order Malvales; family Malvaceae; genus Hibiscus; species Hibiscus syriacus. The sequence goes on from NW_024063293.1 coordinate 1,396,107, forward strand.
TATTCACAACGTCAAAATTTGAACTCTATCATTCCTTAAAATATTTAATACTTAAATTCAATGAAAAAAAAAACCACGTGCATATATACGTTTTTCAGGCAATTGCAAAGCAAATATGAAAAGATTTGCAATAACAGCTCTCACTTTTTCCTTGTTTGGATGGAAAGAAAAGAAAATGCACTTTTACTATGATCATTTATTGCAAATATTATTATATTTATATATATCAACCAGGGGATAAGGGAGGGGAAAATGTATTTTTATAGAATTAATTATTACCCTTCGATAGGCTGTGACTTTTGGGATATATATTTAGACATTAATTTTTTATTATTATTTATTACTGTTTGGTTGATTTAAAAAAACATAATATTATTAAAAACAAAGATAATATTACAGTATAAAGTAAAGATTGTAGAGCTTGTGTTTGAAAAATACTCATAAGCTCTCATTTACATTTTTATTTCCATAGGAAAAGATGTCATAGAACGGTTAGATTATGTGAGTACATAGTATTTCCATTCAAGATTTTGAAAGAAATATTATTTATTACATTTAATAAATAAATTATTAATAATTTTCAGTAATTCTTGAATAACTTTAAATAATATTTTAAAAAGTATAATCGCATAGCATGGTTTGATATATACACTATCAAAGGGTAAATCTTTCAGCTTTTGTGTAGAAGATTTTCTCTTTTTTAGTTGACATTAAAAGAATTGACAAAGGGACGCAAATCTAAGAATGGGAAGGAGCATGTGAGAGGATAATGGAATGATTCCATATAAACACTCTCGAAGCAAATTGGAACACAGCACCCTAAGAAAAGTTGGGGGAAAAAAAGGAACATTGGTTATCATGAAACCAATAATAATATGGAAGAAATAAATAAAACAATGAAAGAAGATTCTCTTGAGTTTAATTTAATTTTGTTTTCATGTTTTAAAATCGTTATGTGGGACATAAATTAATTCATATATGGTACGATTAATTAAATTACATTGTCTCACCTTAAATCTTGGTGTACACTACTCCTGCCAGCCAATCTAAGATCTAAAACTTCGTTTTCTCTTTAACAATATTTCCAGAACAGAAAGGAAAATGTTAGAAAATTATAATTTATCAGAAACCCATAAACAAGAAAAAGATACAGAAGGAAATCAAATAGTGGGATTAAACCTCTATATTGTAAAAGAAAATCGTAGTATCCCACACAGATTATGCAAGTTCCTCTCTGATTCATCTCTACAGAAAATACAAATACTTACCATCTTAGACAATTCATCTCTGCATATGAATAGTTTCCCATTTCAACGATCTGTTCCTCTTGATTTATGTATATTTATTCTATATATAACACTGATGTAATAAGAATATATATATATATTACTCAAGAGAGTAGAGATTGGCGATTGTTCTCATCACCTGTACCTGGGTGGTAAGACACTTTATGTAATGCGCAGTTTCATCCAACAAGTTGCATAAATCCATGGCTTCACCACCTGGAACAAGCTCTCTTAGCTCTTCCAATTGAACACCCAGCCCACCACCACGGCTCGTTATTTGGACGACGACGGCCCCCCGATGAGATGCCGTGGTAGTGGTACGGGTCTTATTGAGCGACGATCTTCGGCCGAAAGAGGCTAATCGTCGACGGTGTGAGGGGGTTCGGAGCCTCCAAAGGGTTGCCTTACTCCAAGTTCTCCTGGACCTAACAGAGTAAGCCATGGACGTGTCGGCTGCATCCTTGATTCTTCGGTAACGTTGGAAGATCTCCCTGGGAGAAGAAGACGATGCGATGGGTTTTCGGGCATTGATTTCAGTAAGAGCACGAAGGAACCTTGTGGTGAACCTGGATTTAAGAGAGCTAGGGTTCAAGTTGTGCAAATCCATGTTACTACTATAAAAATAACTAGGGTTTCCTTTGATATGAGTAGATGGATATTAACTAACAAACGTACGGGGGGCTTTCCCCTTTTCGGAAGGGATGGGGAAAGAATTGAGGAGAGATTTTGATATTCTGACACAAGGGGGCCAGTGCTCAGAAATGATCTCCCAAATGATAAAATCTCAAACTTTTCTCTGACACAGTATCTATAAAGACCAACCAGACAAGAAGGAAGACAGAGCTGTCTGTTTGGGGAATGGGAAATTGGAAAATTTTCAAAGGAGGAGAGGGAGGGGGAATCAACCCCTTTGGTTATTAGTATTATTCCAATAACATGGGGTTTTTTTTAACCCAATTTCACTCCTGTATTTGTTATTATATAGAATTGGATTACACGTTTTGGCTTTCGTTCTCAGTTTGGGGGGTTTAGGGAAAAGAGATCAGGGTTGTGGTGGGGCTGAAATAGCCAACCACCATATGAGCGCACATGCTTCCATTCTCCCACTTGGATTGTGGGGCCTATCTGTTACTTTTATTTAGTAATTTATATATTCAATTTAAAATTTTCTTAAACGAAGTTTGAGTTATAAATTTTTTTAAGTTCGAGTTAAATCATTCAACTCTGTATGACATATGAATATATGTTTATATCATATATGATTATAGAAAATTATTTAAATTTAAATCAATTAACATAATAACGTTATAATATATTCATAAATAAATAGAAATAGAAATTTTAACAACTCGAAAAAAATTAAATATAACTTAAGTTATAAAATATGACTCAACAACTCAAAATATTTTAACTCGATTCGAGCGAACTTTTGTGTAAGATAATATTTAGGGTTTTTAATAATATATTTTTAATATTTTAATTTTTATTAAAAATGTAATATATTCCATCAATGTATCAATATTTATCGGCCGGTTGTTATTTATATTTATTTATTCTACGATACTTTTATTTATTTATTCGAATATTTGTTTAATTTTTTCTGTGGTATATGTCGACGCGTATTAATATTATTGGTGCGTTATGATCATTAATTTCTCCCTAAATATCCTCCCATTGTTGGCCATTTCGGACAAATGATATTGATGGGATTTTATTCATGGTGGCAATGACATAGAGAGATAGGACGTGGAATGATGGTTGAGGTTTGGGATGTCGACATTCGGACACCCCCAACAATTATAATTAGGAATAGACGTCAGATTTTATACTAAAATGATGGATTTTTAAATTTAAAAAAAATAACGTATTTTATAAATTTTAAAAATGATAGTTTTTAGTTAAAAATATATAAAAAATTAAGATATACAATAAATTTTTAGATGGACGAATACCCTACTTTTTCTCCTTTAATCCATTCATGCCAATTGTCCAAATCACATAATGTAAGGAAGGGGTTAGTCACATGCTTATCAATTTCTTCAATCTTATCCATTAATCGGTCCTATGAAAATTCCTCCATTTTTGTCCCCATTCAACACCATAAAATGTTTTCATTGGAAAACAGTTTGACCATTCAATTAACAATGTCTTATTTAGTTGCTATTTATTGTAATTTGCAAGTTAGAAAAATAATACCAAAATTATTATTATTTTCTCAAGAGAAGGATAAATGATCAGTTTGAATTTAAATGGGGCACTAATAATGTAACCCCTCATACCGATGCGTGTAACACCCCCAACCCATATCCAACCCGGATACGAGTCCGAAGTGTCACATTGACTTTTCAAACATTTATTCGTATAAAATAGTGAGTAATTTAAAAACTTTGATAACACTTAACTTATTCAAAACGTTTACAAAATATATCAGAGTTCATACAATTTATATCTTTAGAGTACATGCCAACTACACTCTATATACAGTACATATATTTTCTGATCTGACATTTGGTAAGGAGAACTGACCTGTCTTGCTCCGTATTACTCTTTACTCTTCTCGAAACCTACGTGTGAAATAATCAAACGCTAAGTCGAAGACTTAATGAGGCATAAAAACTTATAATGCACTTTATAACATATATCAATATATGCATGTTCTGTTCTATCATGCTATACCAAATTACATGATTTCCTCATATCATGTAAAATTATATCAGATTAATTAACAATAAATACATACATACACATAAATCATCATTAGCAGTTTATCATGTAATCACATACTTTTATGCTTAACCTTTTCAATCAAACACTATACACACACAACATCATATCATTTGTAATACATTTATCATATCACTAACATATATTTGTTTATATCTCTTGATTAGCCCATGTACACCTGTGAGAAGTGTAGATATGTGAGTCTATTGAGGTTGTGCACCACTATGCTGTCATCATAGCTCATATAAATGTCCCGAAGGACCTATCCAGAGGTTATAAAGATCCTCGGTAACTATCCAGAGGTCATAAAGATCCTCGGTAACTGTCCATAGGTCCCGAAGAACCTAGGTAAACTGTCCATATGTTCCTTAGAACATAGATATACTGTCCATATGTCTCGAAAGACATAGGTAAAACTGTCCATATGTTCTGTAGAACATAGGTAAACCCTCGACTCTTGGCATGCCAACTATACCCCTAGCTCTCAAGACATATAACATGGGCATTTTCTTTTATACTTATCATTTCACATAACACATAGTTCAATTACTCATAGAACATTTTCATATGAGTCACATTTACATGTCACATAACATATCATATAGCTTAGATCATTTCTCAGATATTCATATAAACATACATATCATATCTTGTTCACATATGATCATATATGCTTCATATAACACATAGAAACACCTATAACACTTTCTCATAGCTTATATCAATTTTCAGAGTCCTTTCATATTACCTGATGGCATATATCATATAGATATATAATAACTGATATCATATTATCTACCTGATGCTCCATTTCTTTGTATTCCCTTTTTCATATCATCATACATTTAAATATTCTTATATGTCCTATCAATATCCTATAAACTTACTCATATTCTCATATATCATATTTTAATATAATTTGTATAGTAATACTCTATAATTGTATCATATAATGATTTTACCCAAGTACTCCTTTATAAAGTTTATTACATGTTCAATTAGTCTCATGCTATCTTATAAATAATTTCCATTTTTTATATCATTTTTCTTTTCCACTCACATAAACCATCTATTTATTTAGTTCAATTTCTCATGACTTCTACAATACTCTTTAATAAAACTTTGTAGCTCTTCACTATAATACATGAACCATAGTTTCCTTTAATTTATCAATCTTCCCTATATAACTTATGTATCCTTATTTATGCCATCGAATTCATACTATTCTCTTAGAGTCTCCTAACATTTCTCGTATAATCACTTATACCATATCATATAACTTATTCCATGTTCTTCCATTATTACATAATAAAGTCTTACATAAATCATATAGCATATACAAAGCATATCATTATCTTTAGTCATGCATACATACAATCAATGTAATACAGATAATCACATATAATTATAACCACACATAATCATGTCCATGACTTCATGCATATTACTCTAGGAAATAGACTCATCGCAAGTCTTATTTCCATTAAACACTACATGTCACTAGTATGCACTCACCTTGGCCTCACTAGTAAATTCCAATCTCTTATCTTTCCCTTGATCGATCTTACTTGCCAAATGTTCCGGAATTGCTTTATGCGCAGAATCTACATAAATGTATATTTTGAGGCAATCATTAGATACCTACACCTTGTAGTTGGATACTAGCAACTTAAACGAACTTATTAAACCAATATTTACAATTTTCCTTTAGGGGGAATCGGTTCCCTACTAAGGGGGTATCGATTCCCTCATGACATTCTGGAAATTTTTGTTCGTTTGAAGGGGTATCGGTTCCCCTTGCCCATAAATCATATTTTTAACTCGAAAATTACTTCATTTCCTCTCAAACACTTCATATATCATCCCCTTTTCATTCTTAACTCTAGTACACATACTTAAACCAATCTATATTCATTTATTTCATCTTAAACCTCAAAATCCTATCTTCCATATGAGATTCAAGAATCATACCAAATTTTCAATGTGTTCTAATTCCAATTCTAACACTTCATACTTCTTAATTAGATTGATGACAAGTCGAATTCATTCATAAAACTTCAACAACCATACCATATCAAAATTTCATCTTAAAACTCATATTGCAAATTCCTTCATAATTCCTTTATCTTATTGTTTAAATCCCATATAAGCTTTCCTTAAGCTTATTTAATACCCAAAGAATCAAAACTAAGCTTAAAACTCAAGAATTAACCAACTGAAATTAAACTTACCTATTGTAGCTAAGCCCCACGTGAAGAAGAGAAAGCAAGAAGAAGAAAGCTTCCAGATAGCTCTCTTCCCACGTTTTTCACTCTTATAAAAGGGGGGAAATATCTTTTAAAGGAAAAGACCATAATACCCTTAATTTCCTTTAATAATTACTAAATAACCTTCATTATATATATTCTAATAATCATTGAATTATTTCATTCTTCTACTTTAGTCATCAAATTCTGAAACATTTCAATTTAGTCACTAACCCGTTATTGCGGATGTTACAATGCGAGTGACCCGATCCGATCCGGGGACCATCAGAGCGACCCACCATAAAAATCCATGAAAAATTAAAATTTTAGTTAAAACATATAAAATCATAAAATAATTTATAAATACAAAAGTAAAATTTCTTAATATTCAGAAATAAAACAAATTTCAGAATCATGTGTAAAACAAATTACAACCTACATGCCTCCTAATCACATGCACCGTACTCCGCAAGCAACGTTGGTGGAACTACTTTACTGATGTCGAAAGCTACACTGGTTTGATTCTTTCAACCTGAAACAGTGAATCAAAGAGTGAACTTTGGCAAGCTCAGTAATACAATATTACCAATTGATGCTACAGTACATGCAGATAAATGGAAAGCTATAAAATTTCCTTATTGACTCAGACTTATACATGTTTTCAGAATGAACTGCGGTTCCACTGATATTTCTTCGAGTAAAAGACATGAAGATTACAATTCATAGGAAGCATTTAGAGATCCAGGTTCAGGAAATCAGAATAGTGTGTCTAGTGTGTTCCAACCAAAACCAGGGAAAAGATATAAATATTTTAAAATAGTAATTGTTTAAAACATATTTTCAAAACCATAGTGGAACCCTTCAACCGAACACCGTTATGCAGTTCCCCAGAACTGCATCCATAAGGGCTTACCCTAAGCACACAGCAAAGGGAGCCACCCTAAGGGAATACCTTGGGGCCCGAGAGCCTACCCAAGAAAGTTATTCGGGGCCATGGGGCCTACCCAAGAAGGATCTCGAGGCCCCAGAGCCTACCTAAGGGTCATCTTAGAACTGTAAGGATTTACCAACTGGATCAGGGTTGAACCTCTATACTCCATAATTCTACCCATATCCAGTAGAAATCAGTTTTAACAGTAAAACGTAATATCTAAATCGTGATCTATTAAAAATCTCGTAAACGTAACAATGAAATAAACTATATAACTGCCCTCATCCTGTACACCATATGTAGTACCATGATTAACCCAAGGGAGAGCCTTAGGGTACCGAAGAAAGTTTCTCGGGGCCTCAGAGCCTACCCAAGGGTTACCTTAGGTCCGTAAAGATTTACCAGCTTGATCAGAGCTGAACCTTCAGCCTACCTAGATAATGTCCCAAATAAAACAGTTCAAGTATAACCAATGAAAATAGAAAACCATAGTTCATAAACCAGTAAATTCCATGATTCCATAAATCAAGAACAATCATATTTTTCCAGTGAAAATCGTAATCAGAAAACACATACCATGTAACCCCATGGTTCATAAGCCAACAAATCAATAATTTCAGTGAAACATATTTCAAAACATATAAGACAATCATGTAGTACGTGGGGAACACATTAAAGGATCCAAATATTTTTTAGAGGCCCTTGGTAGTTATCAGGAATAGAAAACATGAAACTTATGTAATTTGATTGGATTCCAGGATCGAGGTTCTATTAAAAGGGATCGATTACTAACAGATTTATCAAACATTTAAAGTTGATACTTTAGGACCCCTTTATATTTCAGGTGCATCAGGAAGGTGTTCATGAACCTTTACATCAGAATAAATTCTAGTTTTAAATTTACTGAGAGTGATTCCGTTATTCAGTCCAACAAAGGCATTTTAGACATTACGATTTATAGTGAATTCCTAGCAACTTAATCTAATAAGGGTGAAACGATGATTCATGATAATCAAGATTCATGTCAATTTATTAGGATATCAGGTCAATTTGAATTGAACATCTTCATAACCATCGTAGAACAGATCTTGATGAACTTTACATATTCCGATGGTATTTGTTTTATTTATGAATTGCAATAGTCTCCAAGATGATCAACATACTTGAATTGTAGTACACACCTTTAGGTGAGATACAATACTTTGGTTTTCTCGGTGTTTCTAGAATTGTCCAATAATGTTCACTTATTTCTAGGTCATGAAGATATTTAGATCATTTTCCTACTTGAGGTTACTTCAGTCATCTTGAAGTTCTAAGTATTTTAATCTTTATGGGGTTCAGGGGTATTTTAATCATTTGTATATCAGAGTTATTTTAATATTTCACATCTCAACGATATTTTGGTAAATTATTTTCAATCCAAACCTATGTACCTTTTCTGGTAATTTGACAGATATATCCATTCAGAGTTATTTGAGATTTCAAGATTTTATAATTTTGAATTATCAGGATTTCAAGTCCCATTTGAACTACAATTCCCAACACTACGATATTTTTTAATCATTCGTATGGTGATACTTCTCTATTATTCATTTCTTAACACTGAATGCACTAGTTGAACTGATCAATATCAGGATCATCGTTGAATGGTTCTTAGGGAGACGAACAGGTATTCCAATGATAGTTATTTCATTTCTGTATTGCAATATTTTGAAATGTCGACATGATGATTTCGTGGTTTAAAACCCTTATGGACGTACAACATATAAGTTCATCAAGTTTCTAGACTTATCCAAGTCATTCGCTTAATTCTATGTCCTTGTGAGTACTTAGGTCATTTATTAGTCAAGTTTATCCTGGTCACTTCGGAGTTCCCAGAGTAACTAAGTCGTTTACACAATTCAGATCCATACAATACATCCACTTAGTTCAACTTGGTCATATAATATAGTCATTTACACTTTAATGGTATTTTGGTTATTTGTACCTCATAAGGGTATTTTCATAATTTTATCCCATAATGTTATTTTTGGTAATTTCTTATCCAATTATTCCCTACATTTAACCTCTAACGAGATTAATAAGAATTTATGAGTTATGAGATTGATTGATTTACTGATTAAATCACTGAACTTATATTTATTTCTGATCGGTCTACCAATTTCTTTTACGAGTCGTCTGAGTCTTTTACAATGTTTCATCTTTATTCCAAATTTAATTTGAGTCCAATGATAATTAACTACATCTCATGGACCAATTATATCCATTCATTCATGTACCAATTATCAATGTGTTCCGGAAAGCATACAAAAGGTAGTAGAGTATTACCTCGATTTTTGTGTCATATCGATCGACCATTTAAACTCCATTCGATCACCCTCGAACTTTAATTCAATGTCCAATAATTCCTTGGATACATAGCAAATAATTTTACGTTAGAAACTAAACTTAATTGAAAAACCAACTTGAATATGAAGATAAATCACTAAAAAAATGTCTTATCAGGTGCGAATTTGGAAAAATGGATTTCAGATTCGGAATCAGGACGTCGAAAAAATAAAATATGATCTTTTCGAAAAAGTTAACATTTTGGTCAAAGTCAACGGTAAACGAGTTGACTCGATCAAAGTCAACAAGTTGACTCAATCGAGTTGACTCAATGACTGGTCTGGACCAGGCGGGTCGGGCAGGTCAGATCGACCCGGTTCTGGAAAACTCCTTGGACCAGAACAAGCCCCACGCGCAGGAGGCGGCGTGTGGCGATGGGCTCGGGGTGGTTTGCCGATCACTCCATTAGCATCTAAACATCATTTCATACCAATAACATCGACCAAAACCAAACTGGTAAAAATAAATAACCGAACTATATCAGCCTTACCCAAGTTGACAATGGAGAATTTGATGGCACCAAGGGACCGGAGGGGTTGGATTCTGATTGAAACTGAGTGAGGAACTTATTGGCGATGGTGATGAACCACAACGGTGACGAAATCGACGTGAAATCACGATAAGGTTCACGACGGTGGTGGTTTTATCAAAGTGTTTGAATGTCTATTTACGGCAGCTGAAAGCTTTATACGATGAACAATTTGAGGGGTTTTGTTTGTGGGTGGATGCCAGTCACAATGGTATCGGTGGTGCACAAGACAGTGGTCGAAGGACCACAGTTCGGGGCTGGGAAATTTTTGGGTTTTAATTTCAACTGGAGAAAACGATCGGGGGTTTATTTTTCACTATTAACAGAAAATGGACAAATTTAGGACTAGGACCCTGAATTTCCTGCACTTTCTAAAACTGTCCACAAGTTTCAGAAACTCATAATTTGACCCCTAATTTGGGGTGTTACAATTCTCCCCTCCTTAAAAGAAATTTCGTCCTCAAAATTTACTCAAGTCATAGAAATGTAGAAACTGAGCTTCCATCCAGTCTTAATTCTCTCAGGTATCCTTTACAGGTATATGATTCCTTTAATAGACCTTAACCAGTTGAATAAGCGTCCTCGACAAACACTTCTTTATCAAAATTTCAGAATTTGAACATAATTCTCCTCATAGAACTAAACATACCTCGCTCTCCAATCTACTTGGGTAGCAGATCTTGATCTCAACATTTTACTTAATACGTTCAGTTATGAGCATATCAGCACGTAATATTTAGAGATAACCAAAACTCCAATTCAGATCGGGAATGGAGTTAAAATCATCGAACAAATAATCTTCCAAGTTACTCGTGGGGTAAATTCTAAAATTAAGACGTATGCTGACGTTATTCCCTTTTTACACAGATTGAGTCATAACAGCTAGAATACTTTGGTATAATTATTATAGAATGATTTCTTAGCATTAGAGTTTTGGCTTAGAAAGTACGATCATAATCTAGGGGCATGTACAGAGCAGACATCTTTTAACTGTCGACAGACTGGTCTATCTAGAAAAATTTAACTCAACCTAAACTTTGATACCACTAAATGTAACCCCTTCAGACCGATGTGGGGCGCCCGATCCGATCCGGGGTGTCACATTAGGGCCACCGGAGCGACCCACCGTAAAAATCCTGGAAAAATTAAATTTTTTTGTTAAAACATATAAAATCATAAAATAATTTATAAATTCAAAAGTAAAATTTCCCAATATTCATAAATAAAACAAATTTCAGACTTATATGTAAAATAAATTACAACCTACATGCCCCCTAATCACATACACCGTACTCCGTAAGCAACATCGGTGGAACAACTTTATTGATGTCGAAAGCTACATTGGTTTAATTATTTCAACCTGAAACAGTGAGTCAAAGAGTGAGCTTTGTGAAGCTCAGTAATACAATACTACCAATTGATGCTACAGGACATGTAGATAAATGAAAATCCATAAAAGTTCCTTATTGACTCAGACTTATACAAGTTTTCATAATTAGTTGCGGTTCCAGTAATATTTCTTCGAGTAACATGCATGAAGATTACAGTTTAGAGGAAGCATTCAGAGATCTAGGTTTAGGAAATCAGAATAGTGTGTCTAGTGTGTTCCAACCAAAACTAGTGAAAAGATATAAATCTTTTAAAATGGTAATTGTTTAAAACATATTTTCAAAACCATAGTGGAACCCTCCAACTAAACACCGTTGTGCAATTCCCCAGAACTGCAACCATAAGGGCTTACCCTAAGCACACAACAAAGGGAGCCATCCTAAGAGAATGCCTTGAGGCCCGAGAGCCTACCCAAGAAAGTTACTCGAGGCCACGAGGCCTACCCAAGAAGGATCTTGGGGCCTCAAAGCCTACCTAAGGGTCACCTTAGGGCCGTAAGGATTTTCCTGCTGGATCAGGGCTGAACCTCCATACTCTATAATTCTACCCATATAAATCTAATATAAATCAGTTTTACCAGTAAAACGTAATATTTGGATCGTGATCCAGTAAAAATCTCGTAAACGTAACAATGAAATAAACAATATAATTTCTCTCCACATGTACACCATATGTAGTCCCATGATTAACCCAAGGGAAAGCTGCCTTGGGGCCTGAGAGCCTACCCAAGAAAGTTTCCCAGGGCCTTAGAGCCTATCCAAGAGTCACCTTAGGTCTATAAGGATTTACCAGCTTGATCAGAGTTGAACCTTCAGCCTAACCAAATAATGTCCCAAATAAAATAGTTCAAATATAACCAATGAAAACAGAAAACCATAGTTCATAAACGTGTAAATTCCATGATTCCATAAATCAAGAACAATCATATTTTTCAATGAAAATCATAATCAGAAAACACATACCATGTAGCCATGGTTCATAATTCAGTAAATCAATAATTTCAGTGAAACATATTTCAAAACATATAAGACAGTCATGTAGTACGTGGGGATCACACTAGAGGAAACAAGTATTTTTCAGAAGCATTTGGTTGTTATCAGGAATGGAAAACATGAAACTTATGTAATTTGATCGGATTCCAGGATCGATGTTCTATTAAAAGGGATCGATTACTAACGGATCTATCAAACATTTAAAGTTGATACTTTAGGACCCTTTTATGTTTCAGGTGTATCAGGAAGGTATTCAGGAACCTTTACATCAGAATAAATTATAGTTTTAGATTTACTGAGAGTGATTCCATTATTCAGGACATCAAAGACATTTTAGACATTATGATTTATAGTGAATTCATAGCAACTTAATCTAATAAGGGTGAAACGGTGATTCATGATATTCAAGATTAATGTCAATTTATTAAGATATCAGGTCAATCTTTATAACCATCGTAGAACGGATCTTGAGAAACTCTACGTATTCCGATGGTATTTGTTTTATTTATGAATTGCAACAGTCTCCAAGATGATCAACATACTTGAATTGTACTCCACAATCTTTAGGGGCGATGTAATACTTAGGTTTTCTCGGTGTTTCTAGAATTGTCCAATAATGTTCACATATTTCTAGGTTATGAAGGTATTTAGATCATTTTTCGATTTGAGGTTACTTCAGTCATCTTAAGGTTCCAAGTATTTTAGTATTTTTGAGGTTTAGGGGTATTTCAATCATTTGTATATCAGAGTTATTTTAATATTTCACAGTTCGACAATTTTTCGATAAATTCTTTTCAATCCAAACCTATGTACCTTTTCTGGTAATTTGACAGATATATCTGTTCATAGTTATTTGAGATTTCAAGATTTTATAGTTTTGAATTATCAGGATTTCAAGTCCCATTTGAACTACAATTCCCAATACTACGATACTTTTCAATCATTCGTATTGTGATAATTCATTATTATTCATTTCTTAACACTGAATGCACAAGTTGAATTTATTAATATCAGGATCGTCGTTGAATGGTTCTTAGGGAGCCGAACATGTATTCTAATGGTATTCGTTTCATTTCTGTGTTGCAACGGTATTCTGAAATGTCGACATGATGATTTTGTGGTTTAAAACCCTTATGGTCATACAACATATAAGTTCATCAAGGTTCTAGGCTTATCCAAGTCATTCGCTTAATTCTATGTCATTGTGAGTACTTAGGTCATTTAGTAGTCAAGTTTATCCTGGTCACTTCGGAGTTCCCAGAGTAACTGAGTCATTTACACAATTCGGATACATACAATACATCCACTTAGTTCAACTTGGTCATATAATATATTCATTTACACTTCGAGGGTATTTTGTTCATTTGTACCTCATAAGTGTATTTTCGTATTTTTACCCCATGGTGTTATTTTTGGTAATTTCTTATCCAATTATTCCCAACATTTAACCTCTAACTAAATTAATTAGAATTTACGAGTTTTGAGATTGATTGATTTACTGATTAAATCATTGAAATTAGATTTGTTTCTTATCAGTCTACCAATTTCTTTTACGAGTTGTCTGAGTCTTTTAAAATATTTCGTCTTTATTCCAAATTTAATTTGAGTCCAATGATAATTAACTACATCTCATGGACCAATTATATCCATTCATGCATGTACCAATTATATCCATTCATGCATGTACCAATTATCAATGTGTTCCGGAAAGCATACAAAAGGTAGTAGAGTATTACCTCAGTTTTTGTGTCATATCGATCGACCATTTAAACTCTATTCGATCGCCCTCGAACTTTAATTCAATGCCCAGTAATTCCTTGGATACATAGCAAACAATTTTATGTTAGAAACTGAACTTAGTAGAAAAACCAACTTGAATCCGAAGATAAATCACTAAAAAAAGGCTTATCGGGTGCGAATTTGGAAAAACGGACTTCGGATTCAGGACGTTGAAAACATAAAATAGGATCTTTTTGAAAATTTTGACTTTTTGGTCAAATTCAAAGTCAACGATTAATGACCTGACCAGTCAACGGTAAATGGGTTGACTCGGTCAAAGTCAACGAGTTAATTGAGTGACTAGACTGGACCAGGCATGTCGGGTCAGATCAGACTGGTCGGGCAGGCAGGTCGGGTCGACCCGGTTCTGGAAAACCCCTTGGACCAGAACAAGCCAAAACTGGAGAAGACCAATCACTCTATTAGCATCTAAACATCATTTCAGACCAATAACATTGACCAAAACCAAGCCAAAACTGGTAAAAATAAATAACCAAACTATATCGGCCTTACCAACACCGACGACGAAAAATTTGATGGCACCAAGGGACCAGAGGGGTATGGTTTTGATCGAAACTGAGTGAGGAACTCATTGGCGACGGTGGTGAAGCACGACGGTGGGGAAATCGGCGTAAAATCACGATAAGGTTCATGGCGGCGATGGTTTTTATCGAAGTGTTCAAAGGTCTATTTACGGTAGCCTAAAGCTTTATACGATGAACGGTTTGAGGGGTTTTGTTTGTGGGTGGATGCCGGTCACAAAGGTACCGGCGGTGCACAAGACGGTGGTTGGAGGACCATGGTTTGGGGTAGAGGCGACAGGTGATGGGAAATTTTTGGGTTTTAATTTCAACTGGAGAAGACGATCAGAGGGGTTTATTTTTCACCATTAACAGAAAATGGGCAAATTCAAGACTAGGTCCCTAAATTTCTTGCACTTTCTAAAACTGTCCATAAGTTTCAGAAACTCATAATTTGACCCCTAATTTGGGGTGTTACAAATAAAATATTTTGTACATTGCAGTCAAGATTTTCAGCATGCAATATCTCTGGCTAATATTTGCATACTGTTGGACAACTTTGAAGAATATTGTTGTAAGAACTTAACATATGTACGTTGAAAATATAATGATATTATTATAAAAATAAATCATTTTTATTGACCGGAAAAATAAATAATAAAAATTAGATAAAATTTAATCGTGTCATGAAAGAATCAGTGCTTTAGAAGTAAAACTATATTAATTGATTTAGTTTTCGAAATAGTCGTTATCCCCTAAGATTAACCTGATGCTTTAAAATTTTATACACTCAAAATCTGAAATGAAAACCTAGTGATATTGATCTTCTAATAAAACAAATTAAAAAAACTTTGAGGAAAATAAATAATGGGAAAAACTCTTAAAGAGAATTGTGCTTTGGATTATATAAAATAAGCACAAAAACTCTCTACTTATAGGATAAGAGGAGAGAAAGAGCTAAAACCGAACAGAAATTGTTTATTAAATACAATTAACGATTGTCTTTAATCAAATCTAAATCAATTGATTTAACAGTCAAATCAATCATTGTGTAATTATAGGGAGAGCCCAGACAAATAACAATTTATAAATATTGGAGAAATTATTTCATTTTGATCGGTTTAAAACTAAAAAGACACTCAAACTTTTTTCGGAAAAGATTGTACACATAAATACATGTCGAATTACAAACCATAAACACAAATCGACCGACAACTGCAACACGCGTGTAAGAAATATATCCACCGATACTCAATAAAAAAAGAGAGAAAATAAGAGTATTTAAACCATCATCAAACTTTTTTTCTTTTTCATGTAAGATTCTTTGTGTTCTTAACATTTCTAACAATATATGTGTTGGAATATTGAAGTATATGATTTATAAGGGAGAGAGTTTGAGAAAATGAAGCATTAAGCGAAGTGAGAATTCTATCAATCTGGGAAATTGTTAGGTATGGCTCATAAATATACCAGTAAAGAGAATAGGAGATGGAGCGGAGTGAGCGAAGCGAACATCAACTGTCCTTACAAAGAAAGTCTCGTTGTGGGGTTACAAATTATGTGGGTTGAGGGTGCGGGGGCGTAGCCCCCGCGGTACGGTACAGGGTTGATTTTGTAATTATGTACCAGGGTTTTCTATTATAAATAGAGATGTAACCTAGACCTAAAATATCATTGAATAAAATTCTAGCGCCGCCTAGGCACCGAGGACGTAAGCACATTGCCGAACCTCGTAAAATTCTCGTGTTCTTTCGTTTTCTTTACCCGTTTTCGTCAACAGAAATAAATAGAATGATGGGGTGATATGGAATGTGGACCACTGGGGCATGCATGTGTGAGGAAAGTGACAACTTTCAAGCAATGGCTTGGGTTTGGTTCATGACAACTTGGAACAGATTATGACATCCACGTTTGTCTTCATCTCTCTCTCTTTTTGCTTCTAATAATTATCATCATTCATCTCCATCTCCTTCTATATTAATTAATATATATCGTTAACCTTACTCAATAATATCTCATCTTTATAAAAGCCTTGCCACGTCTACGGTATAGGAAGTGGAGGAGGAGGTGGTCTTGTAGCCCGACGGTGGTTGTAATGGTGGTGGACGGTTTTTATTCTAGAGAGTTTGTTGGTTCACCTCTATAACCCTAGAAATAAAAGAAAAGGTTGGTGGGGGAGTTGGTTAAGTTGTAACTAATAGTAGTTTAATTTTAAATTTTAAAAAAACTCGAAAGCGGAAATATGAAGCAATTTATCCACTTAATTTGATGCCATTCGTTTTGCTCCATTTTTTAAAAGAAAAAATTGCATCGTAAAGAAGTTTCCAATGAGTGACAGAATGATTAGGTTCGCCATCATAATATTATACTATAAAAATATTATAATTTAATAATGCAAATCTTATTTTTAAGTTATTCGAATAAACTAAGAAAATATATTTAGCCAGTTGATCAAGCTACTCATTTCTTTTTACTCTACGTAGGATTAAGATTAAATTTAAAATAATAAAAAAAGTTTATCAAATAAATTAAAATTAATGATTCACATTTTAAATTTGATTCAAGTTTAAATTGTAAAAATTTAAATATAAAAATTACGTTATTTTTTGTTTCACTTTAGTTAAATAATTTGATTATTTTATAATTTGATCTATGATTTCTTTGTTCCTTCCATTTCTCCTTCATTCTAGATTTTTTTTTATCAAATTTGAATCACATTCTCCTTGAGTACAATATACTATATGTATCTCAACTTGTTATTTTATTCAATTTGATCATCCAACTAATACTTTTTATAATTTTTTTCTTCTCATCAATCTTTTGATTTTTTTTCATGCTCTAAAGATCCCTTCTTTAAAAAGATATTACCGTAAATAGATAATAATTTTAGATGATGTTTGATTTATGAAATAACATTATAAATCTTAATCATGCATGTGCAAAAGAATATAAAGAAATAGATCTGCTAAAACAAACGCTACAACTATTAGAGGCATTTTTAAACAAAAACGCAGTAAAAAGTTAGGTCATTTAGCGTCATTTTGGGTAAAGCATCACTAATTGTCTCGATATATAGCAATGTTTGTGAAACTAAAACGCTACAAAAGGTTAGGTCATTTAAAGGTGTTTTGTAGAGAAACGCTGCTAATTATCATGATATGTAACATCATTTTCAGTCAAAACGCTGAAAGGTGTTTGTGAAACAGTGGTGGTTCAAGTGGTAAGCATATTGATATTACTTAAGCAAGGTCTCAAGTTCGAGTCCTTGTGTATGCAGAAAATCTCTGTTGGGAGACTCACCCACCAAAACTAGGTCTGCGACGCGGGTCGGTCCGAATTAGTCAAGGAGTTAGTGGCGTTTTACATCCTAAAATGTTGCTAATCAAAACTGATTTGCAAATATTATTTTCTACTCTTTATTACCCAAATTTAATATATCTTGTAACAATATCCAACAACAACCTTGAAATTTAATTACGACTCAAATTAAGTAAAAAAATACTTAAGAACATAAATAAATCAAAGTTTACAAACATTCAAGTGGAATGTAATGTAGTTCAACATTCAAGTGGAATGTAATGTAGTTCAACATTTAAGTGGAATGTAATGTAGTTTAAAAAAATCATGAACCTAAGAAATCACCTAGGGTGGTGAATTTCGTGCTTGATTCTGTTGCTTAATAGCTTCAAGTTGATTTTGAAGTTCTTCATATTTTTTTCTTGATATGTTGCTTCTCTATACTTCTCACGCTTTTCTCTCTTCAGCTTTGGCTTCATTTGAGCAAATTTTTCATCCACCTGAGTCAATTATTATTTTAATCAATTTACTTTTGATTAAGAAGACTGTTTGTGTGATGACATGTATTGAGATGAGTTGGATCCAAAATATTTGGTTAGGGTAACAAATGATCCATAACAATGAACACGACCATATCTTTCAGGACCGGAAACTTTAACAATAACTTGATTTTCAATCTCATCCAATTTGAAAGAACCATGAGATGAAGTCGTAGCTTCATACTCCTCTCTTTTATCACTTATTTTTTTCCTCATAATCAATTAAGAATTTAGAACGAATTCAAATATTATTTAAAATAAAAATATTATACTATAAATATAAGTATATATAATATAATCCAAATTTTATGTCTAGTAAATATACCATAATTTCTACAGCTCTTGGAGTCATAAGAGAGCCATCTTTTTTGTATGTGTCATTTTGAAAAGCTTTATTCGTTCAACTCTATTATCAGACGTAATTTCATACAATGTAGAATATAAATTAATACTTGCAAAAAAGTAATAAATAATATGAAAAATATTCATTACTATGTGCAACCAACTTAAAATCACTATGTGAATAATCATAATTAAAAAAAGAATACATCATCATGAGCTACACGAGCAAAGCTATTCGATCTAGCTGTGTGAGTAAACTTTTGTTGTTGTATGCTAGCAATACCAACATGCTCTCTGTCCTACAATTTGAAATTTACATGACTTATAAAGTTATTATTATAGTGACATAATATTTTTTTTTCAAAGTGCATCATACCTCTCCTTTCTTTGAACTCCAACCTGAGCATTCTAGGTGAGACATTTTGCAGCTTTTCTTCAAGGTTGAGATTGATCTTAAAATATTTTTTTAAAAAAACTCTTGTGGTCTTTTCATTTCTTTCAACGCTTGCTTCAAATAGTTATATGAGACCTCTAGAGAAAATTTCTCCTACAAATAACATAATTGTTCAAAGTAAATATAAATTATTATTGAATTGTAATGAACTATCTATTACAATGAAATTGTTATCTTAGTACAATCCACAACCTGATTTTTTCTACTATTTGACATCTTACGTCATGACTCATAATTAATCGATAGAAAATTACCATTGCGTACAATCATGTCTATGTAACTAGATCGAACTCGTGCTTTTGTCCCAGTAGGTTGGCCGACATCATTACTCGAAACTTTCACACAGTCCCAAAGAAGAAGTAGATATAATTCCTTTATTATCGTGTGACCTCTAGTCTTGCGCCTTTGACAATTTTCAGCTACATAAGAAATAATTTAGTGTAAGTTCTTAAAATCAAGCAAGTAAAAAAAATCAATCACCATTTAAACAAAGTATCATACATTACCTTCAATTTCTATATTTTTTTCAATTGTATTCAGAACTTCCGAAGATCTAACACCAATCGATTCTTCATTATTTGTTTATTCCTCCTCTTGAGTGTGGAATGTAATGGTTGTGTGTATGCATTCAAGTTCATGCACGTGTGTGTATAAGAGTAAATAGAACGATTAGTAAATAACTGTTAGGGGTGTTAGTTGGTTGTAACTGTGTGTAATCGTATCTATTTGCTGCAGCTATTCACTCTAGCTTGTAGACTGGGTTATATAAATCGATGTACTGTGCTTGGAAAGAAATGAAGAAACGTTTATGTTTACTTTACTTTCTTAGTTTCTCAACATGGTATCTTTCACCATAAGGTCTGGGGATCTTTAGGGTTTTTTTGTTTTCTTTTCGTGATGCCTCAAAATCCATTGGATCTTTCGAACATAGACTCCGGTGATGCAGCAATGGAGTTCTCTTTAAGGAGTGAGCGCACGTTCATTAATAAGAAAGTGAACATTGTGCTTGATGAGTCAAACTTCCTTCTATGGAAGCAAATACTTCTTACAGTTTGTAGTCACCAATTGGAGTGTCTTTTAACTGGGAAGATGAAACCGCCGCCAGAAACTATAGAAGATAGTGAATGTATGGTGATTGTAAATGACGAATATGAGGAATATATTGTGCAGGATAGTGCACTTGCCTCCTGGCTTCTGTCTACGGTCAGTGAACATCTGTTTTCAGTTTGTTGGAGCATAAACAACATCTACCGTTTGGCATACGGTTCTTAAGTTCTTTGTGAATCGGTTCACGACCTCAGTAATGGATCTGAATTATAAGCTGTATTAAACTACTGAGATTAGAGTAAACGGAATGTATATTCAGCAAGAAGTAAGTACAAACTGATTACAAAAGCAGTATTAATATACAGCCCATCTAACTACAATCAGTTAACCATAACTGAATGTCTAACAACCCTCAACAGATTAACAACTCTTAACTGCTTCTTAACAGCTTATACACTCAACCACGTGCACTAACCAACATCTCCAATAAGCTGCTGTCACTTCGAAAGGGGGATGATTGCATACGAGTTTACCTTACTCGTGTCAAAGAAGTATGTGATGCCTTATCGTCGTGTGGGAATTCGGTATCCTCGATGAGGCGTATTACGAGCATTCTGAAGGGTTTACCAGGATAATATCAGTCGTTCATGACTATATTATCAACCAGTGGAGAGACACCATCGTTGGTAGCGGTTTGAAGTATCTTGATTGATATCGAGGCTCGGTTGACAGGCTTTAATGTGCAGTTTGATAGCATGTCGCTAAGTGCCAATCTTGCAAGAATGGAGGTTACTGATTTATCATACAAATCATCAGGGGGTGGAGCTCAGAAGCAGTACAACCACTTGTCTTATTCGGATTGTCGTGGTACAGATCATCGTAATGGAAGTCGCGAACGTGGCCGACCTCGTGTTTAAATGTTAACTATGTGGCAAGACTAGGCATTTCGTTGATAGGTGCTGGCATCATTACGATCATGACTACAACTATGTGTCCTCGAATGGTGGACTGTTTCAAGAGACTGGTGGTGCCCATTTTGCTAGGTATGAAGATCGATCGAAGCTATGGATGTGATTATTGTTCTTCTAATCCCTCATGCTACATTACTGATTCTGGTCGTTCCTCTCAAAATCGTGTGGTGTCATCTGGTCAAGAGCATTGGATTGTAGAATCTGGTGCTACACATCATGTAATACCCAATGTTGACAACATTGTGCATAAGATGGAGTATACGAGACCAGGTAAACTTGCAGTCAGAAATGGTGTTTCGTTAGGTGTAAACATGATGGCAGATTTGTTTTGACTACACCCGTTTCTCGCACTTTGGTTTTAACTGAATTATTTCATGTTCCCAAAAGAACAAGTAATTTGCTTTTTGTGTCAAAGCTTGCTAGGGACGAAAGTGTTTTTCTTGAGTTCCATGCAAACTCTTGTTTTGTTCGTGATGAGTTTACGAGAGATGTTTTGTTACTATGGAATGAGGATCGAGTTTTGTACACCTTTTTTGTGCAGGATGGTGCAAAGCTACACAATGTAGCTGAGGCGAATTCGGTTCAGGCGGCTGCTACCTCGTATGAGCTTTGGCATAGGAGGCTTGGTCACCTGATCTATGAAATGCTTAGCAAAATTTTTAAATCGATTGATGTAAACATTTCTAAAAGCATGAATAATACGTGTGTTGCATGTCATATGGGCAAGAGTCACAAGTTGCCTTTTTCTAATTCTTGAACTATGTATACTGCTCCATTTCAACTAGTTTATACAGATATGTGGGGACCTTCAAACATTAGTTCGAATGGATTTCAGTATTACATTTATTTTGTAGATGCTTCCACGCGTTATTCTTGGGTTTATCTTGTCAAGGACAAGTCTCAGTTTGGGGTTTATATCAAGGTAGTTCAGAGTGATTGGGGTGGAGAGTATAGGAGCCTATCCCCGATTCTACTTCGAGATGGCATTTCACATCGACTAACATGCCCTCACACATCCGAGCATAATGGAGTAGTTTAGCGGAAGCACAAACACTTGATTGAACTTGCTATTGTGCTGCTTGCTCAAGTTTTGTTACCTTTTCGATTTTGGTCCTATGCAATCATCACTGCTATATATTTTATTAACGAGCTGTCGACTCGTGTGTTATAGGGGGTTTCTCCTATGGAGCTTTTGTTTGGTAAGAAGCCAAACTATAAGGAAATGAGAATGTTTGGGTGCCGCTTCTTCCCTCATTTACGTGCTTTTTATGTCTATAAAATGGAGTTTAGATCACAGCCGTGTACCTTTCTAGGGCACAGTCCGTGTCATAAGGGTTACCAATATCTCACGCCAAGTGGGAAGGTTATTGCATCAAGACACGTGACTTTTGACAAGGTTGTTTTTCCCTTTGCAGATTTAAAATTGCAGCAGGCTACGATGCCTTGTCATTGTGCACAACGGTCTAGATCTCTACCTGTGATTGCTAACTTTAGGGCACCATCGGGTAACAGTGGTGTAAGACCATTAGCAGTGACTGATCCGCCTATTGCTCAACACACTTCTCCAGGTTCGGGAACTGTCCCCTAAAATCGAACATAATATTGATTAAAGTGATGCTGAGATGATGTGTAACTCGGGTGGTCGTGTGGCATTTGAAACTCAGTCTGCTCATGTGACAAATTCTTTGTCTCGTGAACAAAGTGTGGGGCCTAGTGATAAGGGTTTGGATGATGATGTGCAACTGTATAGTGCTACTGACAATGTGCAACTGTATAGTGCTACTGGCAATGTGCAACAATGTACTACTGTTGACTTTAATATAAATAGACACACGATGACCACAATAAGTAAAAAATGGTATCTTTAAACCAAAGGTGCATGTGGCTGTTGGTGAAGATATCGAGCCTGGTAGTGTGCATGAGGCGTTAAAGACTGATCAGTGGAAGGAGGCTGTTCATGCAGAGTTCGATGCCCTCAAAAGAAATGGCACTTGGAGATTCTTGTTAAGCCCCTAGAAGGAAGAACATTGGTAGGATGCAAATGTATATTTAAATTGAAGAAAAATTCTGATGGCACAAGGCTCGTTTGGTTGCAAAGGGGTATTCTCAAGTGCCAGGACAAGATTTCAGGGATATGTTTAGCCCTGTGGTCAAGATTCCTACACTGAATGTTGACTTGGCTGTTGCTGTGGAGAAGAACTGGCCATTGAGATAGATCGACGTTAATAATGCCTTTCTTAATGGTGACTTGAAAGAGGACGTGCTTATGGAACAACCTTCAGGTTTTGAAGAATATTTAGATGATGGCACAAAGCTGGTGTGCAAGCTCAAAAAATCGTTATATGGCCTACGTCAGGCTCCTAAAAATTGACATTCTAAGTTGAAGATTCAGTTGGTGAACATGGGTTTCATGGAGTCCAGGGCAGATACTACTTTGTTTATAAGAGAATAAGATGGGTATGTTACATATATATTGGTTTGTGTAGATGATTTAGTGGTTATTGGTTCCTCTAGTGTGGCTATAGAGGACGCAGTGAGGAATCTTCATATGGTTTTCTCTTTAAAAGATATGGGCCAATTAAACTACTTCTTGGGCATTGAGGTTAAACGAACTGGTGCAAGACTGCTTAGTCAATGAAAGTTTATTGTTGAATTACTTGCCAAAGCAGGAATTTTGAATGCCAATCCTACTCCGACACCAATGATTCTAATGCAAAAGCTTGCTTTAGGGTTGAATATGTTGGAAATATGTACTGTAAAACCACACCATTAGCACTGACAGGAAATATAAACAGTAATTTAAAAAGAACAGATTCGTAAACCGTGTCGTGGTAAAACCACTGCCTTAGAAATGAATTCTCCACGATATGTGTAATCGCTATAGTAGACAGACCGTCCCTCGAGGTTGATACGGTCGCTCCGAATTCCGTACACCCAAAATCGGAGTGGACTGCTAATGGTATTGCACTTCTGATAGGAAAGCACACAGAGAGAATATTTAGAAAACACTTGGAGAGTGAATTTTAAATGTTAAGAGTGAGTTGAGAAGCTGAATCTAGCTCTATATTTATAGGTTAGAAATAGGGTTAAAATCGTCCATAAAATATCAGGATTAAAACCCTTTATTGTAACAGCTAAAACGTCTAGATGAACCTGATTATATCCTATAAATATAAGAAATTCCTCAAGAATTTTCTCTAAAAAGATATTATCTGCGTAGACGTGTCAAAGACACGTACTACCACGACCACGACCAGAGCCGAGCCGATTCGAGCCGACGGTGGGCGAGAGTCCCCCTTGTTCTCTTTCACTCAACAAGGAAGTGGGAAATCCAAACCTTAAATACCCATTCCGAATAGTACTTCCAATACTATGTGAGATTGAGCATTACCAACAGGATAAGTTGTTATATGATGCTCGACAATATATGAGTATTATAGGTTCTCTATTGTATGTGTGCCATACACGTCCAAACATAGCCTTCTCTATTAATAGGATTGCTCAGTTCATGCACAGCCCGTGTGAGAGTCATTTGGTGGTAGTAAAAAGATTTTATGTTACCTAATTGGGACCATGGAATATTGTTAGGTGTTTATTGCAGGAGTTTCTTCTGGTCGACGTGTCATAACATTCGTCGATGCTGACTGGGGTGTTATTTCTAGTGATCATAATTCGATTTTAGGCTATTGTGTGTTCATTGGTAGTAATCTTGTAATCTGGAACTCAAGGAAGTAGAAAACCGTTTCCCGGTCCACAATGGAGGTGAAGTGTAGAAGTATTGCCGATGCAACGACTGAGACAGCTTGGGTTTAGGCTTTGCTTGATGATTTGAAGGTAGATCAATACGAGGTTCCTCTAGTATAGTGTGATAACACCAGTACAGTAACGTTAGGTGCGAATCTGGTGTATCACGCTCGTTCCATGCATGTTGATATGGATATTAACTTCGTTAGAGAAAAGGTGACGGCTGATAAGTTACGCGTAAACTATGTTCCAACCTTTCATCAGGTGGTTGATGGCTTGACTAAAACTATATGCTTGAGCTGTCTAGAGACAAATTTCAAGTTGAAACTCCCCAAGAAGACTAGAAGAAATAGGGGGAATGTGGAATGTAATGGTTGTGTGTATGCATGCAGGTTCATGCACATGCGTGTATAAGAGTAAATAGAATGATTAGTAAAGAACTGTTAGGGGTGTTGGTTGTAATTGTGTGTAACCGTTTATAGTTACTGCAACTATTCACTATAGCTTGTAAACTGGGTTATATAAATCGATGTATTGTGCCTAAAAAGAAATGGAGAAAAGTTTATGTTTACTCTACTTTCTTAGTTTCTCAACATTGAAGGGGTCTAACAATCCACAGATCACTTAATTTCCTCTTAGGTATAATATATGCAATAAACAAACAATAATATTATGAATTAGTTACAATAATACCATAAGTGGATATATAAGTTAATCAAGTTATATAAATTATAATATTATAAATTAATAAATCAAGATATAAAATCTTACTAAATTATTACGTCGTATCAATTTTCATAAATATATTCATCCATGTAATCTTGAACCCATTGGAATTGTAAACTAGTACTAGTGATAGTTTCATCTAAATTTTGTGCGACAAAAGACAATGTTATCTCTATTTCCATCCCCAATATCTATAAAGTCTCTAGGGTATTACGGAGTACAACATATCAACTATCATCCATTGAATCGTTGCAATAAAAAACTTGTTTGACTTGAGAAAAAATACATATGGATTGTCCATCAATAATTGACTAGTGTGAATTAATCGAGATAAGTTCACCATTGTAAAACCTAATTAATATCTTTTAATGCCTCGAGTACTATTTACATCAACTCAATCACATCGAAATAACAAAACATTTCATTTTCCATAATAATCCAACTCAATAATATCCGTAAAGATTCCATTAATATTCTAATTCTCCCTCCACAAAATGATTATCTCTAGCTCTAGCATAATTTTTAGTTGAAGAATTAACAACTGTTGTATAATTTTATGTCCTCCTTAATTTTCAAAAGATTTCGTGTGGAACCTGAACCTATTAATGAGAAAAACATTATATCTTTTAACAATTCTATTTGGACCTTGAGATAACAATTTAACCTCTTCACTAACTTCTCTTGCACTCCAAACCTATTACACATGAAAGTTGAATTAGTTAGCATTTATATCAATATACTAAAACAAGAAGAGTTATACATTATTTATGTGCCGTGCAAGGATTTAGTTACTTAACGTCTACCCTAATCATTCATGAAATGTTTCTATGAATAACTAATGAATCTCTTGCTGATGTAATCTTCAGAAGCGTGAACAAGATTTCAAGACTTCTTTAAACTCATTATAAAGTAGATTATATGGTTAAAGAATGAGAAATATAAAAAAAATTAAGTGAATACAATAAGATTATTATTGTAAAACTTACGTGTATAAGGGATCTAGTGAATCGTGGGAAAAGAACATATCGGTGTGCTTGTACCCAAGACTTATCATCTAACTGTGCAATTTCAACTTTGTTGAGTGATCCACCATAACTTCCAAACAATTAAGTCTCAGCTAAGTTATTCGTATTTGACACTTCATTTCTTTTTTGTGTACATCTTCCAAAAATATAGAGCAAAAAGTCATTAACTCTTCTGCCAAATACATTTCAACAATTGATCCTTTTGGATAACGCTTATTACGACAGTAAGACTTTAAATTGTACAAAAACATAGACACAAAACACATCATTAGATTAATAGTTTTAATTAAAAGATATATTTAATAGAGATTGAATACATGTAAGTCAATTAACACAATTATATAGGATATATCCACCGATAGAAAACTGGTCCACCAACTTTAACTTCGTGAGGGAGATGAATCAGCAAATACACCATAATTTTAAAGAATAAAGGTGGAAATATCTTCTCTGGATTGCATAAAGTCAAGGTGGCTATATCTTGCAGTTTCTCAAGTTCTTCAACCATAAGAACTTCCCCATAAATTACTTTCATTATATTGTAAAGTTCAATTATACAATATGCTTTTTCCCTTTTCCCTTTTTTTCTTTTTTCTTTTATTTTTTTAATGAAAAACAACAAACTAACAAAAAAATTGAAACTAAATTAAAACAATGTAAAAAGAACCCGAAAATGATGAATCTTCGTGAACTAGCTCTATTGGTGGTACCTTGATGAAGTAGGCATGCAAGGAGAGGCAAATTCACTTTATTCTTTCCAAGAATCATCCCAAATCTGATACCAATTGACAGAGATGTGGCAGCAGATGAATAATTGTTGTTCTTGTTGAGGAATCAAACCTAGTAGCTATAAACTCGATGAAGAAATCAGAAGGATTTGAATCGAAGAAGAAGATGATGAAGTTGTGAAATATGGATAATGTGGGGATTAGGGTTGCTAAAAAATCAAGAATAAAGATTAAGAAAATAAATACTAAGATACTAAAGATAAATAAAGACAAGGAAGATGAACATAAAATAAAGAATTGATAAAGATATAATAACTTAGACAAACTAGGATTCGTGGTTGAATCATGGAGATAGTGGCATGGATGATATTGATAATGAAGATGGATATGATGTAAATAGATGGTAATTGTCCTATCGAACCCTCCTAGTTGTAATAAAAAGGAAAACTCAATAAATGACTCTAACCAGCCCTTATAATCACAATGAAGAGGCAAACCAGAGTGTGAAGATCTCTCTTACAAAGAACTTGAAAAGAACTTAATGAAAAGAAGCTTTAAGGCACAAGTAATCAACACTTACAAAGATAAACTCTCAATGCATTGTATTAAAAAAAAGATGTGTTTACAAAGTTGAATAAAACCCCTTTTATATAGAATAAGAGTTTTAAAAGCCCTAAATAACTATTAAATAAAATAATAATAATAAACTAAAAATAATGTTTTAACTCGATCTTAAATCCTAATAAAATAGTAATCTAATCCTAAAAAATAAAACACCATCCTATATTCAATTATATTACATATAATCAATAAAAATATTAAAAATTTCGTAATATTTACAAAATATCATATTAATACCGTATATGAATTTGTCTATGCGTTGTCTTCACTAAAATGAGTGTATCTTGAGTTCCTGATATCGGATTGCCGCGATTCAAGAACTGTTGGAAAACGAAGAGAAATCCGGTCATAACTCTAGACATGTCGACCAAATAACATCAGGATCTCATTCAAAAAATCATCGCAAGTCTGTTGCTATTATTTTTTTCTTTTTCAAGGCTTGGTCGTATGGATAAATGGAAGCGTTAGTCCATATTCCTTTGATGTGAGCATTGTGATGCATGTATCATGTACTATATGCATGTATTATCTCACTCGTTATCTCATCTAGAATGTTAAGTGAAGGTTTAGTAGTCTATTATTTATGATAATTTATTAAGTTGCTCTATTATAGTCAATAGAACTTAAGGGTGTTTTAGTTATTTATGTCTCTAAAGAGGTCTATATGTGTTTCTTGATTTTACGACGATTATTGTATATTTTTTTCATTGCCTGTAATACTTGCTAATTCGATACTTGACTCAGGTTCATTATTACGTAGTGACACTCTAGTCACTCTTATCACACTTCTCTTCATTACCCCTTAAATTGGAGGGATGACTTATATGTTCTCTGTTCACTGACGTTTCTGGAATACATGACTTCGTTATTACGTAATCTGAATTACTTATTGTACCACTTGTTGATACATCATTCAAAATGATCCTCATTCTTAAATATTTGATACATGATCGATTGAAGATACATAGAAGTATTACATTTGGTATGGTTACTTCTATTGTAACCCATTCTTATGAGTGTTTTTAGGCCCCCTTTACTATTTATATCCCTCACGGACTATGTTCCACTATTAAGGATTATCCTTAACTCTTACGAATCTTAACAAAGTCAAATCTAACCATCCAAAATGGGTAGTATGGATACTCTACTTGCAGTATCGATACCTTAAGGTCAAGTATTTACCCTCATGAGTATTGATGCCAAAATTGCTTATGTTTGATAAAAATTGGCCAGTATCGATATTAGGTACCCTCAATATCGATATTGTAGGGGCAATATCGATATTCTCTTCCTCAGTATCGATACTCCCTACTAGGAATGCCCAAATTTTGTCCCAATTCATCCAGTATCAATCCTCGAACCTAGAAATACCTTTTTTAAGCTCAATAAACATCCAAAAAGCACCCCAAAGGTCTTAGTTTGCTTTTTAACCATGTGTTAAAGTTTTAGGAAGTTATTTAAGGTCATAAAGTTTCATAAAAACACGCTTCATATAAAAAAACGTCATCTAATCATGAATTTAAGCATAAACCTTAAAATGATCAAATACTCAAATCTTAACAAAAAATCATGCTTATGAAAGCCTTAACACAAATGATTATAAATACACTACCTTAAAGTTAGAAACCCGAATAAAGCTCCTTTAGCTAATCAACACTCTCCTCTAGGACTTGGATGATAAAACCCACTACTTTCTCTAGCAAAATAAGAAACACAAAGCTTGAATTTTTAAGACAAGGTTGTTGGAGGATTATGATCGAATTTGAAGCTTAAAAGAAGTATGAAATGGCTCAAAGGACTCACCTTTGGCTATGGCACTTGGAGAAGATGAAGGAGAAGGAAATGGGAATGATGAAATGAAAAGAAGAAGATGAAATGAGAAATAAAATCTCTCATCTTTTTAAAAAGGTGAATTACTCATTTGGTCATTCATTATCTTTTTACTATTTAAAACCCCCTTTTATGGTTGATTAGGCCCAATTCTAACCTAATTAACCCCAACTTTGTCCAACGACTTTAATTATAAACTCTACAAGGTTCAAATACCTATTGGGTAAGCCTAAAACTACTAGCTCAAAATTTGGAATATTACAACTCTCCACTCATTGAAAGGAATTTCGCCCTAAAAATTTACTTGGATCGAATAATGAGCTATCATTAGGTCACTTGTTAGAGTATGCTCAAAGACCAATCATATCATGATTGTAATAATAATTTTATTTACCGATTTTATTGAATAAAGGCATTGCCGCTATTATTTTCATTTATATATATGTGTTTAACATAATCTGGAAGATAATAAAGTCCATATAATGACATAATTGTTATTATTAAAAGATCCCTAGTCAAGCATTATTATGGGCATGAACAATAATAATACGCTTAAGACTAACATGTTATTGATTGATGACAATGAGTTGTCATTGACATAGAGATGTCAGAATTGATACATGATTATATTGTTAGAGAACAATGTCTTGGATTGACCGACCATGAGCATATGTCTTGGATTATTATGTGACAGTCATAACATTGCTCATGGTGATGACTATATGTATGATCATCAGACTTGAGATCAATACTATCCCAACATATATTGTTGTATGTTTTGATGCAGCTAAACAAGCTCTGTAACTGGTTGCTCTATAAAGACTGTTATTGAATATATCTCAATATATGTAGTGGGTGTGTATGATTAAGATAGAATTTGTCCTTCCTACATAATAGGAAATATATCACAGGCCACTTGATTGAGTAAGACTAGAAATGCATGGCCATGCTCGAATAAGTTGATATGAGATATCATAAACTATCCGTTAATTAAAGTCTACTCTAGATATCAAGAAACAATAGATGGGCTATACAAGTGTGACTATTCCAAGACTTGTGCCTATTCTAGATATAAAGGACATAAGGATGTAATACATAAAAGAGTAATCACCAAGATGATATGTCGAATCATATTTTCTTGTAACTTAGGTGACAATGATATATTGCTAGATGTCACTCATTGTATGTAATATTAGAATTGTTCTAATAATTACTGCTAACGTTTCAAGAACCTACAAGGTCACACCCTAGGATTGAAACGAGCAAAGATGTATAATTTGTTGTACGTTACTAAAATATATGTTTTAATAATCCCGAATATTTAATTTCAATTAATTAATTAAATGTAGATTTAATTAATTTGAAATAATAAAATCCCCAATATGATTAGGGTAACTTGGATATAAGAGGATTATTAAATTCTAATTAATTAAATATAGATTTAATTAATTTGAAATAATAAAACCCTAATATGATTAGGGTAACTTGGCTATAAAAAGGTGTGTTAGGTCTAGCAGCCATTTTTGTAACAAACACACAAACCCTTCAGCAATTTTCTCTCGAAATAGTTTTGGGGAAAACAAATATTGCTCTCAATCTAGTGAACTGAGTAGAGGCCGAGACGTGATTTCGTGGAGGCTTTCGATTCGAATCGATCTACACCACCATATTCACTGTTGTTCTTGCTGTTTTTCAAGGAACTCACTGTAAGTATTCGCATCTCTTCCTCCCGATTTTGGTTTTTCGTACTTGGATCGCTGGTGAGACCGTCAAGTTTTGTTTCCGCTGCGCCATGGGGTGCGCCGACGGTCCCAACATCACTCACTTAGAAGCCTTAAAGCACTTAAAAGCTTATCAAGTCTGATTCTTGAGGAAGAAGTCCCTGCCTCATGATATACAAGTTGGAATCTCATTCATGTTGTCTGGTAATCAATGTACAGTAGTTTCATAAAGACAAATTTACTCTGTGATCCAAACTGCTATCGATGACCCCTTTCACTAGCTAACACCTACTAAGTAGAGTTAACATACTACATAATTTTATAAATCTCAATTACTTGTTGAACTTAGATAACTGCTCATACGATATGACGAGATCTTATGAACACTCACCATATACGATCTCGATGTTGACTATTAAAGACTTGATGACAATTCTTGACTTCCTAAACATCGATCTATACGCTTCTTCTGCGCAACTCTGATTCAATATTCAACCATATTACTTAACTATTTCTCATTTACCTTATAGTTTACATACACACTAATCACCAGATCTTGAATCTAAGGTTCTCACAACTGAAACTGGTCACTTACCTAGCAAAACTAGCAACATCTGTCTCTTCAAGAGAACACACCTCACAAAGAAGAGATCTCTCACCCCCGTACTCTAACTTAAGGATTCTATGACTCTACGTCTTGCACCCACGATCACTTACCACCACTGAGCTATTCGATAATGGCTAACACTAGTCAATCAATACTTAAAGTACTTGATCTCCTTTAGTCTCAAGCATTAAAATCTACGGTATTACACAATGATGCATATAGTTATATGTTATATATAGCTTGCACTCATATACCAACACGAAGATCTCACAAATTAGGCTTCATTCACCTAGCTAAATCACTTATTGTTCATGCATGAATACATCATGGTGAAGTCAGAGGGTTCGATATAGCTTGAGACTTACACTACTCTATCTTACCTATAGTACACTTAGTACTTAGAGAGAGATCTAGAACTATTGCATTAGAAACATACACCCGACTAACTTACTCCTCGTGAGTACTTGGGGCATCTATGTTGTAACACCCTGGATATTAGATTAATAGTTTTGGGTAACCTGATTGGGCCTTAAGAGTAAGCTAAGAGACCAATTGAATGTTTGGGGGTTAGATTGGGCTTCCCATGAATTGGGCTTGAGCCATCTAGACTTAAAAGAGGTGTCTTTAGACTTTGACCAATAATGGAGGGTCCAAAGTGTTAGTTTTCCCCTAAATATTTCCAAAGGGTGAATTGGTTTAATGTGGTGATGTAATTTTCTTGCTCACTCTTCTTTTTCCCTCAATTCTAGTTTTCTTTGTCCCCTACTTCATCTTCTTCACCCTCATAGCATTTCCCCTTCCAAACTTTTTGAAATGGTGAGAACTTATAGATTTCCAAGCACATTCTAGATTTTCTAAGATAAAAAATGAAATCTCAACCTTCCAAGCTTTCATTCAAGCTTCCTATTATGAGTTTTGGCCATAGGAATACTTAGGTAAGGGCTTAAGGTGGGTTTTAGGTTTTGGGTTTCCTGATCCTAATATGTTTTTAGAGGTTTGAAAACATACTTCTAATCTTTTTTAAGCCTCTAGATGAGTTAGTAACTCATTTACCTTGACCTTGATTGGTGAGAGAGGTTAGAGAAGGCTCCAAGGCTAAAGAAAATAAGAAATTGACCCTTGGTTGATTTAAGGACATTTCCAGTAGCTAGGGAACTAAGGTAACACATTCACAACTCTTTCATACCATTTCTAAGTCATTAGAATGTATCCAACTAAAGAGTCTTGAGTTGTAAAGCATAAATGTGCATTCATGGTAAATTCAAGTAATTGATATTTCTAGCATGTTTAAAGACCTATTATGATTCTTCCTTACATACATAAGATTTTAAGAACACATGGGAACCTCAATAGGGCACTGGGAGTAGTTTAAAGAGTCAATTTCATGCCTAAATAGGGTATTTGTGGTTCAAGTATCAACATAAGAAGAACAATACTGATATTGTTCATCAACAAGCTTAAAAACGAACAGGTTTGCAAAGGGAAGTATCGATAATCCTCCAAATATTATTGATATTGACGATCATGTTTCGATACTCATAGGGAAGCATCGATACTGAGTGCACTTAGCTAATTCTAGTAGGCCATTTTTGTATCAGTACTCATGAGAGTATCGATACCAAGAATAGAGTATTGATACTCTCAATAGAAGTATCGATACAAGGTATTTTTCAAAAACATCGAAGCAAAATTTGGTATTGATACCCCGAAAATTATCAATACTCTAGCTCGAGAGTATCGATATTGGTCTAGTAATATTGATACTACTCACCCTTCTCATCTTCTAATTACAGTATAGCATCGATACCTGAGGGCGAGTATTGGTACCCTCATACATTTTTGGGCAAGGAACTTAGAGATAATATTGAGGGACCCAATAACATTAAAACACCATCAAATAAAACTACAAGTAAGAACCATTGATAAATTAAAATTACACCTAGAAATAATATAAACTAGGAAAACATAAAACTAGCCATGGTTGATGCTTAGGAAACGGTCAGTACACCCGAGTTACTCTAGCAGATGACGATAGCTTCAAAGTATAGAATGTCTGGATTTCCTTAAGCAAGTGCATGAGTCACTTTAAGACTAACTAAGGCGCGAGGCCTGAACACTCATAAGGGTTGTGTTAGTCGAGTGATGTGCCCGATTTAGAGATTATGGACCCCACCCTAGGTAGAGTAAAGGGGCGTGTGTCCCGAGATGTGTAACCCTCTGACCACATCATGATGTATACTCTAGAGTAGTGTGAAGTATACGAGTATACTCATTTTCCTTATATTACCTGATAACTTGAGCATTTAATGAACACTTTTAGTATTGTTTAGTTGTTAGTATTGCATTGGGCTAGTGAGCTTAGCGTTCAGAATTTTGTTCTCGTCCAGGTCTTTAGGAGAAGTATTCAAGGAGCCTATCGCGTAATAGATGTTCTAGACAATTCGAGAAACGAAGTACGTAGTGGTCTCGTGTAACATTTTAATCAGTCAACTTTGTGTCGTATTGAATAAGATGTTATATTTAGTGGTATCAGAGTGTCAGGTTCAATTATTCATAGGACTCGCAGGTTAGAGTCAGTAAGAATCTATCAATATATATGTCTCTAGCGAGTCAAGAGTATTTTCATGTTTGGAGCAATAATAACTCCTCATTCTTGTCTTAATTTTAGAGTTTAGTCATGGATAATAGTGTCGCTCTGAGCCATAAGGTTAGATATGAGAGTATAACTTCCATAGTTAGAGATACCAGTGACGAGTTCATACTGAATTCAAAGTTTAAAATACCAATGGATGTGAGGGTTGACGAGGCAACCTTCTTCTGTGATTTGAATGCAGCTCTTAGATATATAGTGAGATCTATTCTGAGGACACCTGTTACGCTACCTACCCAGCCAACTTCTCCAGCCCCTCCTACTGCAGCACCTTATGAGTCCCTAATAGAGAGGCTCCAGAGGTACAAGACCACGGATTTATTAGGCTCCAGGGATGATAACCCGATAAGGATAGATCAGTGGTTGAGAGAGACCCTTAGTACACTCTACCAGCTACACTTACCCCTGAGGATATGCTTGAGTGACCGCCCTACTGAAGGGTGACACCATAGACTGGTGTGTGATCGTGGAGTTAGTGATGAAGCCTGAGTGACCCACCTGGGAGCACTTCTTGGAGGAGTTCCATCATAAGTATCTAGGTGAGGCCTATACTGACGACTTGAGGGACCAATTACTGCACCTAACTTAAGGAGACCAGTCTATGTTTGAGTACGAGATGGAGTTCCTCCAGTTGAGCTGATATGAACCGAAGCTAATGACATCTGAGTACCGCCACTGCATGAGGTTTTAGGAGGGTCTTCACTTGGACATCCTCACTCATCTAGTCTCTAATCCACCGAAAGTTTTCATCGAGTTGAGTAACCAGGCGAAGACATTATAGAGGGTCTTGAGTTTGGGGATTATAACATCGGGTACTTCATTTGTTCAGAGCAAGAGGGTAGATTCGCCTCTGAGACCTTTTTAGCCTTCAAAAAAGTGGGTCAGGGACTCATAGGGATTTTGGAGAACTCCATCAAGTCAGCCTAGTCAATCAGGACATAGTGCGGGTAGAGGGGGTATATATGAGCATCATAAGAGACCCTTAACATCATCTTATATAGCGAGCACTAGTAGTTCAATAAGAATTCCATCCCAGCCCGATTATTTCGTCTACGGTAGAAGGCACTTGGGAGTTTGTCAATGGGGGTCTAAAGGTTGTTATGGTTGTGGTTCTCTAGACCACTTCATCAGAGATTACTATGAGGTATAGGGTATGACTACAATATTGAGCTATAGGTTTGCTCAATCGATTTATAAGGGTAGAGGACCCTTGAGAGGAGGAGGTACCACATCCGGGTAGTTTAATAGAGGTACCACTATATTCGTGGCCGAGCCAAAAGTGTCCTCACACAAGTATGCAGTTAGGTCTCAAGAAGAGTGTGATGCGACTAACATGATCTCAGATACTTTCACCATATTTTGTATTCTAGTTACCACTTTAGTAGACCCAAGGTCCACACACTCCTATATCTGTTATGACCTAGTGCGAGATAGAAACATCCCGACAGACAATCTTGAGATATGAGTTTGAGTGTCTAGCCCACTAGGATTAGCCATCATTGTGGACAAATTCACCGTAGATGTCTCTTTGAGATCCAAGGTGAGACCTTTCTGGTCAATCTAATGGAACTACTGTTCAGAGAGTTCGACATGATCATGGGCATGGATTGAGTGTTAGAGCACGATGAAAATTTTAGATGTAAAGCTAGAAAACTCAAACTTAGAATGGGTGATGGGACCAATGATTAGTGAGAAGCTCAGGTGTTCAACAATTGTGTCGACTATAAAGGCATAAATGATGATAGAACGGGGTTATAAAGCCTTTTTGGCTTATGTGGTTGACACCCAAGTTATAGTTCCAAGACTCAAGGATATCCAAATGGTTCGAGACTTTCTAAAGTATTCTCGTAGGAGTTTCTAGTAATACCACCAGACTGAGAGTTATAGTTCAGTATCGATGTGATGCCAAGATCCACTCCAGTTTCTATTTCCCTGTATCGTATGGTGCCGACAGAACTAAACGAGTTGAAGGTTCAAATTCAAGAGTTACAGGAGAAAGATTTCATTTGTCTAAGTTTTTCTCCTTGGGGAGCGTTGGTCATTTTTGTTAAAAAGAATGATGGGCCAATGAGGTTGAACATAGACTACCAGAAACTAAATAACTTAACCATCAAGAACCTTTATCCCATTCCAAGAATCGATGACCTCTTCGACCAACTTAAGGGAGTGTACATGTTTTTCAAAATAAACTTGAGATTAAGGTATTATCAGTTAGAGGTTAAGGATACCGACATAGCCATGACAATATTTAGGATAAGGTACAACCATTATGAGTTCCTTGTGATGTCATTTGGACTCACCAATGCCTAGAGACATTCATAGATTTAATAAATAGAGTTTTTCACTCGTACTTGGACTAATTCGTGGTAGTTTTCATATATGACATCCTGGTATATTCATGATTAGAGGAATAACATGACCAAAACCTTTGCATAGTTCTACAGACCCTCTGGGATCATAATAATATTTGCTAAGCTTGGAAAGTACGAGTTCTAGTTATCCGAGGTTTTATTTGTGAGGTATGTAGAGGCAAAAGACAATATCTGAGTTAACCCTCAGAAGATTCAGAATGTATTGGAGTGGAAACCGCAAAAGAACATAATCAAAGTGTGCAGTTTCTTAAGTATTGTTAGGTACTATCATTGATTCGTAAAGAGTTTCTCAATGATAGTATCCCCAATGACTAAGTTACTTCATAAAGTTTCATGTGGGATGAAAAGAAGAGGAGGAGATTCGAATAGCTGAAAGCTATTTTGATTCAAGTCCAGGTCTTAACCTAACTTGAGTCAGGGAAAGACTTCATCTTGTTTAGTGATGCCTTGCTAAATGGATTTGGTTATGTTTTGATGCAAGAGGGGAAAGTGGTAGCCTATGCATATGATAACTCCGTAAAAAGGACACATTTTGGTACATTTTCACTTAAGTTATTGAATGTTTAAGAGCTCATTTAGGACCATGTAGATGTATTTAGAAGCATTTAGTTGCATGTGGTGGAATTAAGTTTGTCACGGCATTTTATTTTTAAAGCGGTGATGCCTTATGGGAAATGTTCTTGTTTGATAATGTGCAGGAATTGAAAGCAAGGAGAAGAGGAAATAAAATGTCGTGACATAAGGAGATTACTGAGAAAAATGAAATTGCCAAGTTAAACTAGCATTTTGAAAGCGCTTAA
Organism: Hibiscus syriacus; assembly: GCF_006381635.1. Classification (NCBI taxonomy): domain Eukaryota; kingdom Viridiplantae; phylum Streptophyta; class Magnoliopsida; order Malvales; family Malvaceae; genus Hibiscus; species Hibiscus syriacus. The sequence continues at coordinate 1,434,366 of NW_024063293.1, forward strand.
AGTGCGAGAAGATATTTTTGAAGCCAGTTGTCTCCGACTTTTTGAGAGCTCTGCCCGAGGAATCCACCTCGAAGTTTCGCTTGGAGGGATCGACAGTGCAATCGTCGGTCCTGTTGATGACGCCGCCTGACCCTGCAGATCCTGTCTGTCCTTGGGCACCTGCAACGGGATTATATCGGTCACTCAGCCAGCTACCCAGGCTGGATCATAGACTGTTCTGCCCGAATCCCAAGCAACTTAACCATGGTTTTGGGGTTTCCTAGGAAAGTCAACACCAAGTCCTAGGATTAGTTTTCCCCTATAAATAGAGGATGAAGCCATATTGTTGAGGACTTTGGTTCTACCCAGATTTGAGCTTAAAAAGTTAGAGAGAGAATGTCTCATCTTTCTCTGTCAATCCTACTTCCCATGACATTTCTCATTGACAAGCCTGAAGGAGTGGCGTTATAAGCATCCGAGAGGAGCCAGTTCGTTGGGAGCAGTTCTTGGTGGCCAAGGGAAGCATTGAACAGTGCACGTCAAAGTATTTCTCTCCTCCCCTTAGTTCTTCTCTTTTATATTTTGTTGTTGGGTTGTAATAAATAAATGAAACTTGCTTTGTGATTGTTTATTTCGAACCCCACCATGAACTAATCCTATTTGGTGGGAGTTCGCTTGGATGTTTAAGTTTTTATTTCAATGAATGGTTGTTCTTCTATGCTTCAATCTGTTTTGTTTATGAAACTTAATGCCTTAAGGTTGTAGGAGCTACGAGAGTAGCCTTTCCTTAGGAGGTCTTGAGGGTTCGAGAGAATGCCTCGGCAAAATATCCTTAGTGTTCGACAGAAACTAGGGAGGAAATACATAAATGAGGGGTTCTAGGTAGTAACTAGGCCTAATCCACCTTAAAGATAAGGTTAGGATTTCATTCGACTAAAAGGAGCTGTGCAAGAATGATAGGTTAGATGTTAATGCTGCTACAAAAAGGTATTACCGAGACTATCCTGTTATCTGAACCAATAGGATCACTGCAGGGGTTTACGCCAATAGGTTTTGCCAGGGCATCTTTAATCTGTCAAGTCCCTTACTAGAGATAGCATAGGGCACCTTAGTAGACTCTGTCGGGCAGGAAAGGCATAGAAGAAATACCATGCAGAGAAATAGACTTAGATTTTCCCAGTGACTCATATCACTCATTCCCATAGCAGCTTGTCGTGTGAGAAATCTAAAGTCCTACATTTTAAATCTAGTATTTACATTTTATTTTGACTTGACATTTCCATTTGTTTGCACTTATCACAATTGAATTTGTACATACCATCACTAACTTTACTTAGGTGAAAAAATAAAGTGCCTTGACAAACCTATTTGATTTCCCCAATTCCCTGTGGAGACGATACTCAACTTATCACTGTATTACTTGTTCGATTGTGTAAACTTGCACATATATCCTCACCCATTTATAGTAGTTATATCGAGCAGACAACATCCCATCAACTCAAGCCTCATTAGCGTAATTACCCTACTCATGATCTAGATCTTGCAACATTAGTTTTCGTGATTAAGATTTGAAGACACTACCTGTTTGGCGAGAAGTGCCACATCTTCAATGACCACAAAAGCCTCAAGTACATACTTATGTAGAATGAGTTGAATTTGAGACAACGTATATGGGTTGAGTTGTTGAAATACTACGATTATATGATTGACTACCACCCCAGGGAATACCAACGTAGTTGCTGTTGCGTTGAGTAGGAAGTTGATGTTAGAATAGAGGGCGTTGTTAGCACGATTGAGTTTATCTAGTGATGGTGGGTTATTATCCGAGTTATGAGTGGAACCTGAGTTAGTGAACAAGGTTAAGAGGTTGCAGAGTTTTGACAGTCGTATAAGGACTCGCGTGGAACAAGTCTACCAAGGCGAGGCCTCAAGTTTTGAGTTGTGCTACAGAGACAAACTTTTCTTTAGAGGATGCTTGTATGTGCCCACAAACGAGTAGTTGAATAAAAAGATCCTCCATGAAATGCATGGTAGTCCGCTCTCAGTTCATTAAGGTAGTAATAAGATGTAACAAGAGCTTCGATCATTATATTAATAGCTGAGCCTGGAGAGTAAAATGTCTGAGTTCATTACTAGGTGTTTGGTATGTCAGCAGGTCAAAGCAGAATACCAGGTTTCTTTAAGATTGCACCAATCGATTCAGATACCATAGTGGAAGTGGGACAGAGTGACTATGGACTTCATGACGAGGTTACGGATAATTAGACAAAGACACGATGCAGTGTGGTTGATGTTTAACCATTTGACTAAGATGACTCACTTTCTACATGTTCAAATAGATTATATTTTAAAAAGGCTAGTACAATTGTACGTCTGCGAGATTGTGAGGCTGAATGGAGTCTCGACTTCGATCATTTCAGGCAGAAACCCTTGTTTCACCTCTCAATTCTGGAAAACTCTTCATTCATTTCTAGGCACCAAGTTACACTTTAGCACCGCCTTCCATCCTCAGGCAGACGACCAATCAAAGCGTGTTATTCATATTCTAGAAGACATGCTTAGGTGCACCATCATATACCTTAAGGGTAGTTGGGAGGACCATTTATCACTAGTAGAGTTCGTTTACAACAATAACTACCATACTAGTATCCAAATGGCTCCGTAAGAGGCGTTACAAGCATGCAAGTATAGAACTCCGCTTTATTGGATAAAACTCAGTGAAGGAAAGATTATGGGTCCATATTTGATAAGAGAAAATGAGGTAAAATTTTGGTTGATTCAGGGTATGTTGAATGAAGCTTTTGACAAAAAGAGGTCATATACGAACTTGAAGTGTAAGGATATTGAGTATTACCGCAAATCTCAAGTTAGTAGTTTCGGGTCAATTTAGGAGTGTGTGTATATAAACCCATTAGCCTTGAAGGGAAACATAGACCGAGAGAGCTTTGGTTTGGGCTTGGGTTGGGCTCAAAAGATGATAAAAAGGATATTTTTAAGTGGTGACCAAAGCTTGAGGAAGTAAAGGAATAATTTACCCATTTTTGTTATTAAAGGCTGAAAATCCTTTAATTTCCATGAGGTAACACGCTAGAACCTTTTTTTCCACTCTTGTCTTTTTCTTATTCTTTCAAACTCTATTTCTCCCTCTAATGCTTAAGCAGCTAGAAACTTGTTGGCCTAAAATTCCAGTTCAGTTTAGCTAAGGTAAGAACCAAAATCATATCTTCTAGAGCTTCGATTTAAGCTCTCAAACACAAGTTTTGGTTATGGAAACCATTCATGGGTTTTAGTGGGGGTTGGAACCTTAAGTTACTTCAACTTGTTTTTGGAGGAATTGAGTCTTAGGAAATCTCCAAAGCATGTTTCTAAGCTCCTAATCTCGTTGTAACCCTTGTGCTTGATTCCTTGTCTAGTAAGAGAAGTTGGAGAAAGCTCCAAGATCAAAGGGAAGAAAACGTTGTCACTTGGTTGAGCTTTGGACACTTCCAACAACTTAGGGCATCAAGGTAACTCACTTCTAATTCACCTATACTAATATATAGATCACTAGGTGTGTTTGTTAGCTTACATGAGTCATGAAGTATGTTCATGGTAGGTTTCAGTATTTAGTGTTTTCCAGCATGTTAATAGACCTAATATAACCCCTATAATCAAACATAACACTTAAATAATGTTTAGAGACCTCAATAGGACTCATAGAAGTGCTGAAGAGGCTTTTTAATACCCGAAATAGGGTATTTCTCGCGTGAGTATCAGTACTAGAAGAACAATACCGATATTATTCTTCATACGCTAAAAATAAAGGGGTTTTGAGCTAGAAGCATCGATATACATGCAATGGGTATCAATACTATAGGTAAGGTATCAATACTCGCACGGTGGTATCGATACCAAGTTCACTTAGAATATTCCAACAGTCATGTTTGGTACCGATACTCATAGGAGTATCGATACCAAGAGTAGAGTATCGATATTCCTTAATAGGGGTATTAATACTTAGGTATTTTTTGAAACATCGAAGCCAAATTTGGTATCGATACTCAGGAAAGTATCGATACCCCAGACCAAAAGCATCGATGCTCAACCTATTGATACCATCCCTTTTCTATCAGTTTTAAATAAGTCAGTAGTATTAACACCCAAAGGTTAGTATCGATACCCATAGGCATATATCGATACTGAAGGGCTTAGTATTGGTACCCACAAATAGTTTTGGGTGAGAAACCGAAGGGTTTTTAAAGGATAGATTTGAGGGACCCAAGACCCGAGTCACTTTAACATATAATGATCGTATTGTTTAGATATATCTCAATCAGTGGTAAGGCACTTCAACTGCCAGTTGGGCACAGTTGGCCCAAGACTCGATAGAGTAAGTTCACCAGGTGTTTATTTTTATATATGTGGAGTTAATCGATTGGATGAATCATCCAAGAGGGGGTGAATTGCCAATAAAAACGCTGGTGGAAGCTTTTACCAAAAATTAAAAATATTTGCACAGTGATATAGAGTGGTTTGACTTTCTCAATCAAAGTCTACGTCCACTACCTTAGCTATCCACACTAAGGATTTTCCACAAATTCACTAATTTGTCTTTCTTTTGAGGACAAAGAGTAACCTTACAACTCCCTCAAGAATTATACCCCAAATTCTTGAGAACACTCTCTCCCAAAGAGAAAATTACAAATTCGCAAACTTTACAGAAAAACCTCTCAAGGTATATTGTTTGCACAATTCTAGAACAAGAAAAGAACACTCAAATATGAACACAATTGAGCACAAAGTGTGTTCTTGAAAGAAAAATGAATATTGAATTAAAATAGGCTTGAATTGCACAAACTTGATGTTTGATGCTTTCTCTCTTGATTCTTTCTGAATTCTTGTTGATAAATGGCTTCAGAACTTGTTTAAATACACCTTGGATTGATTTTTAACATTAGGGATCATTTGTGAAGTCAATAGAGCCGTTATGGTATGAATATCATTTAAAAAATATGTTGGGAGCGTAGGGGTATCAGTACACCTTCAAAGGGTATCGGTACACCCAGTGTAAAATTCAAATATTTTTATTGTTATTTGACCAAGTGTATCGATACACCCTAGGGGTATCGGTACACTAATTACATTCGATGTTTCTTGGAGCCAATTATAATATGAAGGGTATCAATACACTTGGCTGTGTATCGACACTCATATTACATTCGAAATTCAGAGGTATCGATACATCCTATAGGTGTATCGGTACACCCTTACTCAAAAATCATTTTTGGCTCGATTAAGGTTTGAAATACTTTGTAAAAATTGTTTCAAAAATATTTTAAGATTGAAACACAATTTTACACTTAAGTAAGGATTAAAATTGACATTTGAAAAATTGGAGTAATATTTTTTATATTCGATTATTTTAATCAAATATTGTTTTTGAAATCGAATATAAAATCTTAAAATTCATTTACACTTTATTTGTTATATCGAAACATCAAAACGTTTTCAACAATCTCCCCCTTTTTGATATAACAAAACATTTTAGTAATTTTAAGATTTTCTTTTTGAAAAATCATTTTTGAAAAACAATCTTGAAAAATTACTCCCCTTACTTTATTCTCCCTTTTTTTAAATCAAAAAGACTCTATAAAATGTTTAAAACAATTTTTTAAGAAAAATATCCAAATGATTTATATATATATAGCTATAGCTGCTAAGATCACAATCAAGAGAATTGTTAGCCATTAGTCCATAAACAATATTCATAAATGTGTAATGGTAATTGGTCATAATTTGTCTAAAATGTAAATGATGCATATATTAACATGAAAATTCAATTTAAGTTCAAAACTAATAAACATTCAATATTCAAACCAAAATCAAATCCAAACATAAAAATCCAAACATCCACAACACAAACATCCAAATTAGTAAAAAAAATTTAACAATTAAGTTCAAATTCAACCTATGAAAACTAGCAAGAGAAGTTTAGTCATCCATTGGTGGGTCAGGAGGAGGAAAATGTGCTCGTAGAGCAGCCATGTCGAGTGTAAGTGCATTGAGTCTGTCATTCATAGCATTGAGTCGATAATTCAATGTTTCGTTGTTAGCTCACATCTCCCGTTGGTTCTCCAATTGTTGAGCCCCCATAGCGGTAAAGTGGGACTCTATGGATGCAAACCTCAGGTCAAATGTCTCCATAAACGATCGAAAATATGGAGGCATATGATTCTCTTGCTGGACCAGCTCATCCTCAGCTAGATTAATGGGATAGTCGACACCCCAAAGAAGATCTTCAAACTCTAGATTATCATTAGCCGGTTCCGGTGCTGCTTGTGAAGAACTAGCGCCTGGTGTTTTCTGGGTTGATTGAACCCATTGATCTTTATCCCCATACCATCCCGATTTTTTCAAAGTTTTGAGATTTATTTGGCTTTTAAGAGGGATGGATACATCAAGCTAGACCTTAAGATTGAATTTGATAAAGAAATTACTAAGAAGACAATCGTAAACTAAGGTTTCTACGTGTTTATATGGGACGTTGTTTAAGGTTTTAACTAGTTCAGCAAAAATTATTTGTGGCAAATTTATTTTCTTATTATGTTGGATACAGTGTATCCACCATAAATCTAAAGCTCTAAGAGTGGAGTACCTATCTCCGGATGGTCTAAACCATAAAGAGATGATCAAATGAAGAAAACGTTCATGATGAGTTGACAACGTACTCGTACTAGCCTTGGCATTAAAACGGGTAGCCAAAATTTCTCTCTCATTATCTAAACCTTTGTTATCTAGACCAAATGTCCTAGTGATTGAGTCGGAGTCAATGTAAATGTATTGGCCTAAAAGATAAGACTTAATACTGACAGTGGTAGTTTGAGACTCGTTTTGGACACGAACCACATTGGAATAGAAAATGCGAACGCGTTGGTGATAAACGATAGGTTTAAGCTGAAAAAGTTTATCAAGTTTCCAAGATTGGAGGGTATGAAGATATTGAAATTTTATATCGATCATAGCTTGAATAGAAGGAATATGTTCTTCCCGAATATTATATGACTCAAATAGGTCAACAAACCTAGTGTAGAGGTTTTCTCGACAGCCAGGTTCGTTAAAATAATAATTTCGGATAGTCGTTTTGGTTTCATTTGGGTTTGGATTAGGAGGTGGAATAGGAGGTAGGTTTGGAGGTTGGTTTGACCGACTAGATGAAGTCCTAGGTCATTTGGAATAAGACATGATTTTAAATCGGAATGGGTAAGGATACCTGCAATTTTGAAAACACATGTATCCAACAATATCAATCCCAAAACTCAATATGAGTCATCAATATTCAAGGTTCTCTAAATAATATCCTAATGGGGAAAATTTGAAAACAATGTTTGAAAAATCATAATATGTATAGTTTTCATAAAAACAACATAATTAAATCAAAAACATCAATTTAAAATAAAATCATTTTTTATTTCAAAAATTAAGAAAAAAAGTTGAGAAAAAAATTGTGTTTTTGATGAAATATGTTGTAGATTCTTGTTCTAAACCAAAATCTATCAAATGCTCGATATCTATTTCGAACTAGAACTAACTAAAACAAGTCATATGTTCAAAAATCAATAAAATAGTGTTTTGGAAAAATTACCTTGAAAATTTTGGATTTGAGTGGAATGTGTTGATGTTTGCACGATTTTGATGATCATAGCAGGATTTGAAGTTGAAAACTAGTTGAATTCCGACTTGAATTGAAGGTTTTGAGCAAAATAAAGAGTAGGGTTGAGATAGGATAGAACGGCGGATAAGTGGTATATTTTGGGGTTTTGGCAAAAATGAGTTTTTAGGGATTTAAAGCCTAAACCCGACAGAGGGTATAGATACCCCTCTAGAGGTATCGATACACATTCAAGGAATATATCGGTACATATTCAAGGTGTATTTATATATAGCAAGGGGGTATCAATACCTAGGTATTGATACACTTTGCACAAAAATGTCAAAATCTGTTTTTAAGCACTTATAATGCTAAATTAATTAGCTCTAGTGGTATTGGCAACTCATATAACGAAAATTAACTATGTTCAATCAATTGAATCCACTCTTAAATTTTATTTAAACATATCTATTTTGAACTAGAACTAACTAAAACTAGTCCTATGTTAAAAAATCAATAAAATTGTGTTTTAGAAAAATTACCTTGAAAATTTTGGATTTGAGTGGAATGTGTTGATGTTTGCACGATTTTGATGATCATAGCAGTATTTGAAGTTGAAAACTAGTTGAATTCTGATTTGAATTGAAGGTTTTGAGCAAAATAGAGAGTATGGGTTGAGAGAGGATAGAATGATAGATGAGTGATATGTTTTGGGGTTTTGGCAAAAATGAGTTTTTAGGGATTTAAAGCCTAAACCCGACAGGGGGTATCGGTACCCCTTTAGGGGTATCGATACACATTCAAGGAATGTATCGATACACATTCAAGGTGTATCGATATATAGCAAAGGGGTATCGATACCTAGGTATCGATACACTTTGCACAAAAATATCAAAATATGTTTTTAAGCACTTATAATGCTAAATTAATTAGCTCTAGTGGTATTGGCAACTCATATAATGAAAATTAACTATGTTCAATCAATTAAATCCACTCTTAAAATTTATTTTAACATATTATTAATTTTCACTAAAGATCATAAACTCCCCCTAACTATTAGCATAGAATGCATTTAAAAATGTTATTTTTATAAGCATTTTTCATTTGCTAATTAAAAGTGCTAAATTTACTTAAAACATTAAGTCAAGATAGGTCAGTTAAACCTAATTCTCTCCTAAGTGTCCAAAATATTTCTTTATCTAAAGGTTTTGTAAAAATATTAGCTATTTGATGCAAAGTATCAACAAATTCTAGAACTACATCTCTTTAAGTAACATGATCTCTAATGAAATGATGTCTAATTTCAATGTGCTTAGTTCTAGAGTGTTGGATGGGATTTTTAGTGAGAAAAATAGAACTAGTATTGTCACACTTGATAGGAATGGCACCAACTTCGATTCCATAATCTAAAAGTTGTTGTTTCATCCATAAAACTTGTGCGCAACAACTACCCACTGAATGTATTCCGCTTTAGTGGTAGATAATGCAACACTATTTTGTTTCTTTGAAAACCAAGAAATCAACACATTTCCTAGGAGTTGACAAGTACCGTAGGTGCTTTTCCTATCTATTTTACATCCTCCATAATCCGCATCAGAGAAAGCATGCAAGCTAAAACTAGAGTATCTAGGATACCAAAGTCCTAAACTAGGAGTGTCCTTAAGGTATCTAAAGATTCTCTTAATGGATTTTAGATGTGGTTCCTTAGGGCATGATTGAAATCTAGCAAATAAGCAAACACTAAACATAATGTCTAGTCTACTTGCGGTTAGATAAAGCAAAGAGCCAATCATAGACCTATAAAGTTTAACATCTACACATTTACCTCCTTCACCTTTGTCAAGCTTTGTAGATGAGCTCATTGGAGTGGTTTGGGGTTTCACATTCTCAAATCCAAACTTTTTTAGCATATCATTGATGTAGTTTGCTTGATTGAGGAAGATGTTATCTTTTCTTTGTTTGATTTGGAGCCCCAAGAAAAATGAAAGCTCCCCCATCATGCTCATCTCAAATTCACTCTGCATTAGCTTAGAAAATTCTTGGCAAAGAGCTTCATTAGTAGAACCAAAAATTATATCATCAACATAAATTTGAACTATTAATAAATCTTTACCTTTTCGCTTTAAAAACAATGTAGTGTCAACATTCCCTATTGAAAAACCTTTTTGTATTAAAAAGTTTGACAATCTTTCATACCAAACTCTAGGAGATTATTTTAAACCATGAAAAGCTTTTGTCAATTTAAAATCATGATTTGGAAATTTTGAATCTTCAAAACCAGGAAGTTGTTCCACATACACTTCTTCTTTTATAAAACCATTTAAAAATGCACTTTTAACATCTATTTGATATAATTTAAATTCATTGAAACATGCAAATGCTAATAACATTCTTATTGCTTCCATCCTAGCTACGGGAGCATATGTTTCATCATAGTCTATGCCCTCTTCTTGAGTATAGCCTTGAGCAACAAGTCTAGTCTTGTTCCTCACTATGTTACCACTTTCATCTAGTTTATTCCTAAACACCCATTTATTACCTACAATAGATTTATTACTAGGCCTTTCAATTAATGTCCATACTTTACTTCTCTGAAATTGATTTAACTCTTCTTGCATAGCCATAATCCAATTTTCATCATCTAATGCTTCTTCAATATTCTTAGGCTCTATGCATGAGATAAATGCAACATAATTACATACATTTCTAAGAGAAGATCGAGTAGTTACCCCTTTGGATGGATCACCTAAAATCTCACCATCCTTGACATAGTTGAACTCTTTTGGGTATGAGATTTCCCTTTCCTCAATAGTCAGATTCTTGAAGGCATCTTGAGTTTCCTCATCCTTCACTTCTTCCTTTGATGATGGTTCTCTAATGTCATGTCCAACGTCATGTGCATTTACAATACCTACGTCATCATCAACATAAGAATACTTCCTCGGAAGGGGATTATCATCGAAAACAACATGTATAGACTCTTCTACCACTAAATATCTTTTATTAAATACCCGATAAGCTTTAGAATTTAAGGAATAACCCAGAACAATTCCTTCATCACTTTTAGCATCAAATTTGCCAAAATTGTCTTTACTGTTGTTTAAAACAAAACATTTACATCCAAAAGAATGAAATAGCTAATGTTAGGTTTTTTATTTTTGAAAAGTTCATATGGAGTTTTCTTTAAAATAGGCCTAATCATTACTCGATTCATAACATAACAAGCGGTATTTGTGGCTTCCGCCCAAAAATATTTTTGCAAATTGTTTTCACAAAGCATGATTCTAGCCATTTCTTCTAAAGTTCGATTTTTCCTCTCAATAACTCCATTTTGTTGAAGGGTTCTAGGTGCTGAAAAATTATGGCTAATTCCATTAGAATTATAAAACTCAGTAAATCCAAGATTTTCAAATTCAGTACCATGATCACTCGAAACACTGGAAACGGAGTAACTTTTTTCGTTTTGGATTACTTTTGAAAACGTGATGAAATTTTCTAATGTTTCATCTTTAGTACTGAAGAATAGAACCCAAGTATATCTAGAATAGTTATCTACCAATACAAAACAATATTGTTTTCCACCCAAACTAGTAGTCCTAATTGGCCCAAAAAGATCTATATGGATCAATTGTAATACTCTACTAGTTGATACATTATTAATGGATTTAAAGGAAACTTTCTTTTGTTTTCCTTTTGAGCATGCATCACAGATTTTATCTTTGTCACACCTCCATTTTTGTCGTTAAGCTCTATAAATTGGCTCTTGTCTCCGGTCATATGTCTTGAGCATCCACTATCAAGGAACCATGAATTTGAACTTGTATTTTGTGCCTTGTAGCAATGCTTCTTTTCCTACAAACATAGATTAATTTCTAATTTTTGGTAACCAAATTCTTTTGGGTTCATATTCATTAATCCCTAAAATCCTAATCCCCTTGGGAATCCATTTATTTAGGATATCCTTATCTTTAGTAGTATTGAGTCCTTTAGGGACCCATAGACTTCTGAATATTTTTCTATTAGAGGTTCTATGGGGCCCTCTATGATTGTAGTTTTTAAAATTCTTTCTAATATAGTTGGATTTTGAATTTTCTCCTTTTTTAAAACGTTTTGGTCTAACTTTATTGAAAGAAGTTTTAAGATCATCAATTTCTTTTTTATGATCATCGTTGACTCTTGAAAGTAAATTATGCAAATCATAAATTTTCTTTTCAAACTCATCTAGTTTGATTTACAAATTTTTAATCTTACTCTCAAGATCAATGTTGGTCTTGGACATGAGATCATTTTCGTTTTTCAATTTTAATATATCATTTTTTTTATTTCAAAAATAATTTATCATAATCCGAAGTCAACCCAGTATATTCCTCTAATAACTCATCAAAAGAATAATCTTCTAAATCAAATGAGTTAGAGGTTACCTGAGAATCTTCCTCGGTGGCCATCAAGTACAGGTTCAATACTTCTTGTTCCTCTTCATTTGATGATTCATCATCATCGCTCCAAGTAGCCAAGTGTGCCTTGTATTTTTTCTTTGATTGGCCCTTCTTCTTTAATTACGGGCAATCGTATTTAACATTCCCAGCCTTTTTGCATTCGTAGCATATGATCGGGTCCTTCTCCTTTGGTTCATTTTTGAAGCCTTCATTTCTTTTGAATTTTCTTCCTTTGTTGGACTTCATTAATTTTCTGAACCGTTGATAACTCCGTAAAAAGACTTAATTCCTAGTCTTTTCACTTAAGTTATTTCTCATCTAGACAAAGTATGCACTGCATTTTTAGTTGCATTTAGTTGCATATAGGTTATATTAGATTGTGGTGAATAAGTTTTGCTTAGGCAAGATTTATTTGGTTTGACTGATGCTGCTAAAGAGAAAGGGTTGTTTGGGTTGTGTTTGTGCAGGAATCCTACAGAGGAAGAACATTTTAGTCGTGACAATATAAAAGTGCAGAGGCCAACGGAACAAATAAGAACGTGAGGAGCAGATTTATCTCGCTAAGGCAAGATTTATTTGAGGAAGTTTGAAGCAGGTGTGGCTAAATCGTCTATGTCACACGCCAGCTGGATGACCTACTTCACGTGCAAGCAAGCCTCAATTATTATGACAGCCGCCAACCGCCTTTCCTTTTTAAGTTTGGACAATTAATAACGGCTAGTTAAGAAAACTCCAAAAGTAGACAAAGACCTAGGAGGTCTTTCCTTATAAATAACCAGCCGCAGCCGCCAAACAAAAGGGGGCAAGGAAGAAGAGAGAAGAGCTTTACCTAAGGCGTGAGTAAGAAACTGCAGTACTTTCCCACCGTCTATCCACCAACCTTCCTTGGTGTCCTCTATAGCTAGACGATAACAGAGCGGTGATCAGACCTCGAGAGAGGGTGATCACCAAGGCAGGCGCGGTGCTGATCATGATTGTCGCGACAGAGCCCCCGGTTTTGAGAGTCGTTCTTCCTTTGTTTTTAACCTTTATCTATTTGGGTTGTATTAAACGTTGAATCCTGGATGATCTTTGATAGCACCATGAATGCTTTACTTGGTGTTAAACTTTGTTTTGCCTGAATAATATTTTAATGTTTATGAATTATGAATTATGTTTCGCTTATGACTGTTTTGTTCATAGTTTAAATATTTTACCTTAGTACTGTAAGAGCATGAGAGATAGCCTTTTGTCTAGATAAGTGATTCTTAAATTCGAGAAAATTAAGATAGATCAATGTGAGCAATGGAATGAATCTGGGATGGTGAAGTTCTAACTTGTCTACCTTAGAGATAAGGAGTGAGTTTCAAACGACTAAAAGGGATAGATGATAGAGTAGGAGATAATACGTCTATAGTTAACACCGAGGGGTATTGTCGTATCAACCGTCTAATAATACCTAGTAATCCTGTCGGGCAGTTTTAGTGAGTCATAATAAGTTATTCTAAACTGAGAATATTTGTTGTCAAGACAATGGTTTAGCATAAGTGCTCTGAAACACGTCTGAATATGTGAGGTTATTTGCATTATATTTAAATCATCACTTATTTTATTAGTCTGCATATTAATTTTGCCTCAACCAAACCTTTCTGAAATCATTGAATCATTTTCTTAGTTCATTAATATTAGTTTTTAGGATAATACTTAGTAGGACTTAGCGTGTGACATTAGTTCTAGTTGTGGTGAAAATATATTTCTAATCCAATCCCTGTGGAGACAATACTCACTCACTATTATATTACTTGCATCGATTGTGTATACTTGCACAAAATTGCTTGCCTTAGCATATACATTTACAAGCGATCAAGTTTTTGGCGCCGTTGTCGGGGATTGGCAACTGACGATATTTTTTGCCATAACAAGTTCTCTTTGTCACATTATATTAGTCTAACATAGTTTACTATTTTATTTTGTAGGTTTTAATTATTACATGACCTTGAGATCTTCTGGTAAGCCTTTGGAACCATTCGACCCTGAAATTGAGCAATCACTTAAACAAAGGTTACGTGCCCAAAGAACCAGAGAACAATCAAATCAATTTCAAATGCAACACAACATGGGAGATTTAGGAGATCCAGATGCAGCAATTAATCTTCAAGTTGCAAGACCAAAAGTGATACGAGATTATTTGAACCCTATTCTCAATGATCTCAATCCAGGTATAGTGGCACCTAAGATCCAAGCCACTCACTTCGAACTCAAACCGGTGATGTTTAACATGTTAAACTCTATCGGACAATTTGGTGGTTCACCCAATAAAGATGCGAGACAGCATGTTTGTGATTTCCTTGAAGTATGCGACTCGTTTCGGCAACAAGGAGTACATAAGAATGTGCTAAAACTGAAGCTTTTCCCTTACTCCCTACGCGATAGAGCAAGAGCCTGGCTCAGCGGAGTTCCTTCCGGCTCAATGGAGTCATGGGTAGACTTATGCAAGAGTTTCCTACTGCGATACAATCCGCCTAATATAAACACTCAGCTTCGAAATGACATTTCTAGTTTTCGCCAATGAGATGATGAATCAATGTACGAATGCTGGGATAGGTATAAAAGTCTACTTCGCAAATGTGTTAACCATGTATTTCACGATTGGACGCAAGTGGTAATGTTTTACAATGGAGTCAACGCACCAACTCGAATGATGCTAGATGCCTCAGCGAATGACACCTTACTAGACAAATCACTCGATGAAGCTTTTGACATCCTCGACAGGATAGCAAATAATAATTATCAATTTCCAAGTGCAAGATTGGGAGCTGGCAGAAAAACATCAAGAGCATATGAATTAGAAGGTAAAGATTTGGTAGCAGCTCAACTTTCGGCCATAACAAATATATTGAAAATTTTGCAACGTCCTAATGAGGTAAGAGAAGTTAAGGTGACCAATAATGTATGCCTATTCTGTCACGGCAACCATCATGAGAGTGAATGTCCTAAAAATCATGAGTCAACCAATTTTGTGGGCAACTATAATCGGAATAATAATAACCCCTATTCGAATACATACAATCCTGGTTGGAGACAACACCCAAATTTTTCATGGAGTAATCAAGGGAACAGTAACATTCAAGCCGCAAACTACAAGCTACAGCAAAATAATTCTAACCATCAACATTTTTAGAATCAACATTATTAGCAGCCCTGGAAGAACAATAAAGGTATAGCTTCTTCCTCTAACACCAATTCAAATACTAATTCCTTGGAGTTATCATTGCAAGAATTCATGGCCTAGACAAAAGATTTCATGGCTTCCACAAAGACCTTGATGCACGAACACTCTGCAACAATTAAAAATCAAGGAAATTTGCTACAAAGCCAAGCAACGCTTTTGCAAAGCCATACTTCATCTCTCAGAGCGTTGGAGAATCAAGTGGGACAAATTGCTACGTCATTACATTCTCGCCCACATGGAAATATCTCTAGTGATACTGAAGTCAATAAG
Source organism: Hibiscus syriacus (assembly GCF_006381635.1). Taxonomy (NCBI): domain Eukaryota; kingdom Viridiplantae; phylum Streptophyta; class Magnoliopsida; order Malvales; family Malvaceae; genus Hibiscus; species Hibiscus syriacus. Next base: position 1,449,889 of record NW_024063293.1, read on the forward strand.
CATCATGGGAAGGAGCAATGCAATGTACTTACGCTAAGGAGTGGAAAACAAGTCAACCAAGATGACAAGTTTGAGGGAGAACACCTGAACAATCCTCGCCAAGGCGTAACACAACTGGATGATCAATCTGAGAATGTTGAACGAGGAGAAGTGCCTGAAGAGATGGAAAAGAGTGAAGGCTCAGAAGAGCATCGACCGGATAACAAAAAATTCATGGTCAAGGCCAGCGATTACTCAGCACCATCAGCAGTCGATGTGAGACCTCCACCACCGTTCCCTCAACGGTTGAAGAAGCATGATGATGAAATCTAGTTCAAGAAATTTGTTGATCTGGATCAGTTGTGTATTAATGTACCCTTACTTGAAGCCATCGAACAAATGCCTTCTTATGCCAAGTATCTTAAGGAAATTTTTACAAAGAAAATGAAGGTAGAACGTGTCGCCACGGTAATAGAAATCTGTTCAGCAATAAGCAAACTCCCACTAAAACAAAAAGACTCTGGTAGTTTTATAGTACCATGTTCTATTGGTAATGACTTAATAGGATGAGCTCTTATTGATTTAGGATCAAGTGTAAACTTGATACCAAAGTTCATATTTATGAAGCTAGACGGGTATCACAACCAACCCACCTCAGTCATCCTACAGTTGGTTGATCAGTCTTATGTGCGACCCGATGGCATAACAAAAGACGTCATAGTGAAGGTGGATAAATTCGTATTTCCAGTAGATTTTCTCATCTTGGATTACGAAGCCATTGAAAACACACCAATCATTCTGTGACACTCCTTCTTAGCCACCAGGAGAATCATCATGGATTATGAAAAGGGAGAATTCACCATGAGAGTAAGCGAGCAAAGTGTAACTATCAATGTATTCAACTCCATAAAATACATGGACAATTCAGAGGAATACCAATTCATTAACGAGATTGAAGAAAATGCAATCCTTGGATGAGGTAAACCCCTAAGGCTCGATGAATACAGTACATTATACCATGAACCTACAATCGAGATAAATAAAGCAGAAAACTTTGGCCCATACGAACTATTTTCAGAAGACGATCCTGAAAATCATGGCCTCGACCACAGAAATCAGAGCAATGAATACCCTGAAAATAATACCAATACAAGATACGGAGGAAAGACAAGGGACCAATCGAGACTTCTTCATAACAGATCAGGTATAAAATTTGAACCCTTAGATTATGATGAAGTTAAATCTCATGAGTCATCTTCACAACATACACTGAAGTTGGAACTTAAAACTTTGCCATCACATTTGAAATATGTTTATCTATGAGTTGATGAAACCTTACCAGTGATAATTTTTGCCATCCTAACCTCCGAACAGGAGAATAGTTTGTTGAATGTCTTGTCACAGCACAGGAAAGTTATAGGATGGACGATGTCATACTTGAAAAGAATCAGTCCGACCATATGCATGCACAAAATCAACCTTGAATATATCCATAACACTATGGTAGAACCCCAAAGACAGCTCAACCCGATCATGAAAAAGGTAGTCATGACGGAAATTATAAAATGGCTGGATGCGGGAGTAACTTATCATATATCCTATAGTTCATGGGTTAGCCCAATACAATGCGTACCAAAGAAAGGTGGTGTGACCGTGGTTAAAAGCGAGCATGACGAGCTACTCACCACAATAACAGTCACGAGATGGTGCATATGCATGGATTACAGGAAGCTCAACAAAGCCGCAAAGAATGATAATTTTCCCCTCCCTTTTATCAACCAAATGTTGGATAGACTAGCGGGAAAAGCATTTTACTACTTCCTCGATGGATACTCGGGGTATAACCAAATTGTCATAGCACCAGAAGACCAAGAAAAAATAACTTTCACATGCCCATATGGTACCTATGCATTTAGACGAATGCCGTTTGGACTGTGTAACGCTCCAGCTAAATTCCAAAGATGTATGATGGCAATCTTTTCGGATATGGTGGAAGAGTGCATGGAAAAATTTATGGACGATTTCTCCGTATCGGGTGATGATTTTGACTGATGTATTGGCAATTTATCCAAGGTGTTGAAACACTGTGAAGAAGCCAACCTAGTACTGAACTGGGGAAAATGCCATTTTATGGTGACCGAAGGAATAGTGTTGGGTCACAAAATTTCATGCCATGGCATCAAAGTCGACAAAGCCAAGGTGGATGTAATTACAAATCTTCCCTCACCTACTAATGTGCGAGGTGTACGCAGTTTCCTGGGACATGTAGGCTTCTACAGTCGGTTCATAAGAGACTTTTCACAAATTTCTAAACCCTTATGTCTTTTGCTTCAATAAAATCATCCATTTTAATTCACTAATGATTCTTTGAATGCCTTCACAGATTTGAAAAAAAAACCTTCAGCAGCACCAATTGTCATCCCACCATACTGGAATGAACCATTTGAGCTCATGTGCGACGCTAGTGACTATGCAGTCGGAGCAGTGTAAGGGCAACGGAAAAGTAAATTTTTCACGTCATATACTATTCAATTCGAACTTTTAATGATGCACAAGTGAACTATACCACCACTGAAAAATAACTCTTAGCAGTAGTATTTGCATTCGATATGTTTAGGCCATATCTAATAGGCACTAAGGTAATTGTGTACACGGATCACTATGTCATTAAATATCTGATTAATAAAAAAGATACAAAGTCTAGACTAATTCGGTGGATATTACTATTGCAAGAATTTGATTTAGAGATCAATGATAGAAAAGGTATAGAAAATCAAGTGAGATACCATTTGTCTAGGCTAGATAACAAACCTGATTGTCCTAACATCAAAGAAATTAAAGAGGATTTCCCAGATGAAAAAATATTATTTGTCATGGTTGCGCCGTGGTATGCTGACAGTGTTAACTTTCTTGTTAGTGGTATTGTTCCTCCTGATTTATCTAGCTAGGGCAGAAAGAAGTTCTGACATGATGTGCGACATTACTACTGGGATGAACCATTTCTATTCAAGCAATGCGGAGACCAAATAATCTGAAGATGCATTCCAGAAGAATAGCAGTAATATATCCTACACCAATGCCACTCGTCACCATATGGAGGGCATTTTGGTGGAATGAGAACAACAACAAAAGTGCTTCAGTCCGGATTTTATTGGCCAACCCTATTCAAAGATGCGCATGAATTCTACAAGTCATGTGATAGATGTCAACGAACAGGAAACATCTCGAAACGATATAAGATGCCATGGTAAAATATTCTGGAAATCGAACTTTTTGACGTATGGGGAATAGATTTCATGGGACCTTTCCCATCATCATTCGGAGATTTGTATATTCTCCTGGCAGTGGAATATGTATCAAAATGGGTGAAAGCTATCGCAACACCTAAAAACGATTCCAAGGCGGTGCTAAAGTTTTTGTACAAAAACATATTCACCCGCTTTGGAACACTACGAGTTATAATTAGTGACGAAGGAACACATTTTGACAACAAATTGATTGCTAAGGCACTGAAACGATTTGGAGTACGACATAGGATTGCTATGGTGTATTACCCTCAAACGAATGGACAAGCTGAAGTGTCTAACCAAGAGATTAAGCAGATCCTCAAAAAAGTGGTCAACCTGAATCGAAAAGACTGGTCACCAAAGCTAGATGAAGAACTATGGGCATATCGCACAACATTCAAGACACCGCTGGGAATGTCCCCGTTCAAGCTGGTCTACGGAAAAGAATGTCATCTACCGGTTGAACTTGAACATAAAGCTTACTGGGCCATCAAAAAGATAAACATGGATGCTCAGCTTGCTGGAGAAAGAAGACTCTTGGAGCTGAACGAGATTGATGAATTTAGAGCACATGCATACGAGAATGATCGCCTTTACAAGGAGAAAACAAAACGATGGAATGATAGAAAAATATTGCCGGGGCAATTTTATCCTGGACAACAAGTAATGCTCTACAATTCACGCCTTAAGTTATTCCCAGGCAAGCTGAAATCAAGATGGTCAGGACCGTTTATCGTTCACCAAGTCTATGAAAATGAAGTAGTTAAAATTCAGAACCAAAACGATGGTTCCATCTTCAAGGTGAACGGGAAGAGACTCAAGGAGTACAAAAGAGCCCTAGTAATGCGCGACAAACCGGCATCATTGGCACATGATGCCCAAGAATTTGCTTTACTTAATTGAGCAAATATTCATTGCCTAGGTAACAAAAATCTGAATTCTGTACATAAATAAGTTAAGTTATTTTTTGCTTTAATTTGTTTTATTATTTTCTTCTTTCTTATTGTAGGTAAGCAAGGAACACGTGGCAGCATGGGGAGTTGAAGCATGCATGAAGAAAAAGCCCTAGGGTACACGGTTTTGGCGGCAAAATAATGAGGGAAAGAAATCTTTTATCCCCCTTTACGTCCAATCAAATATTTCTCATTTAATGAGAAATCTTTTCCCCACCATGAAATGACTGAATTACCCCGAAACCACCCATCACTTTCCCAAGAAAAACTACCCAACCTCTTCTTCTTTATCGTGTTTCCCTCTCTCTCTATAAACAAGAAAATCTTTTCTTTCTCTCAACAATACCTCCCCATCACCACCACTAAATTCAGCCAAGTACAATGGTGAGAACAAGGAAGGCCCCAACCCCAACCAAAAGTTTTGAAAGTTTCCAAACAGCCGAAGCAGAAGCACGCCTCAAGCCTTCCAGAAACGCCAAGTATATTTGGAAGATGGATTCAATTTTCCAGCCGAGAAAGAGGAGCTTTTGGACCGGAGGTGATGGACGTGATAAAGAATCACAACCGGGAGAAGTTTGCTCATAATCCTAAAGTTGTAGCACCGACGATAGTACAGGAATTATATGCCTATCTCGAAGACCCGTCTAGCCACACAGTTTATGTTCGAGAAAAACTCATTCGATTTTCCCCCTCTGTACTCAATCGATATTTTAAGTTGGGGAAAGTTGAAGTGCAACACAAGAGATTTGTGGCAAAAGTCGATCAAGAAATATACAGTGGCGTACTGCAGGATCTTTACTTCGAGTGAGCCAAGTTCGAAAGGAGTGCCCCAACTAGGAAAAGAGTTGATCGTCGAGCACTGAAATCGCACATGCAACTGTGGAACCACTTTCTTAAAGGTAAGCTGATGACAACGTCTCACAACACCATTATCCTTGTGAAGAGATTGATGCTCCTACACTCGATCATTTACGGGAGGAAGATTGACGTTGGAGAACTCATTTTTGAGCAGATCCATGACTGTGCCAAGAGGAACTGGGGTAACCTTCTGTTTCCTAACTTGATAACTGCATTATGCAAGAAGAAGAAGGTTCCTGAGGATCACTTTAACGATTACATTAAACCAAAGGAGGGCATCATAAAGAAAAATGTCCCCGAGTTGATGAGTTTCAATGATGACGACCCAAAGGAAAGTTTGGAGCGAGGAGCAAAATCGATTACCACGGCTAGAATGGTTGTTGTGGTCACGCACACTCGAGAAACACGTGAAAAGATCGGTCACCTGGAATACCACATGGAAATTTACTTCGAGTATATCAAGGCTAGGGATTTACAACTCAACGCCTTCTTCAAAGAGTTGCTACTGAACACAGACATCAGACTACCGACTTTTCCCGCTGTTATCCTCAAATACAATGTGGGCGAGAGCATATTTCATGCCTCAACACCGTATGCACCTCCAGACGTTCCCCCAGAAGTACTCGTTGATGTGCCACCACTAGCAACTCAAGTACCACCTGTACCAGAGGAAGGCCGAGGTGACACAGAAGAACTTCTCAACTCCTCATCCTTTTCAACTTGCAAAAGCAGTGATGATACTCCACCCCACTTCTTCTCCGATGAAGATTTTACTCCAGCACTTTCGTAACTCGAGCAATATCCTACTCAGTCCCATGTCTATCCAATACCGCCAGTCCCAGCAGCAGCTATTAGTCCACCACCAATCCTAGCACAACCAACTCCTACGACCGAGCAATCTACTCTAGCACGAACCTCATCCAGCAAGAAGCATTACAAGAGAACCGCAGGCCGTATACTTCATTCATCTTCCTCTCAACCAGCAGCAGTAGACTCTGGATTCGAGAGTCCCTCTCCTCCCAAACGACGCCGAATGAGGGCATCTAGTCAAGCCACCCCACCACAGTGAGTCTTTACTTTAGTTTTTTTCCTTTTTCGCATATGCTTTTAGAATCATGTAGTTTAGTTTTCATGTATTGAGGATAATACATCCTTCAAGTTTGGGGGAGGTATTGTACCATATTCTACCATACTTTGTTAGAAAGCAATTGATGTTAATTGGTTGAGAATTTTGGTTGTCATGACATAAGCAGGTTGAGATTATTGTTAGGAATAAATTAGGGATGCCCAATGATGAATGCAAAATTTTATTACCTATGCCAGAATTATTGTTAAGACTGTCTAAAGAAGAGAACCAAACCTAGGCTTGATTCCTTGAAATTTATAAACACGATTGTAGACTGTTTTTGCTCTAGGTAATCTGTAAAATTTTTAGGAAAGAACTTTCTATTTTTCGAGACTTCAAAAATATTTTAAGGGTAAAGTGGAAACTCTCTAGTGTTTAAAAACTTGAAAAACTCGAAAATACAAAGGGTCGCTCCTCTGTGCAAGGGCATGAACAAGAAAAACTCCAAAACAAATTAAGAGTAGCCAAGGCATATGAGTGAATGAAAGTAGTCACAAGATGACTCTGCCTGACTAGCTTAGGGGTGGAAGGTATGCTCCCTTTCACCTAGAGTGTGGAACGATAGTTGTGATGAGCTGACTCCCTTGAAAAAAAATATGAATAAAGAAAATAAAAGTTGATAAATAACTAGAAGTATAAACTAATCCTGATGAATAATTTGTTGCCTTGACAAACCATGAGTACTTACTTTAAGTTTTCAAATTACCTCTATCCATAGACTGGTTACAATCACGCACACATAATAGTAAGGGATCTTGACTAGGGAAGGGACTTAACTGATATGGTTGTCAACATGTTGAGGCCAAACAATTTTTTGCTAAGAGCTGAAATCTCAAACCATATGATTTTCTTAATACTGCTTTGTCATGACAATTTTAATTCTCTTCTAGCTAGTGTCCATTGCTTGAGTACAAGCAATAGCTTAAGTTTGGGGGTGTGATAACTCCGTAAAAAGACTTAATTCCTAGTCTTTTCACTTAAGTTATTTCTCGTCTAGACAAAGTATGCACTACATTTTTAGTTGCATTTAGTTGCATATAGGTTATATTAGATTGTTGTGGATAAGTTTTGATTAGGCAAGATTTATTTGGTTTGACTGATGCTGCTGAAGAGAAAGGGTTGTTTGGGCTGTGTTTGTGCAGGAATCCTACAGAGGAAGAACATTTCAGTCGTGACAATGTAAAAGTGCATAGGCCAACGGAACAGATGAGAACGTGAGGAGCAGATTTATCTCGCCAAGGCAAGATTTATTTGAGGAAGTCTGAAGCAGGTGTGGCTAAATCGCCTATGTCACACGTCAGCTGGATGGCTTACTTCACGTGCAAGCAAGCCTCAATTATTCTTACATCCGCCAGCCACCTTTCCTTTTAAGTATGGGAAATTAATAAAGGCTAGTTAAGGAAACTCTAAAAGTAGAAAAAGACCTAAGAGGTATTTTCTTATAAATAACCAGTCGTAGCCGCCAAACAAAAGGGAGCAAGGAAGAAGAGAGAAGAGCTTTACCTAAGGCGTGAGTAAGCAACTGTAGTACTTTCCCACCGTCTACCCACCAACCTTCCTTAGTGTCCTCTGTAGCCAGACAATAGCATAGCGGTGATCAGGCCTCGAGAGAGGGTAATCACCAAGGCAGACGCGGTGCTGATCAGGATTGTCGCGATAGAGCCCCAAGTTTTGGGAGTCGTTATTCCTTTGTTTTAACTCTTTATCTATTTGGGTTTATATTAAATATTGAATCTTGGATAATCTTTGATAGCACCATGAATGATTTACTTGGTGTTAAACTTTGTTTTGCCTGAATAATATTTTTATGTTTATGAATGATGAATTATGTTTCACTTAAGACTGTTTTGTTCATAGTTTAAATATTTTACCTTAGCACTGTAAGAGCATCGAGAGATAACCTTGGGTTTTGATTAAACATGTCTTGGCATTGTAAGAGCATCGAGAGATAGCCTGTTGTCTAGATAAGTGATTCTTAAATTTGAGAGAAATAAGATAGATCAACGTGAGCAATGGAATGAATCCGGGATGGTGAAGTTCTAACTTGTCTACCTTAGAGATAAGGAGTGAGTTTCAAATGACTAAAAGGGATAAATGCTAGAGTAGGAGAGACTACGTCTATAGTTAACGCCGAGAGGTATTGTCGTAGCAACCGTCTAAGAATACCTAGTAATCCTATCGGGCAGTTTTAGTGAGTCATAATAAGTCATTCTAAACCGAGAATATTTGTTGTCAAGACAATGGTTTAGCATAAGTGCTCTGTGACACGTCTGAATATGTGAGGTTGTTTTCATTATATTTAAACCATCACTTGTTTTATTAGTCTGCATATTAATTTTTCCTCAACCAAACCTTTCTGAAATCATTGAATCATTTTCTTAGTTCATTAATATTAGTTTTTAGGATAATACTTAGTAGGACTTAGTGTGTGACATTAGTTCTAGTTGTGGTTAAAATATATTTTTAATCTAATCCTTGTGGAGACGATACTTACTCACTACTATATTACTTGCATCGATTGTGTATACTTGCACATAATTACTTGCCTTAGCATATACATTTACAAGCAATCAATCGTTTGGAAAATAATGCCATTTCTTCATCATCGTCATCATTATCAGAATCACTCTCATCTTTTGTGGATTTGAGAGAAACTCCAACGTTCTTCTTTTTCTCCGTCTCCTTCTTTGTCTCGTCCTTCTTCTCAAGGTTTACCTTATCTTGAATCATCATTTCATGCGTGAGAAGAGAACCGATGAGTTCATCGAGAGTTAAAGACTTTAAATCTTTAACTTCGATGATAGTTGTCTTCTTCGATTGCCAAGCTTTTGGAAGAGAATAAATTATCTTCCTTACAAGCTTCTTATTTGGAATGATTTCTCCATATGCTTTGAGGCCATTGACAATCATGGAAAATCTATTCGTCATAGCTTTGATGTCTTCTTCTAGATTCATCCTGAAATTTTAATAGCAATGAGTTAGAAGACTAATTATGGATTCTTTTACCTCGTTGGTGCCTTCATGAGTGACTTGTAGTTTATCCCATATCTCCATGGTGGTTGTATAAGATGAAACTCTCCCGTATTCATCTGGTCCTAGAGCACAAAATATAATATATATAGCTTTTGAGTTGAGCTGGAAGATTCTTGTCTCTTCTTCACTCCACATATTTGGATGTGTGGATGGTTCAAAGTATCCGTTCATCACAATTTTCCATGCTCCCATGTCACTAGATTGAATGAAGCATGTCATCTTATTCTTCTAATAAGCATAATTAGCTCCATTGAAGAAAGGAGGCTTGTTGATGGGCTGAGAATCAAAAACGAAGTCGAAGTTTGATGTAGAGGCCATTGATGACTTGAATATCGATATAACTCTTCCCAAATCGACTCAATAGGTGGTAAAACCTTCAAATAAGTGTAGATATGATACCAATTGTTGAGTTAATCGATTGGATGAATCAGTCAAGAGGGGATGAATCGGCAATAAAAACGTCGATGGAAGCTTTTGCAGAAAATTGAAAATATTTGTACAGCGATTTAGGGTGGTTCGACTTTCTCAATCAAAGTCTACGTCCACTACCTTATCTATCCACACTAAGGATTTTCCACAAATTCACTAATTTATCTTTCTTTTGAGGACAAAGAGTAACCTTACAACTCCCTCAAGAATTATACCCCAAATTCTTGAGAACACTCTCTCCCAAAGAGAAAATTACAAATTCTCAAACTTTACAGAAAACCTCTCAAGGTAGATTGTTTGCACAATTCTAGAACAAAAAAAGAACACTCAAATATGAATACAATTGAGCACAAAGTGTGTTCTTGAAAGTAAAATGAATATTGAATGAAAATAGGCTTGAATTGCACAAACTTGATGTTTGATGCTTTCTCTCTTGATTCTTTCTCAATTCTTGTTGATCAATGGCTTCAGAACTTATTTAAATACACCTTGGATTGATTATGAACGTTGGGGATCATTGGTGAAGTTAATAGAGCCATTATGGTGTGAATACCATTTAAAAATTTGTTGGGAGCGTAGGGGTATCGGTACACCCAGTGTAAAATTAAAATATTTTGAGTGTTATTTGACCAAGTGTATCGGTACACCCTAGGGGTATTGGTACACTAATTACATTCGATGTTTCTCGGAGCCAATTATAACATGAGGGGTATTGGTATACTTGGTTGTGTATCGATACTCATATTACATTCAAAATTCAGGGGTATCGGTACATCCTATGGGTGTATCGGTACACCCTTACTCAAAAATCATTTTTGGCTCGATTAAGGTTCAAAATACTTTGTAAAAATTGTTTCAAAAATATTTTAAGATTGAAACACAATTTTACACTTAAGTAAGGATTAAAATTAACATTTGAAAACTTGGAGTAATATTTTTGATATTCGATTATTTTAATCAAATATTGTTTTTGAAATCGAATATAAAATCTTAAAATTCATTTACACTTTATTTTTTATATCGAAACATCAAAATGTTTTCAACAATATAGTTTCAGATCTTGCCCAAATACCCAAGGTTATATAGGAAGGCTAAAAGGGTATGTGAGCTTTGAGATACAAAACCCTCACTCACACCATGATGTCTACCTCTGTATTTCATATCGATATTTCCTTGTGTCTTCATTCCTATGTCTTTACATGTACATTTAGTGAATGCATTTAGTATAGTACACTTATTAGTGAGGCACTAAGCTCATAAAGCTAGCATTCAGAATGTGTTTTTGTGTGTAGGTTCTTAGGAGGCCATACGTTGAGCGTTATCATCACCAGATATTCTAGTTCAACAGATATCTTCAGAGTACGTCTTGATTTGTATTAGAGAGTGTGTATTATTATAGACCCTGTTACTATTCATTCATAACTCTATTTTGTTTTAAACTCAATGTATTATTTTGTATAATTTAAGAGCTCATCAATGTTATTTTATAATGTTTTACAATTGTTTTAAACTCATATTTATTATTCTTTTTTCACTTGAATGGTTATTTTATAATGTTTTACAATTGTTTTAAAATAAAAAAATTTAGGTTAGCCACTTCGATGGTCCCGTGTGACATCATAGTCCATCGATCTTCAGGTCGGACTAGATTAGGGTGTTACATATCGAGTTTTCTGTGGGAGACAAAGTTTTCCTTAAGGTGTCTCCGTGGAAGAAGGTACTTCGATTTGGACACAAAGGGAAGTTGACCCTATATTTCATGGGACTGTGTGAGGTATTCGAGAGGGTTAGACACGTAGCTTACCAATTAACCCTGCCCCTAGAGTTGGAGCACATTAACAACGTTTTTTCACGTGTCCATGCATACCAATATGACCCTTCTCACATCTTACCCTTAGAGCAAATTGAGGTGAACCCTAGCATGACTTATAAGGAATAGTCAATAAGAGTCTTGGCCAGAGACGTGAAAGGATTAAGGATCAAGAGGATTCACCTAGTAAAGGTTTTTTGGAGGAACCATAGAGTCGAGGAAACAACCTGAGAAACCGAGGAGGTAATACAACTTCAGTATCTACATCTTTTCTATCCGGGTAAATTTTGATGAAGAAATTTCTTTCTAGGAGCGAAGAATTGTAACACCCAAAATACTAGGTCAGTAGTTTTGGGTAACCTGATTAGGTCTTAAGAATAAACTAAAAGACCAATTAAACGTTTGGGGTTACATTGGGCTTTCATGAATTGGGCTTGAGCTCATCTAGTTTTCCCAAGGTTGAATTAGTTTAATGAGGGTGATGTAATTTGCTTACGCACTCTTTTTTCCTTAATTCTAATTTTCTCCGTCCCCTGTTTCATTTTCTCCTCTCATAGCTTTTCCTCTTCAAAACATTACGAAAAGGTAAGAACTTGTAGATTTTCAAGCACATTCCAAATTTTCTAAGGTAAAAAATAAAATCTCAACCTTCCAAGCTTTTATTCAAGCTTTATATTATGAGTTTTGGCCATGGGAATGCTTAGGTCGGGGTTTAATATGGGCTTTAGGTTTTGCGTTTCCTTAGTGATCCCAGTTCGTTTTTGAAGGTTTGAAAACATATTTCTAATATTTTTTATCCTTTAGATGTGTTAGTAACTCATTTACCTTGACCTTTTAGTGAGAGAGATGGGAGAAGGCTCTAAGACTAAAGGAAATGAAAAATTAACCCTTGGTTGATTTAAGGACGTTTCCAACATCTAGGGATCTAATGTAACACATTCATAACTCATTCATACCATTGGAGTCATTAGAATGCATCTAGCTAGAGTTGTAAAGCATAAAAGAGCATTCATGGTAAACTCAAGTAATTGGTGTTTCTAGCGTGTTTAAAGACATATTATGATCCTTTCTTACCTATATGAGATTTTAAAAACACTTGGTAACCTCAATAAGGCACTTGGAGTAGTTTAAAGAGTCAATTTTGTTCCAATATAAGGCATTTCTAGGTTTGAGTATCGGTACTGGAAGAATGGTACCGATTTTGTTCATCATCTACTAAAGAGTATTGATATTGACAGTCGGGTTTTGATACTCATAGGGTAGTATTGATACCGAGTGCACTTAACCGATTCTAATAAGCCATTTTGGTATCGATACTTATAGGAGTATCGATACCAAGGTATTTTTCAAAATATCAAAACAAAAGTTGGTATCCATATCTTGGAAAGTATCGATACCTTAGCTCGAGAGTATTAATACTAGTCCAGTAGTATCGATACTACTCGCCCTTCTCAGATTGTAATAATAGTATAGTACTGATACCCAAGGGCGAGTATTGTTACCCTCGTACATTTTTGGGCAATGAACTAAGAGATAATATTGAGAGACCAAATAACACTAAAATACCATCGAATAAAACTACAAGTGAGAACCATTGATAAAATGCAATTACACCTAGAAACAATATCAACTAGGACAACATAAAACTTGCCTTAGTTGATGCTTGGTAAATGGTCAGGACACACGAGTTACTGTGGTAGATGTTGATAGCTTCGAAGTATAGAATGCACGGATATCCTTAAGCAAGTGCGCGAGGTACTTTGAGACTAACTAGGGTGCAAGGCCCGAACTCTCGTGAGGGGTGGGTTAGTCGGGTGTTATTTCTGATGTAGAGATTTCAGACCCCACCCTATAAAGACTAGAAAGGTGTGTATCCCAAGATATGTAACCCTCTAACCATACTATGATGACTATTATAGAGTAGTGTAAAGTATACGAGTATACTCACTTTACTTATATTACCCGATATGATGAGCATTTAATGAACACTTTTAGTATGTTTTAGTTGTTAGTGTGGCACTGGGCTAGTGAGCTTAATGTTCATAATTTGTTTATATGCATAGGTTTGTAGAATGAGCATTCGAGGAGCCTACCGTGCAGTAAACGTTTCAGACATTTTGAACAAAAAAATATGCCATAAGTCTTATTCTTATAGGGCATATATTATTCATAGACCTTGTACTTGAGTCATAACTTTATTATAAAATATTGGGTTGTATTATTTTGATATACTTTGTTTGGGATCTCCTTGATGTAAACTCTATTTGTTTATGTTTGATTTACCTTGTTTCGAATGGTTTTAAATTAATGATTTATAGGGTATTTAAAGAAAAAATTTAGGTTAGCCACCCCGGTGGTTCCGTGTGAGATTATAATTAGCCGACTTTGTGTCGTATTAGATTAGGGTGTTAGATGCGCCCAGTAAGTAACTGAATTACGTTGTCACTAGCTGAGATATATCATAATACTTTTGGTAACTAAGACGATAATCGTACTGGCTAGAATAACTTGGGTATTTTTAACACTCCCATAGAGATCTCTACCTCCAAGATTGAACCTGTGAGTACTAAACCTATGGGATTAGTCACGCAAACCCTCAACTAATGATGTGAAAACATCCTTATAATCTCTCATATAACTTCAAAACCTATAAATATGCTCCCCTAGGGAACACGCAATGGAGGAAGATTTTGTGGCTAAACATTTATTAGAGTTGACCTTTAACTCGAAAAGAGGAAATCACATATCCATATACCTCTTGACTCGTAACCTTGAGGCCAAAACGACTCTGGTGCTAACATATTTATTTAGGTTGACAACCGAGTTTAACCTAAACCCTCAAAAAATATCTAAGGTAAACATTGCATATTCTGCTAAGGCCCACTAATCAGGCACTTGGATCCTCACACTAGGATCCTCTACAAAAATAATTTTCCTACTTAGTTTACTTGACACCCCAAAAGAATGCACGTACTTATGTATACTGGAGCAACTTGAAAAATTGAGATAGCAAAAAACATACCTAACATCTTATTTGCAACATCAACGCCTGCCTCTCCCCCACTGTGATTTAACCAGCAGGATCATACATATTCGAATCGAAAATAAGTCAATTCGCTCTTCTTATCTTCTAAATGAGCCTAGAACTAACACCTCTTTTGGTCGGCTTGATGTCATGTTGAGCTACTAGGATCGCTTCCCTAGGTTGAGCTGAAACATCACCATCTGAACTAGGGAAAAACCTTACTATATGTACCAAGGATCTGCATCTATAGCGCTTCCTAAAGAGCTTAAAACACCTTCCTCGATGATTTTTGCTCCACTTCTCACACTCTGGATATCTCAAAACTCTATTAGATCCTCCAGAGTTCACCATAGATGGTGAAGCTGACGGTCACCTACGAGACTGAGATAGATCCAATGGTATACAAGCCCATATACTTGGGCTGCCTAATTTACCCAGTAAACTCTTCCTCAAACTCTGTACCTTCTCCACAACCTTAACTGCCGTGTCAACTTTGAAAATACCCTAGTGGAGTCTACCACAAACTGTGTATGGATATCAATATGAAGTCCACCGAGGAACCTCTTACACCTCAAGGACTTGATTTCAACTAACTTTGGAGCATAACATATCAATAAAAGAAAATCTCTCTTGTATTCGTACACTAGGTGATCTCCCTGAACTAGCTGAGATAACTGCATCCTCAACCCATCCATATGTACCTTACTGATATAATTGCCTATAAGATCGCTCAAGAATTGATCCCATATAGATACCTCAGACTGTAGAGTCATCTCTACAATATACCACTAGTCGATAGCATCACCCTTGAGTAAAGCGGTGACACACTCTAACTTACCCTCTAGTGTAAGGTTAAGTTGCCTCAAAGTCCACATGGTCTCTCTCAACCACTGATTAGCTGAAATTGGACCATCATCGCATGAACAGTTGAAGTCAATTGTCTTGTACCTCCTCAACCTTTTTATTATGGACTCTAACTGTGAAAAAGTGCTCTAGGCAACTAGCTGGATAGTCTGAACTCTAGGGATGTCATCCATAATCTCTCTAAGAGTGAAAGTCAAACCTTTAAAGAATGTCACCTCTGCGACTCCCATACCTAACGGATCATATATCCTCTACCCTAGGTAGGAACTCATCACTAATGCTATCAGGATAAGAAGCACGGAACTCCATCTTATCCATAAGGTTACACTCGAAACTATCGACCATCATAAAAATTTCTATAAAACAGATTAATAAAGAAAGCACCATCAAGATTACATAGTTATACAAGTACTTTAAGTACCTAGGGCATGTGTACCATCAGGACTCCAGATTTATACAATTACTTTTAGCACCTAGGGCATGTATTCACTGACACATTACTAAAATTGACCACTAGGTCCTAGGATCGACTCAAGCTAACACTCTGATACCATTAA
Source organism: Hibiscus syriacus (assembly GCF_006381635.1). NCBI lineage: Eukaryota > Viridiplantae > Streptophyta > Magnoliopsida > Malvales > Malvaceae > Hibiscus > Hibiscus syriacus. Next base: position 1,465,810 of record NW_024063293.1, read on the forward strand.
ATGTAACACCCTAAACCTGATTGGGCCTAAAGTACCACATTAGGCAACCCATGATTTTTCAAAATTATGTTCATTTCATTTCAAAACATATTGAATGGTGTCAAATTAGACATATATGACAGTTATAAAACACTTTTATAAATCGGAGGTTTGTGATCTAAAACCAAAATAATACAACTCAGAGTTATAAATCTGAATACAATAATAAGGGTCCTATGAATACATATGCCCACTAAAGCTATAGTATAGTACTCTGGAAGAGATATTGGAAGTCCTACAGCGATAGTGCTCCTCAAATGGCTCGAGCTAATAACCTACAATTAAAAAACATCTTAACCCTAAGCTCACAAAGCCCGGTAGTATAATTGTTAGGCTAGAGAACCATTATGAGTCTCGTAAACATAAACATGTTAAAGATATGGTACTAAGTAGTAGGTGTATACATGATCTTAATCAAGTGCTACCTACTTAAGGTTTAATTGTTATATCACTGAAGTAAGAGTCTCATACTTCCTTTAATCCTCTGCTAAGGGCCTCACCATGAGAGTACCTTTAATATGTATATTACACTATAATTGTAACTACTATGCATTATCTGAATGTGACACTGGCACTGTTGTGCATTTTTTGAATACGACACTAACAATGTTGTGTATTATCTGAATGCAACAATAAAACTATTTTGCATTATCTGAATGCAACACTGACACTATTGTACATTATCTGAATGCAACACTAACATTATTGTGCATTATTTAAATGCAACAGTGAAACTATTGTGCATTATCTGAATGTAACACTCTGTTAGTACATGGTCTCACATAGCCATCAAACACTAATTAACTGAGGGAACCCGATGTCACATTGAATCAATAAAACTTCCACTAAGATTCTTAATGATCTCTTGGTCTCACATAGTCATCAGGTAGATCATGGAGGGGGAACCTAATCATCGCATAATAATCGGTATAATTTCCGCTCAACTAAAGCATTGGCTCGATCTTACACTGCCGTCAAGCCAAGCTTTAAATATATTTATTGTACTAGATTGATGTAACTACACATTCATATCTGAGGGCCCTAAGGCCACACAAAACTGACAACGTCCCACTAGGGGAACTGAGGTAGCCTAACTACACAGTAGTGTAGCTCGACAATTAACGTGAGGTCAACCCCTCACTAGTCGTTATCTCACTCGTTCTCTTATCTAGAACGTTATGCAAAGATTTATTAGTCAATTATTTTTGATAATTTATTAAGTTGATCTATTCTGGTCATTATAAGTTAAGGGTATTTTATCCATTTATGTCTCTAAATAGGTATATATATATTTTATGATTGTATGACAATTATTATATTTGTTGTTCACTACCTGTAATACTAGATAGTCCAATACCTGACTCGTCATTACTTGGTAACGACACTCTAGTTGCTCTTATCACACTTCTCTTCATTACCCCTTGAATTAGAGGGATGATTTATATGTTCTCAATTCATTGAAGTTTCTAGAGTACACAATTTCACTATTACGTAATCTGACTTACTTATCGTATCACTTGTCGATGCATCCTCTACAATGATCTTCATTCTTAATTATTTGATACGTGCTCGACTAAAGATACTTAGACGTATTATGCTTGGTATGTTCGATTATAACCCACTCTTACGAGTGTTTTTAGGCCCCCTTGGTCATTTATGTCCCTCATGGCCTAAGTTCTGCCATTACATATCATCCTTAACTCTTACGGGCCTTAACGAGGTCAAATCTAACCATCCAAAGTGGATAATATCAATACTCTACTTGCAGTATCGATACCCCCATGATTATCGCTACCAAAAGTGGGTAGTATCGATACTCTACTTACGGTATCGATATCCTAGTACTCTCGGCATTGATATTATAGGGGCAATATCGATACTCTCCCCCTCAGTATCAGTACCCCCTACTAGAAATACCCAGATTCCACCCCATTCATCCAGTATCGATAATGTTCATCCAATATCGGTACTCGAACCAGAAATGGCTTGTCTAAGCTCTGAAAACACCCAAAAATCATCCCAAATATCTTAGTTTGGTTCCTAATCATTTGCTAAAGCTTTAGGAAGTTACTTAAGGTCATAAAGTGTCGTAAAAACACATGTTTTACATCAAAACGTCATTTAATCATGAAATCAAGCATAAACCCTAAAATACTCAAATATTAGCAAAATATCATGCTTATGAAAGTCTTAACACCGCAAAGGATTGGAAATACACTACCTTAATATTAGAAACAAAAAATGAAGCTTCTTTAGCGAATCAACACTCTCATCTAGGACTTGGATGATAAACCCTAACTTTCTCTAATAAAATAAAAAACCCAAATCTTGAGATTGAATCTTCAAAACAAGGTTGCTAGAGGAATTATGAACGAATTTGAAGCTTAAAAGAAGTATAAAATGGCTTAAAGGACTCACCTTTAGCTATGGCACTTGGAGAAGATGAATGAGAAGGAAATAGGAATGATGAAATAAAGAGAAGAAGATGAAATGCGATATAAAAGCTCTCATTTTTTTTAAGGTGAAATTACATATTTGGTTCTTCCTCATCTTTTTACTATTCAAACTTTTATGGCTAATTAAACCCAATTCCAACCCAATTAAGCCCAACTTGGTCCAACAACTTTAATTATGAACTCTACAAGATCTACATATCTCTCGGGTAAACCCAAAACTACTAGACCAAAATTTGGAGTGTTACATAAAAAGTTGAGATGACCTTAGATTCATCAACTAAATAACATATAAGAAATTAGGAACCTAATTGCAACATAATCTAAAAAACAAATCAAATAGTATTAAAGTTTTGCCTCCCCTTGACTAGCACTTTTAATGAGACCAGTAATGTCAACAAACTCAATAGAAGCATAGACAACTTTTTGAGATTTGTTGAGTTCAGAACTACAACAATTTCATAGTTAAATAGATAATGGTGTTGGAAAAAAAAACTCGAAGGACTCTAAAAGATTATTGAAGTTGTGATTAAATTGAGGTGATATTAGAAAAGGTAGAAATTTGAGGGGAAGTTTATCTATGTAATATAATCGATGGTGTCGAATGAAGAACTTGAAATCGACGACGACAATGTTTACCCTGACAGCAACAGAGAATAAATCAACGGTGATGGAGGAGAGAAAGACTGGGCTGACTTGGAACAATGAGGTGATCTTGATGGGTGAGGCAGTGAAGCCCACGGTGGCATTGAATGACGGCAACCTACTCAGCTTCGTGGGTAAAGGGTAAACGGCTGAAAGCTTTAAGGAAAACAAGTAAAGAAAAAAAGTTAGGGATAAAAGACTCAAACATTGTGATGGTTGTAATTATAAAAACCACTATATATCAACCTATTGTTTTATTTGTTTAACACAAAAGATGAGTTTATAAAGACATTTCTGGAAAAAAAATCGCTAATGTTATCATTTTGTGGCGTTTGGTTTTTAAACGGTGCGGTATTTGTAAAATTAGTGGTGTTTACTCTCAAAACGTCGTTATAAACTTGTTTTACTGCAGCGTGTGTGTATGGTTAAGATCCACTTATACAATGTAAGACTCTTTAGTTTTACACAAATTTAGGACCGTTAGATGAATGAAAACATATTGTTGAGACTAACTCGTTATTTTTTCCAGAAAATATCTTCACATTTCTTACTTTTAATCTGAGTCATCTGTTTTCACTCATCCAACGGTCCTAAACTTGTGTAAAACTAAAAGAGTTTTACATTTTCTAACTATGTGTGTGTGTATATGGTTAGAGAAACTCGTTTAAATTGAAATTAATCAATATCATAATATTATAAATAATTATAATTAAATTTAAATAGAAACTTGAACAAATGTATTTAATTCAACTCAAATTTCATAAATTTCGCTCAACTTAAAAACTTAAAATAAAACTCAAATAATAAAATAAACTCATCAACTTAACTAACTCAATTTTTTATCTTCATTAAATACTCATCTTTTATCAAGGATGTCAATTTAACCCGATTCTGATGAGCTCCGACCCGATAGGGTCATATTTTTTAAAAAAATGGTCATGTTGGATATTTTAAGGTTTTACCCGAAGGGTGGAAGTTGAATATTTTTAAAAATAAATTTGGTCAGGTTGGATATTTTAAGGTTTAACCCGAAGGGTGGAAGTTGAAAAAACTCTGATCCGACTCGACCCAAGCATAATAATGTAATTTCTTTAAAAAAAAAATATTTTTTAATTAAATCATTATTTTATCAGAGTCGTATCGATCGGCTTGGATTTATGCTCTAAAAATTAAGGTCAGGTTAGAATCAGATGGAGGGTATATGGTTTTTGAGTCGGATCAGGCCGAATAGAGGACATATAATTTTCGAATCGGGTCTGTTTCATATGAAGGATTCATATTTTCGAGTCAGGTCAAGTCGAGTTTACCAAAATCTAGACCCAACCCAACCCTGTTGTGATCGTATCTTTTATATCATTGAAAATTTGCTTGTATTCGTACAAAAATATCAATTAAAACTAATGATATAATGACAAAAATAGTACGATATTTTTAAGTTTTAGTTGATATCATATAAAGATTTCAATTTCAAATCTCATCACTAAAACATTCATATATTAAATTGTAAAATCTTTGATGTTTTATTTATTTTATTTTTTACCATTCTCTAATACCATCATAAAAACCAATATTTTCCTATCATGTTTTTTCTTCGTAGCATTTTCAAATAAAATATATTTATGAAATTAGGATTACTAAACCTGATTATTATGTTATTATTTATCTTATATTTTGTTTCTTTATGCGGCGTTTGTATTTTTTTTTTTTTTTTTGCTATTAAACATTTATAGTTTCAAGCTTTATATTTGTGGATAAACATGCAGAAATATACTTTTTGGTATAATTCATCTGTCACACTTAATATTTACTTACTTTTGTAATGCTGCCCTTATAATTTTTCAATTGCATAATTTTTCAATTGCACCCTTATTGTTTTTTTTTTTTTTTTTTTGCAATAATTGTTTTGATTAAGCTAAGATGATTACAAAATAGTATATGTTCTAAATATTATCAATCATCTGACAATGAATGTTCAATCACCCTTATTATAGTCGTTGGTGCTCGAACTCGAGACCTCTAGAAATAACAATCATTCTTTTAACCATTGAGGTAATTTCATTGTGTAATTTTCTTTCCAAATAAATTCAATTGGGATGGAAACCGTTGACATTATTTTATCTTATTTGCATGTAAGTAAATAATTAAAACGTAAAATGTTTTATTCTTATTTATTCTTTTTCTAAACCATTTATGATTATTTTTCTTCAAAAAAAAACATTTTTTTCTCAGGTTCTCAAATCTCGTAGCTATTGTCACCGTCGACATTTGACACCTTCGTAAGTTGGCATCACCAAAATGGTCCCATCTTTCTATCATATGGTTAGCCTTCAAATGGGAAACTAAAGCAGAACATGGGTGGGGCTATAAGCTTTTTGCCTTGCCTACACTTTGATATTTACATTGCTAAACCCACTTTTGTTGCACCTCAACTTTTCAATTTCGTCATTTTGGCCATTAAACTTTTTTCACTTTTAATCTTTAAACTTTTGTTTTTTTGCTAAATTGTCCAAAACCGAGAAGAAAAAAATGGAGTCATAATGTTGACATTGTCTTTTTTTCTCATTCAAGTTTGATCCATTTAACAAAAAAAATAAAATCTTGAACTAAAAGAGAGAGAAAGTTTAATGGCCAAAATGACAAAAGTTGCAATGTTTAAAAACCAACAAAGTCATTATACCATTTACATTAAAGGGTTTTAAGATTAGACTCTTTAACCAACTTATAATTATGATTAGTTTCACATATACCATCCACATGCTTTGCTTAATTTAATCTTTTTTTGTTAGGACCACTTTTCTTTTTGAATATGCTATTATTACTTTTGGGGATATGATTCCAATTGGGTTGTTCTGATTATATTGAAACACTTTTAATTTAATTGTCTGTTTATTGCATTATTGTCGACACTAGTTTTTGTTCGAGTGACATTTATTATATATACGTTATTATATATAATAATAATTATATTATAAATATTATTATTTATAAAGCCCGAAGGTCCGGTTACAAAGTAAGGCTCACAGGCCAGAATACAAGCAAATCACAGGCCCGGTTATAACCAAACTCGAGCCCGATTCAAATCTATCATTTACTGCAAAGACATTTAATTAATAAATACCGGTATCAATTTTGGGCGTTTTGGAGTGTTAATCCTTCCCTACACGTAACCGACTCCCAAACTCATTTTTTTGGTAAGCAGACCCAAGTTGTATTATTTTAATATTATTCTTATGATTTTTTATTAAAATAATGACATTTGGGTGACTAATCTCACCAAATAAAAAGATTGGTGGCAACTCTACAATTTGGTGTTTAATCTGATTCATGGAGAATAAGCACTTACTTTTTCGAAACTAGTTACACCGTTTGGATGTACTATTTGCATTCTCCGTCGCCGGGACAGAGAAACGTCTCGACAATTATATTATTATGTTAAGATTATTTTATATTAGCGAAAAAATTTATAAAATTTTCAGAAGAACAATTGTTCCATCTGGCCCTAGATTCATCCATGGTTATATTTGCATTTTATAATAGACTAATATGAGCTTCTACAGAGATTAAAGTACTCCTTTTTTCTAATAAAAAACTGAATAAACCTTTTAATAAGGAACATTTTAAACGTTACAAATCACTTTAGATAAGAACCAATAAATACAGATAGCTAGAAGAGCAGAGGGAGATGAAACAGAAATGATATTCACATATGCATTTGCATTTTTGCAAAATTTGCTTGAAACACCCCGATTTCTGTAGTGTCATACAACAACCCTTCGCAATCAAATACAATCCAAAACGGGAGTGTTTATGAGAAACGTTAAAAAGGGAAACAAGAGAATGAAACAAAGTTTCAGCACTTCCTTATTCTACTCTATCGACGACTCGGATGCCGAGTCGTCAGTTGTCGAATTAGAAATTGTTTCCACTTGGCTTCCGTTTTCACTATCGGACGTTGCAGATGCTTTCTCTTCAACAGGTTGTTTCAAGAACCAGTACATGATACTCGCCGTTAACGTGAGGATCATCTTTTGATTCACCTGAAATGATGTTCCCGGGCGCAATAAAAGGAAAAGAAATGTATCCATTTGTAATGTCAAATTCCATTGATTATCTCATGACTACATTATGTGTGTTTGCTTTAAAAAAAATAAGAGGAAGAAGCTTGCATCGACGGGAAAAGATACCTCGGTTATGTCTTCGGGAAGCAGAAATATCGAGCATCCAAGCTTCCTCGCAATACTAATGATGTAGGTGGCATTCATCTTTTTCTGCTCATCTGCAATATACGAAGTTGGAGGAAACATGAGAAATTATTAGCATAAAACCGTATGTTATGCAAAATGCACAAACTTTAATCAGGTAAAATAATCCTAATTCATTTAATTAATCTGAAACTTTAAAGAAACTAGTTTGCTGAAGTTTGACAACACCAGCATGTCGAATAATGCATAACTTTCATGCGTCGAAAAGGGAGAAAAAAGCTAAACTCGAACATAACAACTTTATCAAAGAATAATTGGAACATACCAGTCACTCCTTTAGTAACAAGACTCCAATTTACAGATCTAGGCTGAACAGCACTTAGAAGCTCAAGGAAAAATATGCCATCTGACAAGCTCTTGTCCTGTAAAATGGAAATCAATGAGATATATAATATCATAGGGCCATTTCATTAAATCCAGTTAAAGTCATTCAAGCCCCATTTGAGCTTAACCAAAGCTATAGAAAGCATACCTTGAAACTATCCATACGACTCCGTCTTCCTGAATCGCTTACTTTTGTATTAGCCCACCTAAGAATATCAACATCAGTAATTTCTTTTCCATGTGAATGGAATCTTAGGTTCTTCAGCAGTTGAAGAATGTTGAATCTCATCAATTGCCACAAATAAGCTGAACAGAAAAACCAGCATTCAATCTGTCAAGACAGGACTAAACTAATTGGCAATGCATGTTCAAGTACGCCAAAAATGTATTCAAAATGCTTTTGCAACAGCAATGAAAATTCAGATTATCATGGTAGATAGCATACCCAATATTAGTTTTTTATTTCCTTGCACAATGTCATTTCCAGCAATATTAACCAGGGAAAATTTTATTTGTTTCCCTATTTTAACCACTTGGTTACAGTTTTCTACTTTCTTGAAGGGCAACTTGATAGGAGGCCTGTTAGCAATCTTCCAATTAACAATTCCAGGTGACACTTTGTCAAGGGTCTCCAGAAGTATCCACCTGCAGAAGACCAAATTAGTCATTTCACATACAGGAGACTAATCTATTTGTAAACCATCATATGGTTTTAAATAAAATATTTATAAACATTTCAATCATTTAGAGCTATGTCTCACATAGTTTATTAAAGTGTTGGGATTTGAAACAGATATAAATAATAGTACAGTTTACCTATCGATTAGAGGATATGATGTTTTTTTCAGTTGCAAGCAAAATGAAAAAGATAAGAAATGAAGAAAGCAAAAGAACCAACACTGTGAAGCCTAATTCCTTTCAAGAGCTCAGGATAAGACCCGTGAAAGAATTTAGTATGATTTATGCAATACTTACCCATTTCTGAGATCTTCAAAGACGTTGTCGATGTAGGTTGAATTTCCAAGACTATTGATCCAGAAGCGAAACACTCTTTCCTCTCTAGAAACTTGGGCATCATCCGGCAGAGTTTCCAGAAAAGATATTTGGTTTGTTTCGGTTGAAAGGCCATTCCTGCAATTAACATATACCAATGTTTAGCTTTTATATCTTGAACTCATTATCAGTTATACTTACCGAACAAAAACATCATTAGCGATCAGTTTGTATTCTTCTGCATATGTGAAACATTCAAATGAGATTTTGTCAGTTCACATTCCTGTCGATTGATCCTACATAGCAGAGTTGACATATTCTACCAGAACTATATGGAGGAAGAAGATGAATGTTTATAAACTTGAGAAAGAGCAGACATGTTAAGAATCAAATCAAAACCCATCCATAATTGTTGTCACGTGGATGGAAATACCATATAACACAATATAATTGCTCTATAAAAGTTTTAATGAGTTTGAAATTTTATAGTCCAAAATCCAAATTCTTAAAAAGTTCTAAATCATAGAACTTGTGTTAGAAACAATGTCTCAGAAGAAAGTAATCTAGTCTTCCAATGCTGCCACCAAACTGAACATATAACATATGTGAAGGATAATAAAAGTTAACATAAAACCATAAATATTAAAAGTATAAAAGAAATTCATTTTATATATAAATTAAGAATCATGTTTGAAATAAAAGGAGGCTATCAAGTCTCACCTGTGCTGGAAAATATGGGCAACGAAAGCAAGATTAAGATTTGGGGAACCATCCACAATATCCTTTGCAGTTAAGTATCTCTTACATCCCATTCTATCTGCATGTTCAAGAACCAACTTTGCTCTCTGAAATGGATCTTTGACAGCCAATGTAGAGGGGTTACTATGCTCAGGTGCAAGAACATTTAGAAGATGCGCATAAGCCTCTGCATCCTGTGGGTTGAATATTATGTAATCAGGAGTGGAAAGAAATATATATATTTTTAAAAAAGGTCTCATGGCAGCTTGCGACTAGAACTATGTCACTTCTTTCATCTACTGTTAGCATAGGGGAATTGAGGAAGCAAAAGAAATATATACGGATAGAAATCTCATTTTAAGAATTTATTTTCACACTAGATTTGATATGGTGATTTTAAGACGTTTAAACTTTGACCTTATGTTAAATGCTAACTAAAACAGAATATCATATTGCAACAATTGAGGATACTAAAAATGCATAAGAGAAGATATTTGACGGAAAATTTAATGTGTTAAAACGAATTTCTTCCTTACCTTTACATCAGTAGAGAAATTTGAGACTATTTTCTTGTATGGAGATTTCTTCAGTTGAAAATTCATCCACCTCAATAAGATCTTCTCTGGTGGTAAACTCATCAACTCTTCCACATCCTGTTGGTTTAGGAACAGAAAAATATTATCAAAGAATCCATGAAAAAGCATCAAAGTCCTTTCTGGTTTGTTAAAATTTAGAAGGGGGTGTAAATGAAATGCAAATTTCTTGTGGGCATATTAACCATCATTCATCACGAAAGATCAGATAGTTTAGCTTCCTAAAAATTGTACTTTTTCTTAAAATGTTACACAAACCAACCTTACTGTCATCAACAAGCTCTACCAACTGAGGTGTTTTCTTCAAGTTGAGGTCTGCCAATAGTTGAATCTAAAGGAGCATAACCATTAGCAAGATTAACCAATGCTATTCATAAGTAGTAAGGTTGCATAACTAATTATTTGATAGATCCAATTACCTTGATAATTTGAGAAATCAATCCAAGCACAAGATGCCTCTGTAAAAGGAGCCAGATATGATATTATTGTCAATAATCACTTGCAAAATGCAAACTTCAAGTAGTTACATTCATAAGTGATTCATTTTGGTTTTTATCCATACTTCAGCCTGATGTAGCATAAATAGGCTTTACGACAACCACATGAAAATTATTTCACCACACATCCAAAAATGAGCTATAAGAACATGAATGGTGACCATTGGAGAATGAGCTCGAAACTAGGGTATTAGAGAAAATCCTCTACCTAGTACCTAGTCCAAGCCAAGTATTAGAAGCACAAGAACAGCTTTTAAGATGACCACAACAAGAGCAAAGAAGCATACTTTAAAATAAACTGCGTAAATCCAAAAGTCATTCTTAAACTTAAGTGGTAACCAACCATCAAATAAACTATATTTCAATAACGGAACAACCAACATTATAGTATATGCATACCCTTCCTTCAATGAAATCTTGTGTCCCTATATTGACTACAGTGCAGCCAATAGCCTTGGCAGAGTTGAGACATAGCGTGTGGTTTTCGTTTCTTTCCCATGGATTGAGCAATCTCTTAGTATTAATAGCCCTTTCATCAATTGTACCCGGAACTGCTACATTTATAAGCTTGCTGCATTTGTTTTGCATAAATGCTTCAAATTTTTTGCATCACGTAAGCACAAATTCAACAGCTTAAAAATTTATAAGAATCACTTACCAAAGAAGAACACCATCTTTAACAATCTCAAAGAGATAATTGGAGGAAGGATCAATGGGTAAGTTCTTGTTTAAGAATCCATCTTGAGCAAGATAATTATTGATATGGGCAACGTAGGATGCCTTTTCAGATTCGCTAATGGTGTGAAGCAGAGTAGTTGTAGCTGCCTTCAGGAATGCTGACGAATTCTTTGCAGGACTTCCTGTTCTTGAACTTGCATGTGCATGAAGTTTCAAATAAACCTATTCACAAAACCAAAATCCCAAATAGTTCAAAACAATATATATCTAATTTAAGTGGATCATTTGCTTTTCTCCTCCAATTCTTAGTTTATCTTCTAAGCATCTTAAAAAGTTCTTTTATGTTCGGATCAACAAAATATTCTAAACGTGTAAACAGAAATTAGATTAAAAGAAAAGAATGATTTAATGCTATTTTCTTGGATAATAAAAGAAAACCGGAAAAGAGAAAAAGAACTTTTTCTGAAAAGTTAATTTGAAATATTGCTATTTGCTACAATAAAAAAAAACAGAGCAATCCGAATTCATTTTGTTTTCCTTAAGCCTAACATATTTAGTAGGAAAAAAAGAATCAAACAAACAAAAAGAAAAGAGCTTAACGGGAAAAAAACAGATTGATGAAACTCAAAATAAAGAAACATCAAGTGACCTTCAAAAAGAACTCGAAATCGACTTCATCGTTCGACTCAGGATACAAATCAGCAATAAATCCAGCTCGTTCTTGTTCACTCAGATTCTCTCCCACAACTTTCAACCTCGACATTCTCGATGCTAAGTCTCCCACCGTTAGCTTCCCGCTCTCTCTTCTCATACTCATAAACTGCGAAAACAAAAGAAAGAAAAACGTTAGTAGTTATGATCAAAACAGATTCGTAGCTTAAAAGAACAAGAAGAAAATCAAATGATTCATCAAGTTACGTGAGTTTTTAAACTCCGAAGCTCGACTTGAGTAAACTGGTTTTGCAGCGATGGATCTGAGACCAAAATGCCAACGTAACCAGCCATTGGATCAAAATCTAGTAACTGGCTGATTAATTTTGTTCGAAGAATTGTTCTTGGATTGCTTATATCTTTCTTGATACGCTTCCCTTTTGAGCTAAGAGATTTAAAATCAATGAAGAAGGAGAAGGAGAAGTGGACTGTGGGAATGGGACGGAATTGTTGCTGTCAAGAGTTCAAAGTTAATCTCTTGAGAATTCAAATTATGACAATTTTGTCCCCTCCTTTTTTTCTATTTTTTTATGTTTGAAAAATGAGTGGTGAGTGTGGGCCTTTGCTCTATGGGGCCCTTTTAGCTTCAACAGTGCAATATTGCTTTTGAGAATCCAATTTTATTACCCAAGTTCTGTTTTAAAAAAGTACAACCCACTCATGAGTTATTTCACAAATTGTTTTTAAATATAATAAAAATAATTATATTCAAATTAAAATTCAATCGTATTAAAAATTAATATAACTTTAAATGAAATGTATACATATTTTATATAGTACTAAACTCAATCTTAAAATCATTAAGGATACTCATTCTTAAACGATTCGGGTGTTAGATTAAAGTACAAACTTTCGAGTCGGAACAACCAAAATCTGAACTAACGCGACCTATGTTCGTACCTAATTATATGTTAACTAAAAAACAGAAACTAATTTTTTCAAATTTAATTTAATCAATCTTTTTAATGTTCAACATATTGAGTGCTATCCATACTCCTTCCATTCTTTAAGTTAAAACATATTGAGTGTTCAACATGTCTGATCTCATATCCTCTTATACATTAAACTGATAATAAAAATTAGTCGAACTAAACTTGGTCGATAAAATTAATTTCAGTTTCTAAAAACATTAAAATTAATCAAAATAATAATTATTTATTTAGTTAATAAGTCTAAAATCACATGATCGTATGATAAAAAAATATATGAGAAGAGGGGGGATAAATGAATGAAGTATCATTCACATATGATAAAAATTACATGAGAAGATGACAGTAATGGTTTTAAATAATTTATATACTTATCCTAATATAATTAAAATTTAAAAGTGATTAGGTATCAACCCTTAACAACTAAATTTGAATTTGAGGTTTATTACACAAGAAGATATAGGAAATAGGTGCACATGTACATGGGACATGCATAAGATACGGCAGTGATGAAACATGCTGGGCATCTCATGTGACGTGGGACAATTGAACAACCCACTCTAATAATAATAATAATAATTCATAAAACATTGTCATAAGCTCATAAGTGTAAGATTATAAATACAATCCCATGAGAGGAATTAAAATCGTCACTTACATTGATGCTCTCGCAGTATAGGTGAGTCGAAGAAAAATAAAGGAATTTAGAGTTCTTGACTATCCACTTATGATATTTATTATTGCTTTTTTTATAAATTGTTCTAAATTATTATCTCTTATGCGGCGAGGAAACTCAATATTATTTTATGAGAAGGTCGTTTTTAAAAAATGATATACATATATATATTAATTAATAGATTTAATAATTTTGTCAATACAAATTATATATCAAAATATCATAATAGTAAAATAAAATTTTTAAAATTCATCTGTTCAATCAAAAATTTAGAGAAACAAAATACATTGATAATAATGTTATCTAGAATTGAGCCTAAACTTTTAGTTTTACATACGAAAATTCAAGAACTCCTATAATAAATATAGATATTTGAAAAAAAAACATAAATATACATTAAATTGAAATTAAAAAAAAAACTTCAACCGGAATGAAACTAAAAGTTGAATATTTGACAATTTTATTGAAATTATCAATTCGAAAAGATGAATAACCAAACCATGAAAAACACAAAGGATTATTTGCAAATAAAATGGATTTTTGTTCACTTAAAACTAAATTAATAATACAAAAAATAAATGTCAATTTTTTAATAAATAATATTTAAATAATTTCTAATTTTAAAATAATATAAATATTTTCTAAGAAAAGTTAATTTAATAATTTATTATATACAGTTTTTAAGTGGTCAAATTTAATAATTTAATATGTATAAATATATTATATTTTATATATAAATATATTTTTAGGGTCATACCCCACTAGCCCCTTATATGTTCCGGCCCCTGCTCTTATGAGTATGTTGTTAAAGTTATTTTGTACATACTTGTGTTGTAATATCAGTTCCTTACTCTCAAATCTTGATTTGAATCTCAACCTAATGTTGTTATTCCCTTATCAAGTCTTAGATGGATTTTAGGTTATCTAGATCCATTTTTAGTGTTTTTTAATATTAACCAAAGTTTCTAGATATGTTTTAAAATTGAATTTATCAAGCGGATTCGATAATTTAAAGAGTAATATTCTTTTAGAGGTCTTCAGTTCAAATAGTTATGTTAGTCGAATATATATTATCAATAATTAAAAAACATTATGCATATATACTATATTATAATTACTCAAATTAATTTTAAAAAATATGTTTTAAAATTTAATAAATTTTGCTTCAATAAAAATATATTTTATTTATTACTATGTTAGTTTGATTTGTTTGAGCTCTTGAATGAAATAAGAAAAAACGGTACGTGAGATCCTCATATTTAAAAAAAAAAATCATTGTGACCCTTGTATTTTTTACACCTAATGTGGTCATTAAATTTAGAAAACATATCCAATGTAGCCCTTTAACCAATAATTTTCATCGTTAATCGTTACGGTGCTGACATGACACTTCACAATGCTAACATGATCATCCACGGTGGCTAGTGATGTGGCTAATGATGTGGTAGATAGACTAAATTGAATTTTTTTGGTCGAGTTTGGGAGTCAAATTAGTTTTTTAAAATTCAAGGGCTTATTTGATTTTTTCAGAAAAGATATTTTGAGTTTTAAATTTTTAATTTAAGCTATGCAAATATATATATATATATATTAAAATATTAAAAATTAAATTAAAATAACTAAAATTATATATTAACCAGAGTTGTAATGCCCCGAACCCCGGGTTAGGAGTTTCGAGCTAACCTGAGGATATTAAATTTAGCCCAATAGGCTTATAGAATACCTTGAACCAAGTTAAAGCTAGATAATGGGTTTGTGTTAAGCCCAAATGGTAGAGTTAGGGATCATTTTATTTTTTAAGTAAAAGGTGGAGGACTAAAAGAGCAATTGTACCCTCCTTTCAAACAAAAGCTTTAAGTTTTAATGATTGATGATGTAATTGTCTTACCCACTCCCCAATTATCATCATTCTTTGTCCCCTCTTTCCTTCTTTTCCATTTCCTTTGTGTTTCCTCCTCAAGCAATTGTAAGGGTAGAAACTTGGTAGCCTTTTAAGCTTAGTAAGAAATTTCTAAGGAATGAATCAAAATCTACCCATCCAAAGCTTTCTTTCAAGCTCTCAATCTCATAGTTTAGTCATAATGACCATAGTTGGGGGTTTAGTAGAGGTTTACAAATATAGGGATTTTAGCTCATTTTTGGGGTAAGGTAAGTTTAAAAAAGTGCTCTTAGATTTACTTTAGTATCATAAACAAGTTAGTAACTCATTTTCTATGTTATATTAATGAGAAATTGGGGAAGGTTTCAAAGTTAAAGGAAAAGAAAATTTAACTCTTGGATGATTGAAGACATCCTTTACAACTTGGAAGCAAAAGGTAACACATTTCTAACCTCCCTATACCATTTATGAGTCATTAGGTGCACTTACATAGCTTGCATTAGTTTATGAAGCAAGAGGGTATATTCATGGTGAATGTTATTTTATGTTGTTATTAAGCTTGAAAAATGACTCTTTATGGCTCCTAATGTGTCACATAATTTAAACACCTTTTGATGACCTTAAGGGGGAGAATGGGTAGTATTAAATTGCATTTTCGTGCCAAAAATAGGGCATTTCTGGGTAGTAGTATTGGTACTATATGAATGGCATCAATATTGTTCTCCCAATGGGTAAAATAATAGGGTGTTATAGCTATGAGTATCGATACTCATTATAAGAGTATCAAGGTATCGATGCTCAAAGGGAAGTATCGATACTATTTTAGAATTTAGGATTCCAGTACCCTATTTTGGTACTGATACTCAAAGAAGTATCGATATTAGGATAAAGATATTGATACCTTAGATAAGGGTATCTATACTCATCACGTTTTTCAAACATCGAAGCCATTTTTAGTATCGATACTAGGGGCAATATCGATACCCTTATATAGAAGTATCGATACTTTACAGCTAGTATCAATACCCTCATCTTGAATCGGATAAAAAATACATCTCATCTTAAGTACTCTTGATTATGGAATTAAGGTCGTCTAAACTCCATACATAAGACTTCAAGTGAAAATAACATAAATGACTATAATTACATCTAGAAACAATATAAATTAGAAACCATAAAATTAGCCTTGTATCGAGCTAAGGAAAAATCCAGTACACCCGGGTTACTTTAGTAGCTATATACATGCTTGCATGGTAGAATGTTCGGATAAGTCTCGACTAGTGCACACGGTACTTCTTCACTGACTAGGTATAGATGTCCCAAGTACTTGTTTGCAGTAGGTTGGTTGAGTGAATATTCTAATATAGAAATTTCATATCTCACCCTAGGTAGGCTAGAAGCAGGGGCGGATGCACTAAGCCCCCTAAGGGTCAAGTGCATCCCCATTATTTAGGAAAAAAAATTAAATTTAGTATAATATGTTAAAGAAAAATGGAAAAAATAAAAAATTTTGCACCCCCGTTAATTTTAAGAAAAGAAAATTAAAATTTTGGACCCCCGTTTATAAATTTATGGATCTGCCACTAGCTATAAGGGTATGTGTCTCTAAGATGTAACGAAACCCTCCGACCACACCATGATGCCCACCATGTATATGTTTAATTTTTCTTTCTTGCATGTAATTAATTACGTTAGCAAGCATGATTATATAATGGGTGCATATAGTATAGTTTGGTTATTAGTGTGACACTGAGCGTTTGAGCTCAGCGTTCATAATTTTTTTCCGTGCGTAGTTTCTTAGTGGAAAGTTTGAAGAGCTTAGCGTGCTGATTGTATTCTATACCAACATCATTGTTTGAGTATATCTCGAGTATATTGTAGAGGGCATGTACTGTATATAGACTTAATGTATTCGAGTCGTAATTGTACTTTTGAAATACTCTTTAAAGTTTAATTGGATGTATTTTTGGAACTCCCATAAATTGTAAACTTAATGACTTTGTCTATTTTGTGATTATGGTGGATGTTTTTGTATGGTTTTTAATCATGTTTTAAAGAGAGAGAGAAATTAGGTTAGCCATTTTGGTGGTCCCGTGTAGTGTATAATCATTCAATTTTTGGATCATATTGGATTAGGATGTTACATTTAGTGGTATCAGAATGTCACATTTAGTTGTTCCTAAGACTCATGGGTTAGAGTTAGTAAGGGTCTATATGTGCATACATGCCCCTAGAGTATTAAAAGTACTTTGTGTCTGGAAATGCGATAATAACTCTTCGCTCTTGTCTAAATTTCAGAGTTAGGCCATTGAGGATAGTACAGATCCTAGCCATGAGGGTAGATAGGATAGTCGTGCCTCCTTAGCGGGTGACACCGACAATGAGTTCAGCCTAGACTTTGAGTATGAGGTTCTAGGAGACGCTGAGGGTCGATGAGACGACATTCTTCAGGGAATTGACAGTAGCCCTCCGACATATAGTTAGAGTTATCCCCAAGACACCCACCGCTCCACCTACTTAGTTCGTTTCGTCAGCTCTTCCCGCTGTAGTACCCTAGGAGTCCCCAGTCGAGAGACTCTGCCGATACAAGACGATTGACTTATTTGGTTTTAAGAACAATGATCCCATTGATGTAGATCAGTGGCTTAGAGAGACCCTCATCACGCTCAGGCAGTTGTACTTGACACTTGAGGGTAATTTGGAGTGTGTCATCGCCTTGCTGAAAAGTGATGCCATAGACTGGTTGGAGACTACTGAGATGGCCATGGAGCCTGATATGTGGGAGCACTTCTTGTCAGAGTTTCAGTAAAAGTATATTGGGGAGGCGTATATCGATGATCTGAGAGACCAGTTTATTCGCCTGACTCGGGGGAGGCGTATACCGATGAATTCTAATGTGAATTTTATTTTATTTAGTAGTATAATTATATTGTTATGTTCATACATGTTGATTTTTAGGAGAGTTTTATTTTATTTTTATTTTATAGAGAATAATTTTTTATTTTTTAAATTTTTTTAAAAATATTAGGGACAATAAAAAATCTCAAACACCTAGATTCCATATTTGATGAATTTTATTTTCCTTTATCATGTTATATTCACTAAAATACTCTTTTTAATATTATAATTATTTTTAGAATATTTTTTTAATTATATATTTTATGATAATTTATACATAAATTTTAATTTTATAACTTTTAAATTTTATTTTTTATAAGACTTTATAATATTTATTTATTTCAATTTTAGTGAAATTAAATTAGAAAGACATTTAAAGTTTAAGATAAGTTAGAGGTAAATGTATAAAATAAAATTTGTATATGATGGACAAGTTCATGTTTATATAAATAAAAATCATGTTAAATTCGAGGTAAAATATAATACTATGTTTTTAATTTTTAGTAATTTAACTTTTACTTTTGATATTTTGATATTTAATATTTTTTGAATAATTTTGTATTTTAAATTAAAAATATTTTATTTTTTTCAAATAAATCAAATAAGTCCATAAACTTTTAGAAAAAATAATTTGACCCTCGAAGTCAATAAAAAAATCAATTTAACATATTTGTCACATCATTAGCCACATCACAAGACACTGTAGATTGTCATGTTAATACTGTAAAGTGACAGCACTGTAATGATCAACAACGAAAATAATTGATCAAAGAACTACATTGAAACTATTTTCTAAGTTTAAGGGCAACATTGTATGTAAAAAGAATATTAGAGTCATATCGATTTTTTTGAAAAATACGAGGGTCTCACATACCATTTTGTCATGAAATAATTAAGTTTGTGTCTTCCCATCTTTTCTTTTATTAACTCTTAACTATTTGACATTGAACGTTCACACCCCCTTAACATTTCTAGTATTTGAACCTAAAATTTTAAAAAATAACAATAATTCATTTACCATTAAAATTACTTAGGTCATATTTATCCCTCCTAGTTTGAATAGCAAAAGTGAGCCTAGACTCTAGAACATTCCACCTACCTTTATCGAAAGCAAGCTTCTGTCATCACTCACTAATTCATTTTACTAAGTGGGATGCTTGAATACTAATTCAATTTGCTTTTATTTGATTTAATTTAGTTTTATAGTTTACAATAATAATATTTGTAGTAGCGTAAGACTCAAATATTTTTTAGAAAACTGATATATTAATAATTGCTATTAAATTTTAAAAAGATTATATGATTATTTAATATATATTAAAAATATTTATTAGTATTTAGTTATTTACTAACTTAATTAATAATACTATTTTTTATTTTTATATAAATATTAAAAATATTATTAATTCTATTTATATAGTTTTGACGAATAAATCATTCCTATTATCGGATTATTCAACCAAATTTACTCTCCAACACGTTTTACTATAGTAGAGGATCCCGTCCTAGTGAGGACAGATAAATGTTCATCTTAAAATCTAAATTTTCTTAAGATAATTATCCATTTTATTGATTGTGTGAATCTTAAATTTTATTATACTCAATTTGAACAAAAATTTTATATTATTAATATATGTCTATCTTAGAATATATTTATGGATCCACCATTGTGATAGAATGTTTAACCATTTTTAATATGAAAAAGGCAAAAAAAGAGCAAGTTCAAACCAGGCGTCGACAACAAATTTGAACAAAGTTCTCAGTTTGAGTAAAATCCAAAGTCTGTTTCTCTTGATTAAAAGAAGGTTGGGGAAGAACAAGACGAGGACAAAGAAACAAGGGTGACACGAGAAGACAGCTTAGGTAGGCCAATGTAGGGGCGACCCTAAAGAAGGGTGGCCGACCCTGCCCTAGTGGAAGGCGTGCTGCCCAAATCCTATATGGTTGGAGTTTCATTCATACACTATATAGTTGCTTTATAAGAAAGGCGGAAAGAAAAAAAGAGGTTGGTTTAGTGGGGGAAAAGGACTCCTAAATTATTGAAGGAATATGTAGCAATCCTTATTCCTTGCTGTGTTTGCTTCTACTTCTCACAACATTCAAATCATTACAAAAGTTTCGTCGCTGATCCTTATGTTTTATATATGGCTATGGCTATGGCTATGGCTATGGCTATGGAATGTGGGAACTTTCCACACATGGTAATCCGCCATTGTTAACTACATATTGTGAATCTTCATCGTTGTTTAGCTGATTTGATTTGGGGTTACAACTTATGAACGTGTTTCATTAAGATTTTGATTTAAACAACTTAAAAGAAGTAGAATATATCTTGCAAATAATAAAAAAACAGATGTAACCCAGATTTGCTTTACCCTTCAATGGGAATTTTCTTGCATTCGTGATAGATATATTCATTGATAAAAAAAAATCATGGAATAGATGTTTCATAGGGAGAAATATTATCCTCTAAATCATTCTTAAAAATATCGATGCATCCCTTGAGAAATGATACAAGTTGGGAGTTGTATTGATGCAATCGATCTTTAGGCCTCAAAGATTTTTTGGATAATGACCAAAAGTAGGTCTAACGTTTTAATTAAATGGTCATTTTAGTTTTTATCGTCTAGATTATTTTTACGTTCAACATTTTATTTTGGAGTAAAAAGGTTCTTCCTGAAAATCTTTTGTCAACGATCGATCAATACTAAAAAATATCTTCTTTTTACATTAAAATAAAATGTTGATAGCCAAAATGCTCCAAAAAATTATATGTGCTAAACTAATTATTTAATCTAACTTGGGAGCATTTTTCCCACAAATAAAACATTATTATATGTTTTGACATTATGTCCGAGCTTAAAAGGCAACGAAGAACTTGTTTCATGGTAAACATTGAATTTTTTTCCCTTTCTGGGGGTTAAGACATGACAAGCATTGAATGAAGATAAAGCAAATTGTAAATCTTTTAGATGCGGAGATCGTGGACTAATAATAACATATTTTTGTTGCTGATGATAGTAACTTTTAAACAAAGTTGTCAATCAATTATCAAACACCTAGCGGCTGATCCACAAAGTATGGTCAACAATTCATGGCATGTGAGTGCACTAAAATCACATCAATGCTAGACAGTGGGTGCCGGGGGGGGGGGGGGAAGGACAACAGAAGAAGTTAATGATTTAGTCAAACATAGAGATCCATTTTCAGGGGGTTAACAAGCAGATGATATGCAACAAACATTTTCAATAATTAAACCAACTCCAAGGCCTCATAATGCAAACAAAAAAGAGGGCCAATAGTGTTTGACACTGCATGTAAGCACAATGGGGATTCTGCTCATTGCAGTTTATATATATTACCTTTCTGCAATTCCCAACTCTATGTAGTCTGTACCTTCATGGTTCCTAGGAATACACCTTTTCTTTTAAATCATTTCCTTGCAGATAGAAGTTCAAAGGCAGTGTGCAACTTTTCTGGTTTCGGAGATGCCAAAATATAATGACAACCCAGCCTTTAACAGTCGAAATATGAGAGGAAATGGCAACACGGATTCAATGCGCCGTCTGTGGGAACCGAACTCAAGACCACATGGTTAAAAGCATGCACTTTAACAGTCGAAAAATGAGAGGAACACAAATTTGTACGATACACAAGTGAATTGTATTTTCAAACTATGTAGGAGTAATAGATTACATTATAGCAATATGATTTCAGCGGCCGTGAGCGATGTCTTGTTCTTTATTCAACAAAGTAATCAGGGTAGGTGTTACGTAGTAAACAAAATAAGAATAAAAGCAGCATAACTTGAACAGACAACCCACAATAAGAACCAGACTCTTCAACCCCAAAATGAAATCACACCACACAATTAAGCTTCCAAGGAGCAGGCCGGATCTTGACATAGTATGATTATCAACTTTAATTTCTTTGACTGCAGTCTGAAGTTTAACCCAGCCACTAAAACAATAAGGTAATAGGAAGCGTGATTTAGACCCAAAAACTGATGCAGAGGCGATTGAATAGAGCCCACATTTTGGTGTTTTCTCTAAAGGCCCAAATGAGACTAATGTATGGTGGCTCAGGTAGAAAACGTTTTTGTTTTGGGTTAAAGTAGTTCTACCCTGGAAAGTAAAAGGCGTTTTGATAGCTGCACACATACACATTACTGGGCAAAATTTTTTCGATAATGCTTCAGAAAAAAAGGTTTGGATAATATATACTCGAGATTATTCATTCAAATAAGGTGATTGGTACCGGAAAAAAGAAAAACGCAATGAATTCCATGTGCTTTTGGGATATTGCATGACTTTTCATTTCATGCGTCTCTAGTATAAACTAGGGTGAAAGGATGTAATTTTTATACCCTTAAAGTTGAATTCTCATGCGTTTCTGAGGTGCAAAAAGCAATTATTGTTTGGGTGTAAAATATGTAGAAAGATGATACATTTGCTAGGGTAAAAGGATGGAACATTTACCTCAAGAACCCTTTAAATATGTGGGAAGATGATGTATTTACTAGGGTAAAAGCAATGCAAAGCAAGTCATCTATTTTAGTCATAAATCAATCAACCACACATCATTTTCGTTTTCTGTATGCAAAATCATCTTATTTGAGTGAATAATTGTTGAATTTTTTCCCAATGCATTATCGAAAAATTTTGCCCACATTACTGTGAATGAAAAAAAATCTAATAACCTCTTCTGAGAAAATACAAATGGGTGTAAGAGTCAAACAATATAAATGATTAAAAGGATAATTATTATTTTTAGAAATTTTAAATATTAATAATGTAGACACTTGTTTTTGTTCGGATTTTAAAAAAAATATTATTATTATTATTTTTTTATTAACATTATTTATTATTGTTGCAGGCCACCCAAAACGCTCCACTCCAGCAATCGAAGGCTTTTAGAATTATCACCAACAAGCATCGTCATTTAGCATCCCCAAATTCATCATCACCAAATACAAAAGTCAAAAACAAACCTTAGCTACCCAATCAAAATCCCACCTAATCTTACCTAATCCACCATTAATCAATTATTCAATTATCCAGTCATCTTGCATGCAAAGACAAAAACAAAGAAAGATTAAATGGAGGCATTCGAACCATTTCAGGGGAGGAGGCAAGCAGAAAACACGAACAGAGGGGGGGAAAAGAAAAAATAGAGAGGAAGACTTCCCCTCTCTCTCGTTGGTTATTCTCTAAAAAAAAGGGACATTTTGTAATAGCTTTGTAACCGAGGCTCCCTCCAGATTTTCGAAATATATGCAATAAAAAAGGGGTTCGTTGGAATCTTTTCCTTTGTTTCATTTTCTTTTATGTGTATGTGCTTCAAGAATAAAAACAGTAGAGGGAAATGGAGAGAAGAATACATTTACCTTAAGAGTGACCCTCGCTGGAGAAGGTAGTAGCGTCTAAGGCCACGTCGTCGTTTATGGTGTCAGGTTTTAGTTTGATTTAGGGTATCGATTAGATTCCAAAGAATGAAAGGATGTTGTTGTGGGTTTGTTTTAGGAAGAGTGTTGGTCGTTTGGACAACCATGGGTGGTGGCCGAGAGGAAGACCATTGAGGAACGACGGTTGGCGTCATGGAGGGCTCGAGTTTGGCCGGCGATGGCTTGAGGTTCTTTGGATTCCGCGGTTGAAGTTAGAAAATGAAAGAAATGTGTTTAATGTTTTTCTGGTTTTCACGTTTCTGGAGTGTTAAAAGGAGGTGTCTTCATTTTATTTTTTTTGGCAAATCACGTGTTAGGTCCTTGATTTCTGGAAACTTCATGTTTTGTTCACTTATTTTAGGAGTTAATCATTTAATGTTCCCTTTAATTTTAGCACCCTTTTCGTTATGGTCACTAATTCGTGGTATAATCACCCCTAAGTCCCCATAGACTAGCCGTGTTTTCATATTATGGTCACTAGGTGCATTTGTTTTATTTTGAACTCTATATTTTACTTAGGTTTAATTTAGTCCTTAAATTGTCATGTTTCTTATTTGAATTTAATTACTGCTTTTTATATTTATTCTTTTTTAGTCACTGCTAGTGTTATGTTAATTCTTGTTTTAAGTTTTTTTTTTAATTTTAGCACTTAATTGGGATAATTATTGTTTTAGGCCTTAATGTTATTTCATGGTTTATCGGCATTACTCGTATTTTATTATTTAAAATTTCCGATTGTTACCTTAATTTTTGGTTTTACTATTTAGCTATTCAAATTAATGTTAATATTATTATATATTAAAGAAAATCCTATATATGAGTATTAAACATGTTAATAAAATAAGTTCATTTGAGTTTTCCATATGTGTATGTTTACTTATGTATATCATTTCGCCCTATGTGTATTATTGTTTCATGTATTCTTTGTATGGTAGGTAGTTTATTTACCTATGTTTTAATATGATATATTTACCAAGTATTATTATGTTTTCATGAACAAGTATATATATATATATATATATA
The DNA here is from genome assembly GCF_006381635.1 of Hibiscus syriacus. Taxonomy (NCBI): domain Eukaryota; kingdom Viridiplantae; phylum Streptophyta; class Magnoliopsida; order Malvales; family Malvaceae; genus Hibiscus; species Hibiscus syriacus. The sequence continues at coordinate 1,490,591 of NW_024063293.1, forward strand.
TATATATATATATGTAAATAAGATAAATGTTACTCATGTTAAATACATTATATTTTACTACGTGTATGTATATTTTGTTCATTAAATACATCTAAATTAATGTTTTAAAATACATACATACATACATATATATATATATATATATATATATATAATATATATATATATATATATATATATATTTCGTTGTTCTTTAGTGTCAATCTTTCAAGAACATGTATTCGGCGTGGAAAGTATCACTTGATCGAAGTGGTACAATCCGATACGACATTCGAACGAAATGAGACTTGAAATAAATCTATTTTATTTTATTAATTAAATATTTTATGTGAATAATTCAAGGTGTTTTTATTAATTTATTTTTATGCAATTATCAATATTCATTTTATATTATTTTATATTTGATTTGCGTTTTTTAATGAGGAAATTTTCTTTTACTATTAAGAAATAGAAGAGTTAGTTTTTCTGATGGAGGATTGTTAATCTCGATATTTCTTTTTAAGTTAAAGAATTTTTCATAATAATATAAATCATTCGAAGCAAATTAATTATATTTTAATAAATGGATCATATTTTAACTTGATATTCGATTTATGATTTCCACAACTACGATAGTGTATAAGCGATACAATACCAAATTTGGACGCTGTGGGGGTGTTAATCCTTCCCCACGCGTAATCGACTCCCGAACCCGTTTTAATCAAATCATTGGTAAAGGCAGACCAGTTTTTGTCTTAAAAATGATTTTTTTAAAATTATTTTTAAAAGACGTTTTTAGGTATTCGACTTACCTAACACAAAGGTCGATGGCAACTCTTTTTAATTTTATCCAAATCAATCCAAAATCATCAATTTTCCAAAATTAAAAACCGTAACTATTTTTAAAACAATATTTAATTGTTACACCTAAAAACAGTTATGACAAATAATATAAAATATTTAAATGTTTATTATAAAATAGTTTATAATTATTAAAATTTATACTATTCTATCAATTTAACAAAAAAGGGAAAGGAAAGACAAATGGGTGGGCAGATTGTGACACCTTAAAACTTCCCCGACAGCCACCTGTCCCTACGCCCTAAAAAAGTTGAGCCCCCAATGTCTGTGATCCGACGGCTCCCATCTGCTCATAGTTTGTTTACGACCGCGATAAGATAAATAAAACCAGAAACATCATTAATTTAACGGTAAAGTATATAAATGGTCACTAAACTTTCCATATGCTTGCATTTAGGTCTCTTAACTTTTAAAACTTGCAATACAGTCACCAATCATTTAGTTCGTTTGTAATACGGTCCCTGACGTAATGGTCGTTTCACTGCCGTTAGGATAAATTATATAAATGGTCACTGAAATTTTTAGATGCTTGCATTTAGGTCCCCAACTTTTAAAACTTACAACACAATCATCAATTACATTCTAAACCTCAAATTCTAAAATGTTTCAATTACATTCTAAACCTCAAATTCCAAAAATACTTCAATTACATGCCCAACCCCAAATTCATATTCAATTCTCAAAATCAACCATAACAAATTGAACTTTAAGCATCAACCCTAAACCCTCAAATTATAACACTAAATGCTAAATTTCCCCACCAATTAACCCAACATAATCAACAACATTTAGTTTATTTTGGTCCATAACAATAAGTGATTATGTTGGGTTTAGGATTTAAAAGTTAGATTTAACCAACTACAAGTGAACAATACTCAATTAGATTCGAAAAAATTATTTTTCGACTTGAATTGATACAAATTGACTTTGAGTTGTAATTTCATAAACTCAACTTAAAAAAAATTCAACTTAAAATCAAGTTGTAAAATACAACTCGATTGTCTAAATTTTTTTACTAATTAGTGTATTAATTTTTAGGTTTGAGTCAAGTCCCTTGACTCTGTATGATATATGTATATCACATATGGAAAAATATGAAGAAATATAAGTATTGTATATGGTTAAAAACTATTTAAATTAGAATCAAATAATATTATAGTATTATAAGTATTTATAATTAAATTTAAACAGAAACTCGAAAATTCAATTCAATTCAACTTGATTTAAATTTTATAAACTTAAATCGAAAAAATTTCGAGTCAACTATTTTACAAACTGAACTGAATTATAATCAAATAATATTAAAATATGATAAATATTTATAATTAAATTTAAACAAAAATTCGACTTGATTAAATTTTATAAAAACAAATCGAAAAAATTTCGAGTCAACTATTTTATAAATTGAATTGAGTATTTAGGTCCAACATAACCCTAAATCCAACATAATCACTTATTGTTCACTTATAGTTGGTTAATTTTTTTTCGAAACGATTATGTTTTAAAGGTTTAGGATTGCTTCTTCAAGTTCAGTTTGTTATGGCAGATTTTGAGGATGGATTATGAATTTGGGGTTGGGCATATAATTGAAGTATTTTTGGAATTTGAAATTTAGAATATAATTGAAGCATTTTGGATTTTGGGGTTTAGAATATAATTGATGACTATATTGCAAGTTTTAAAAGTTGGGGGACCTAAATGTAATTTTCTGAAAAGTTTAGTGACCATTTATATAATTTAGCCTAACGGCAGTGAAACGGCCATTATGTCGGGGACCATATTGCAAACGAACTAAATGTTTGGTGATGTATTGCAAGTTCTAAAAGTTGGGGGACCTAAATGCAAGCATCTAAAAAGTTAAGTGACCATTTAATACTTTACCCTTATATTTTAATTAAATGTTTCTTTATATGGCAGATGATTCCGATATTCCAATGGAATTTTACGAGGAAGGGGTAAAATAACAAACAATTCCCTATTCCAATCCTTATTATTCAACAATCACGTATGACCAAATGTCTTCGGCATGCCCCGAACTGCAAGTTTATTAACACCGCATCTGATGCATTCCTCCAAGCTTTTACCATGTGCTAACCTCTCTTTTCCTTCCCCGAATTGTTATTATTACTATGTTTGGTCGTCTTTGACTCGTAATGCAATTGACCCCCTAAATATCATAAATTTCAATGCATTTTTCATGAACAAAAATAATTTTATAGAAGGGGAAAAATTAAATAAAATAAATTATTTGAAATTAATAATTAAACATAAATTTACTTGGCAAAAAACAAATACATATATTTTAATAAAATGATAAAAGCCAGCTGTTAAAAACCCTAAAATCTATCGGGCTCTAACCCCAATCCAAATTTGGTTGGGATTACTTGCTTAAGGAGCCCATCTCACACTTGCAAGAATTGTAGAAGAGTTGAGTACATGACACGCCAAGGGTCTTTTGGTCTTGGAAAATATAAAACAACAATGAACAACAGGACAAAATCGGAATCGCATAAATTATCAAAATACCAATATTACCCTTAAACGCTTCCTGGTCCCCGCTTCTATAAGTACACCCAACGCTCGCATCTTCTTCTTCTTCATTGCACTCTCTTTTTTGTTTCCGACTTTCCTTTTGTCGTTTTCTGTTTCCTAGGTTTTTGGCGTCTCTGCGAAAGCCTTTTTGTTTTAGCTTCACTAATGGCACAGGAGGAGGTTCAGAACGGAGGAGTAGAGGAGGTAGCTGTGGTGACTTTCACGGCGGTGAAACCTCAGCTGATGGTGGAGGCACCCAAGGCAGCTGATGCGGTGCAGTTCTACAAGTTCGCGTTCGGCGCTGTCGAGGTTGACCGTACTGTGCACCCTAAGCGCAAGGCCGAGCAGGAGCTCCCTCACATCCTCTCCGCTCAGCTTGAGTTAGCTGGCTCCACCATTCTGGTTTCTGACACCGCTGAAAGCTCTGCTATGTAAGCTCCTTTCTACCTCCCCTCTCTATTCTGTAGTTTTTAATTGTTTTTCATTTGTACGCTTTCTTTTACTGTTAATCTTCGGTTATTTCCCCTTGTGACCATTTACCTTCACCCATCGTTGAGTAATAAACTCTTTTTTAGGTTTCGTTTATGCCTGTTTAGACCGTGTTCTTGTTTGGTAGGAAACATATATTCCGCATTTTCTCATATTTTTGGTTTGTTATTTTGCACTCGGCTCCTGGTTTTGCGGTGCTTTTGTTAGAGCTCCCGGTTATTAGATCTGTAATTTATTTTATCGTTACGTGATATTTTGTTTTTTTTCCTGCCTTTAATCTCCATTTTTGATATTTTCTGCTTGCTGTTTGGCTCCAAATGTTTTTTAATGTCTAAAACAATTTTCACGAGGATTATAAAAATGTTTAAACATTATTGAAACTGTTTTCTAGCGTGACTTTTGCAACAGTTTAGTTCAATCGCAATGTTTACCGTTTGGTCTGTTGCACTTTATGGTGTCGTAACTCGTTTGTTTTCATTTATGCAGGTTGAAAACCGAGGGGACAGGATGTGTGCTCTGTCTCGAGACTGAGGACGTAGAAGCTGCTATCGCTAAGGCTGTGAGCGCTGGAGCTGTTGCGGAGGGTGAGATAACTGAGGGCGACGGCGCGTACTGCGGCGGTCGCGTGGGCAAGGTGAAGGATCCGTATGGTTACGTTTGGCTTATCTGCTCCCCTGCCAAGAAGTGCGCAGATGTGGAGGCGTAGATGCCGTTTGATCTTTTGATTTATATTATCAGCTTTAACTTTTCTGTGATGTCAGTAAAAAATGGTTTCTAGCCGGTAGGATTAGGTTATCGATAGCGAGACCTTTGGTATTGACTATTTTGAGACTGTTCTTCATGAACCTCCAGCTGTCAGTTGCTCTAAAATGAATTTCATCGGCGCTGCTAATCTCTTTATTTAAAATTGTTATTTGTTAGCAGTGGCAGAGGAATATTTGAACCTCGCTTCTTGTTAAGACCCATCAAGCTGATGTGGTTAAGCATTTGCTCTGGTGGTTTATCGTCGGTTCCTGTCTGGGTCAACGAGATTGGTACCATTTAGTTATCTTTTTCTTTTGTGTGATAATTTAAATTAATTATGGTTTGTGCGATATATAGTGGTAACAAAGTGGGTTTCTGAAATTATAAAAAAGTATTGTACGTGGGAGGGAATAAAGTAGTAACTTTGACACTTAACAGGGAAACGAATAAGATTCGGGCACGCGTCCTTGTAGTATAAATAGTGACAAATGGATATGAGGGTAGCCTGTTGTGGTCCCAAAGGACGGGAGGAATAGGTGGGGTTCTCCTGTTTATTTTATTTTGATAATTATTTTCTTTTTGTTAATTTGTTATGCATGCAACTTTGTTTCCATTGAAATTCGAAAAACAATTAAAAAGTAACTTGGAATATATAATACTCAGCATTGAATTAAGAGCAGAGAGTGTTGTAAGCCGTTAGGTTATTAAATTTCAAATAAACGTAAAATGAATCGAGTGAGTGGTTGCTTATTGTTGAATGTTAATTACAGTGAGATGAGAAGTGGTTACTGAAATGTTGTGGGCGTGTGCGTATGAAACTGAAAAAGAGACCTTGAACTCGGCCTGATCTGTGTAATGGAAAGTTCGTCTATTTGTGTGTGTGTGAGAGAGACAAGTTTCAGTTTTGTGATGCTTTTGGACTAAGTGGGTGGGCCGAGGTTAACACCTCGCTTTCCCCAAATCACATCATTCAACTTGGCCCTCTTTCTTTCCCTTTTTTTTAGAGAAAAATAAAATAAAATGAGTGTATTTCGTATTAATTAAGGTATTTGAATATCTACACTGCGGCTGCAGGTAGGTGAATTGAAGTGGATTTTTACTAGGATCTCAGCTGCAAATAACCATCTTCGTCCTATATCTGACACTAACATTAAAGGTATATAGATGTAAGTTACCATACGAGGTCGAGGAGAGGAATTTTTAGATCTATTTTTCTATAACCTCTCTCTATTGCTCATCTTTTTCAACTCATCTGATTTTTCGTTCCTCTTCATAAACCCACCACTTAGATCTTCATCTAAACTAAACGGAAATAAAAAAAAAACCATCAAAATTTCGTTTTCTCCATCAACAAAAGCAACATGCAAATCATTTTGAACTTTAAAGGGATGAAAACATATTTAAACGGTCATAATGTTAGATAAAATTAACTTGAACGATTATAGATTTTTAACATGAATATAAGATTTTAATATTGAGAAAAGATGAACATATGTTTTGAATCGAAGTTGTTGAACAAATGAAAGTGAGGGAATTTGGAAGGGATGAGACGAGTCAATTTCTTTTGTCGTTTCAATTTTGACCTAAAAAATAAAATTGTTTGTATGATCTTGATTTGTCTTAATATTTAGGATTAATTTAGGAGTTAATCCCATTACATATATTTAAATTATGACTTTTATTTTAAATTAATCTCTAAACTTTTAGATATATTCTAATTTCATCCTAAAACTATGACCTTCATTCTAAATTGGTCTCCAAACTTTTTGAAAATTTTAGTTTCCTCCCAATATATACGTTTATAATAAGCACATCCTTTGTCGATGAAATCGTTAGACCAAGTTATATTATGGGTAAACTGCACAAACAGTCACTAAAGTTTGAGAAATTTTTGTTTTCCCTATTAAAGTTTCAAAAGTAACAAATGGGTCAATAACGTTATTGATTTATAACAAATCAGTTACTCTCTGTTAATTGTCATTAATGCAGTAACGAAATAATGACGTGATGCGTTAAATGAGCTGACTCAACATGTTTGTAATACTCCAAACATTGGGTCAGTGACTGAAGTGTAAAAATTTAATATTTGGTGGTTTAATTTTAATAAATTGAAAAGTTCAAGGACTAATTTTGGAAATTTTGTTTAGGACTTGATATCAAAGATGAAAGAGTGGAAGGGCATTATGGTCTTTTAATAGGATATGAATTTAATATTGTTTTATAAGTTATTAAGGCATGTGGGGAATTAAGGTTAAAAGAAAAGAATTGTCTGGAAGCCTGATTATCTTCTCTTCTCATTTCTTACCCGTAAACCCCATTGTCAAGGTAAATTATATTTCAAGTTGGTTGTTTCTTTAAATTTTGGGTTGGTTTTGAAGCCTTGAGTAGTATAGAAACTTGAAGAAGCTTTAATATGAATAGAAACTAAGAGATTGGTGAATTAATGATGAATTAGTAAAATGGGTTTTTTTAAGGGATTTGATGATATGATTTAATATTTGGATTTCTAATGATAAATTTGACTTGTCAAGGGTCTAATTAAGAAGTTAGAAGTATTAGAAAGGATTAAGAACATGTTTGAATATTTGGTGTGATTTTAGTTCTAAGTGTTCTAAGGAGAAATTTAGGTGTTATAGAGGAATTATGGAGGTAAGTTAGCTAGGATAAGTGATAATAAGTTTGAGGGTATGAATGGGGCTACAAGCTTAAGATTTAGGTGAAGAGTGGGAAAATTTCGAAGTAAAAAAGGTTAAATCGGGGTTTGGGTATCGATACTGGAGGAACAATACTGATACTATAGGGTTAAATTGAAAAAAAGGTTTTAAACGGATGAACAATAGCGATATTGATTGAAGTAGTATCGATACTGAAGTGTGTATCGATACCCAAAGGTAAGGTATCGATATTGTAAGTAGAGATGAAATTTCAGAATGCTAAAATGGTATCGATACCGAAGTGGGTATCAGTACCCTAGAAGAGAAGTATCAGTACTGTAGGAGGGGTGCCAATAGTATTCAACCTGAAATGTTGAATTAGGTGTTTCATTTCGTTTTTGTAAGTGCAATTTGGTTATTCGTTAATGGAAAGTTGGTATTGATCTTAGACATATTGTTGTGTAGATTGGAAACGACATCATACTGATCAAAACGATATAGCAAAGAGACTGAACGAAAGTTAAAAAGGATTTCGTTTAGAACTTACGTGAGGCAAAGGTAAGTGCAACTCATTTGTTTTATATTAGATTTGAGAGCGGCTTGCGATAAGCCAACCTTAGAGTTTTCGATCGAAAACCATTTTATTTCTTTTACGCAGTATTTTTTATATAATGCTTTATTCAAATTATATTTCTAAAACTATGTTTTTATTGTTATATGTACATGAATGTGAACATGTGATATGTGAATATACTTATACGAAAATATTCTACGTGAAAGTACCCTATGAGAATGTATACTATGAGAATAAGACACTTTGAATAATGAAATGAGACATAATTATATGGTCAAAGCCCAAGGTATATGCATGAGAATTAGAGGTATAGTTGGCATGCCAAGAATCGAGGGTTCTATGTGGTCCTTCAGGGACAAATATGTGGCATTTCGATGCAAATTATGTGAGCAGTGGTGACTGCATTAGTGCATAACCTCAATGTACTCAAATACCTAAAGTTCTCAATAGTATGCATTGGGCTATTTAAAACAAAGTGATATAAACCGAATAATGTATAAAAGAATACATTCTTGTCATGAATTGTAAATTGAATTCCTTATGAAATGTTTTCTATGATATGAGTAAGAAAAGATTTTACAATGTTTTATTATACTCGTACTTGCCTCACTAAGTCAACTACTTAGTGTGTGATTGTTTTGCACGTAGGTTCAAAGAAATCTGAAGGAAAAAGCTAGGAGAGGACAACATATTCTCGAAGGGTATCAGATAAGAACAATTTGAATATAGATTTCTTATTTTGTAATTATGTTGGCATGTATTATAACGTTTTAAATTGAAATGTTTTGATCCGTTTTATAATCATACTATTTATATCTATGTAAATTTTAAAGTGTTTATATCCAACGTGAGTTTGAATTTTCAATGATAAATGTGATTTAAGGGTTTCACCACAGGAATATAAATAAACGTTAAAATTTTTCAACAAGTTTTCAACATGACAATGTTTTAAAAAGTTAATGTGGCACTTCAAATTCGTATCCGGTCGGATACGGGTTGAGGGTGTTACAACGTTTGACTCTTCTTTCTTCTTCTGTTTTTTCTTCTGCTTCTGCTTTTTCTTCTGCTTCTGCTTTTGCTTCTGCTTTATTTCTGGTGATAAAGATGATATTCACTGTTCACTAGCTCGTGAATTTGATAACTATGAAACCTTAGATAAATTATTTCATTTCATGGAACGATGTAGGTTATTTTTCTATCTAGTAAGGCGTGATCCTTAATAGTCAGTGCTCTTGTATATTTTCTGCACTTCCTCAACTTCTCTATTTACTACCATTGTAGTTGAAAATGGGTTTATGGTGGCTGTTGTTCGAGTGTGGGAACTATACACAGTAAATGTATGAATTTTAAGAGATGTATTCTCCTTAGCGGAAGAGATATCAATATCTACATACTATTGAACGCCTTCAAATTATTTACGAATATGAGAATTAGTGAAAGAATTAATTTACTTATATCTTTCTTTCTTTCTATTTGTTTGTGCTTCCTCAATAACTTTTAGCTTGCTCAATTTCTGTGTGCGCATGATGGCTTTTTCCATACTTTTGGGAATGGATCAAAATGTTTTTTTCAACAAATATGACGACATACTGAACATCGAATTTATGTAATGGTTTCTAACTAAGGAACTAAATTTATTAATTGAAAGAAACTTATTGCAAGTTTTGATATGTATAGGTTTTGCAGATGTATAGTTCTTTGAGAACCGCTTTCTCACTTGCTAGTTGCTATATGTGGTGCATTAGTGATCATGTTGGAAATCTATCTCATAGACAAGTTCCCTTTGATTTAAATGCAGCGGATATGCATCTGAGATGCGCAAGAAAGACTGGAAGAAAAGTTGCCATTTGCATTAGAGGTGATGGGAACATTTTGAAAGAACAAATTTGTAAGCTTACTCCTTTACTTGTTTCGAAGTCCAGATGGTGGAGTTGTCAGAACCGTCTGCAGAAAACTAGGACCGTAGGCGGTATAAATGAAGAAAGAACTGTTACTAATAACCGTAGAAAATTGAAATTCTTTGGCTCTTGTTCCCATGTGTCATCTCGTGGTCAAGTTTTGATGTGTTCATCATATTTGCAATAGACGGAAAAGATTTATGCTGACTGAAAATCTGGTGTTGTTGCTTGTATGAATGTTAATAGTGAAGAAGAAGAGTCAAACGTGAAGAGTCAAACATGCTGAGTCAGCTCATTTAACAACAATAACGGTTGTTAACGGTGAGTGACCGATTTGTTATAAACCAATAACGTTAGTGATTAATTTGTTACTTTTGAAACTTCAGTGGAGAAAATGAAAACTCACTCAACTTTAGTGACCATTTGTGTAGTTAACCTTATATTATTATATGTTTGAGAAAAAAACAAAATTTAGTTTAAACTATGTTTGAAACTAATTACATATCTGGAAGATTTTGGGGATGAAATTGAAATATTCAAAAGTTTAGGAATCAATTTAGAATGAAGATTATAATATGTTGATGAAATTGAAATATTCAAAAGTTTAAGGACTGATTTAGAATGAAATGCATAACCTATGAATGGAATTAGAATATTCAAAAATTTAAGGATCAACTTAATTTGAAGATCATAGTTTAAGGACATATGATGCAAATAGCTCAACATTTTAGTGATGTTCCCATGTCCATAACTCATTTCGAATTTCAAGTAAAAATTCACTTCCGACCTCAGTCAACACTAATGTTTTTTATTCAAAAGTTATATAGATAATTGAGAAAATATAGGATGTTATAATAATTATCTCTCTATATAAGTCAATGTTACAATTATCTTTACAATATAAACAAAACATTATACTAATTATGTCGGTGAAATTTGTTTGTGTCTTAAATTTGATTTGTCTCAATCTCAATTCTTCTATCTCGTAAATCTTATCTTGACTTTCATTGAACACATTTTTTAAGAAAATGGCCCTATAGGATTGTCTAGTTGGAATCAACTGATTCAGATATTTTCACCACCCTTAATAGGCATTGATGATAGGATCAGTTGAATTCAAATTTTGTTTATGAATTAAGTTGATAGAATATTAAAATTTTGAGTGATTTTTTTAAACTAAAATGAAGTTTAAAACTTAAGGGTTAAATTTAATATTGTGTCGATGCTATTACTATCACATCATCTATTATTAAACTTTTAATGACATCGAAACAAATTTATTAATATTAGTGATCATTTTATAACTTTTCATAGTTAGTGGAGAGAACAATAAACGCTTTGGTGGACCGAATCATCCGAAGTGCATACAATGACAAGTCAGTTAAACCAAAAGGCATCATTTGCATCCATTCATACAAACTTTGATAAACCAAATAGTAATTAATACACATTTTTAGAATACTTGCGAACTTAAAATTCACACGTACACAAAAAGAACATGGAATCCGGTTCATGGTTCATGTTCCTCCCAGGAAACCTTAATTAGCAATCAGGGGGCATATGCACTTTGGCGGTAAACCCATGGCGAGTGCCGGGTCGATCCCAAGTGAAGGCAGCCAAAACGAATCCTTATAAGAGCACAAGCAGGTGAGGTTAGCCCCTTTGAGAGCCTCGCAACACACAGGCGTCGGATCAACCGGATTCGGTTGTGTCACTGATGGCTTGCACGCCTCGATACCGTCATCGTCCATGTCACACAATCTTATTGCCCTTGACCCCTCCACCATTAAAGCCGCCATCATCATCATTAAAACAACTGCTTTCCCTGTCTCCATGGCAATTAGCAGTCTTCTAAACAGTGGTGATCGGTGAACTTGTGTGTTGCAAAAAATAATTCGGTGGGAGCTTTCTATAAGGTGAGGAATTTGCCGGGAGTTTTGGACCCGTGACTTTGGTGGATTGGCCATTGGTTTTGTTTGAGATGCTTCTTTAGAGATCTATTTCTATAACCCCAACACAGAATCCGAAAGATAATCTGTCACTCATGGATGTCGATATAATTTCAATGATAATGTATAGTATAAAATTATATGTTATCAATCTGTCAATTATTAATTTATAATATTTTAATAGTTTTCAATTGAATTGCCCATGAATTATTTTCATATCAAACTAAATTAGTGAGAAGGTGATTGTAGAAATACCTCAAAATGGGATGTTTTAAATAAAAGATAATAGAATTGAAAATAAATAAAATTTTAAACGGATAATCTTGAATTTAAATTTTGTAATTAACTTGTTTTAAAAAGAAACTATATATCACTTTCGTCTAATGGTCAACCCTACCGCTTTTCCCACTTTTCCGTCTGGATCGGAGGCACCAAACAACCAGGGAGGCCGGCTGCCAGATGACGTTATTTTTTTGGAGCCACCGTCGCCACTGGAAAGACCCGGCTTCCATTTTGCTGACGTTGACCAGAGATGTATAAAGAAAGTCCGAATTGTGTGAACCAGTCTGAGATCGAGATCTCTCAAGGAGAGCAGCCTGATGAGTGCCATGATACTGTCATGGAGAAATCACTAATGGATGAACGTACCAACCCCGATCAAGAAATTGAAGGAATTCATGATGCGTCCACCAATGTGGAATTGGCTAAAAAAGAAAATATGGTAGAAGGAAACCCTAATAGTTTAGAGAAGAAACATATTTCCCCCCCGACAGGAAATCCTGATACAGTGGTGAACGTGAATACCAAACCATCTTTCAGTGACATGGTTAAAGGTCTCAGCGTCGACAACAAGGAGAATAGTTTCATCAATGAACTAGATGTTGAAGTCCAACATGAAGATGTTTTCTTGGGCACTGATGGTCCCTTCCCTGCGATTAAATTCTCAAATAAAGTACATGAAGCTATTGATGCAAAGTTGGCCAATTCAGTTATCATTCGTTTGTTGGGGAAGACGATTGGATATAAAGTACTATTAAATTGAATTAACCTACTTTGGAGCCCCATAGGAGAAATCAACCTGATCAATCTCGATAATGAGTTTTGCTCTTGAAGAAGATTTCTTCCATGTATTATCAGGAGGTCCATGAGTGATATATGGAAGCTATCTTACCGTTCAGCCTTGGAGCAGAAACTTCTCTACGGTAACTGATCATCCAACAAAGGTAATGATATGGGTTCGTCTTCCAGGATTACCATATCCATACTATACGAAAAGTATTTTTCGTCATATTGCTGCTGTAATTGACAGGGCTGCTAGGATAGACTATAATACGGAGGATGGATTGGAAAGCGTCGTTGATCTAGATAAACCGCTGGTTTTGGCAATCATGATAGAAGGTATAAAACAACCTACTGAATATGAGGGATTAGTGGATTACCGGCCATCTGCTATGCCTGTGGAAAGTATGGACATGTAGTTGAACAGTGTGGGAAGACTCCAAATGTGCCTGCTAAAGAAACAAACGTTGATAATTTTTTTGAAGGGTACAAAGAGCTGTACGGACCCTGGATGCAAGTGGCGAACAGAAAGAAAAAGACTATTGCAAATAAAAAAGAATGAGATGTCAGAAGCTAAGAAACCTGCTGCAAATCAGCCAACTGGTTCTCATTTTGGTATTCTCGAAGCAATTCAAGAAACAGAAAATGTGGAGGTGGAAAGATTATCATGATCCCTGCTAATGAGAGTGTTAATGCTTCATCAGAGAATATTGCTGAATCAAGTAGGGTGGGGGTGCTCAACACAAGGTGAAAAATGTCTCAATCCCCAAAAGGAACACCTCTATGACCCCGCAACATTCAATTAACACAGACGCTGTAGCTTCGAAAGGGACGACTACACTCTTGAATTCAAACCTGAATCGAGAAAATCATGTTGCTATCCAGGTTATGGAGAATGATGAAAATCAAACTCTACAGGACCCTAACATTCAGATCCTTCAAAATCGGCTAAATTACATAACTGACACCGTTTGCTTTAAATTTTCCCTTTCTGACACCGTTTGACCAATATTTCCAGAAGTAGCACCCTTTCTGCTGAGTTGGCAAAGGCGCCCACCCGGGGACGCGCTTTACCCGCGGTTTCGCTGAGTTGGATGCCACGTGTGGAAGGCGCGTCCCCGGGGACGCGCCTTTGCCAACTCAGCAGACACGTATTTTGTTTTATAATAAATAGTTTATTTTTATTATTATTATAAATTAATAATATATTATGTAAAATGTTTCGATTATAATGTAAGAATTATCAAATGTATTTTGTTAATGTGTGTTAAAGGTGGAGTGAATTATCTACATTAATATGATATAACAATATATGAAAACCAGTTTTGACTTTATTGTAGTTATATGAAAAATGTATGAAATTATAATATTACACATATGGTTATATTATTATTTTTTATTTTGATTATCGATCTATTAATTTTATCAGTTAATTATTTAAATGTTATCAATCTAGTCATCTCATATCAATATTTAACGAAAATATTGATGCATAAGTTAATAAATTAGTATAATTACATATTTAATCTTCAAGACTTACATATTTTATAAAATTAGTCTTATTGAAAATTTAATTTAATAAATTTAATCATCCAATCAGAACATGAAATGTGTCATTGTATACATAAATTTTTTAATAACTTTTAATTTGTTTAATTTAATATTTTCTCTACTTAGAAGGTGGAATTATTATTATATTTTAAAAAAATTAAACTAATATTAATTATTATATTAAATAAATATATTAAATATATTTATGTATTAAAAGTTAAAAAAAATTATTTAGGTGTACATACATTGACAAATTATATAAATGCAATAACATTAAATTATTAGAAACAAAAACATTCATTTAAATACAATATTAATTACATAAGAGTTAACGGTTATATGATGATAACAGAGTTGGACATTTTTTTCTATTGTGCCCGATGTTTCTACAATGCCCACATCGTTTTTGTTCTGTTGACTTCTCCCGAATATCCATATCACAATGTATTCTAGTAGATTTTGGATGACCTGAGTCCCTCAATAGCAATGGATCTGGTACAATTGTAAGCCAAGTTTGAATCTCATTTGGGTCTCTTTCGTTTCCTATGGGCGGAAACTCAAATTCATATACCTTGAATACTTGTGAAAGTTGGTATACGGGATCAACATAATTTTTGTAGTCCAAATGCGAATGTGAGCAAGCAGCAATGACATGAGAGCATGGATATTTGAGTGCTTGAAAGAAACCACAATCGCACCACATCTCTTGCAGATTAACTCTGAAAGAGATAGCTTCAATCCCTTGCAGCGGACGTGGCATTTCGGTTACACGAAACAATTCACGGGTGCGAGAAAAATTTGTAACTAACATCCCATTTGATGCAGCCACTTTTTTCTGTAAATCAACTACTAGTCTTGGGTGGTAAATATGTCCATTTTGCATCCAAGTAAGAGCTTGTCCACCGAGCTTTGCAAAGAGTTGACCCAAACGAAAATAAGTCATTTTAACCAACGCCGTGACTGGTAAATGACGCGCCCCTTTAAGGTTGAATTTTGCTTCAGCCAAGTTTGTTGTCATATGACCATAGCGATACCCCCCGTCATATGCATTTGTCCACATTTCTTTGCTGATGTCCATATGTACTCGCACCCCTTCTTATTTTTGCCAAACAGCTCTGTAGCATCGACCAAACCTTTGAGGTAAGAGTTCGTAACCTAAGCCATTAGGAATATGTAATAGTTAATATGAAGTATAATAATAATAAGAAATTAGAAAAATTGGGAAAAAGTAACATACCGTCCGCACGACTAACTGACGTTCATCGTTCTTGTATTTCCGTAATAGTTTGCAGCAATATGACGGACACAATAACGATGTTGAACATGTGGAGGTCTATACATTGTACCCAAAGAGTCCATGCTGCTTTTATCCCGGCTCCTCGTCTGAAATAATGCATAGTCGTTCCCTGGTGACAACATGTAAACGTAAATTTTTAAGGAAAAAAGCCCAAGACTCGGTGTCTTCTCCTTGAACGAGGGAAAACGCAACAGGAAGAATATTGCGATTTCCATCTTGGACCACAACCAATAATAAAACTTGCTTGTATTTCCCATACAAGAAAGTACCATCAATTTGGACAATTGGTTTACAGTACTTGACTGCATTAATACACTGAGGGTAAGTCCAAAGACTCGGTAAAATTGGCAGCGATCGCGAACCATTCGATCATTCACGTAATGATGTGAGTTTCGAACTCAACAATTGTCCCAGGATTAAGTCTTTGCATAACATGAAACCACTGGGCTCGTTGTAAGAGGAATCCCATTCGCCATGAAGTTTGCAAATGGCATTCTGTTTTTCCAACCACGCTTTTTTATATGAGACAGTGTACCCATATTGTGACTGATAGCAGAAATCAACACTGCAACAGCTATAGAGAGCTTTGCTTCACAATGGGCATGATTGCTTGACAAATGTTGTCCAAGTTGGGATGATCTGGTTATACC
Source organism: Hibiscus syriacus (assembly GCF_006381635.1). Taxonomy (NCBI): domain Eukaryota; kingdom Viridiplantae; phylum Streptophyta; class Magnoliopsida; order Malvales; family Malvaceae; genus Hibiscus; species Hibiscus syriacus. The sequence continues at coordinate 1,506,828 of NW_024063293.1, forward strand.
TGTTTGCACAACATGTATGAGGACCGTTGTATCTGGTTAGTTCCATAAGTTTTCTTCCTTCCTCTTTGATACACGGACCATCCTTGACATCCGTTGTCACGTTGGACGCAGTAGCAGACATATTTCTCCGTGTTAGATCGATCACTCGGGACTGAACTGAGTTACGAATATTTTAACTCTTTATTGCCATCATTGCTTCCTCCTTCGATGCGAACTCCATTCCAATATGTAATTACCGTCATTGACTGATGATTGAAGTCCATAGTTTCCAACATCAGGAAGATCTGGAATTCAGGCTCATACATCCATTGACATCCGTTGTCACGTTGGACGCAGTAGCAGACATATTTCTCCGTGTTAGATCGATCAACTCGGGACTGAACTGAGTTACGAATATTTTAACTCTTTATTGCCATCATTGCTTCCTCCTTCGATGCGAACTCCATTCCAATATGTAAATTACCGTCATTGACTGATGATTGAAGTCCATAGTTTCCAACATCAGGAAGATCTGGAAATTCAGGCTCATACATTGCATCATAATCAGCCTCATACATATGTGCAGGAAGTTCGGCTGGTGTTGTATTTATCAGAACGTCATCCTCGTCATCATCAGAATGTACGTTAAACTGTGGTGAGTCAGGTTCAACGAATAATCCCGTTTCAGCACCATCTGCACCTGGCTCCCGAAGAGGTTCTTCTGGTATAGATGAGGGTTCCTCCGATAATCCAATGTTGAGGTCAAATAAGTTCCCGCTTGCGTGTCCTCCCCTTGAACTTGAGGTCATTGTATCATGTGGGATGTGAATAGACTGTCGTCTCGTTGGTATTTCCATATGTAAGTCGAAAACATTGGCAGATGAATGTCTGCCCCTTGAAGTAGAAGAGATGTTGCCATGGATTATTGGTGAAGCCACGTGGGTTGAGATCATAAGCAGTTGCAGATGAATGCCTTCCTATTGAACTTGATGCATGGTATATGGCGTTGGATCCGCCATTAATGATGTGAAATCATTACAGATCAGTTGTGTCGGGCTAACTCCCATATGAGCATCAACCATCATAGAAACATCATCATCGTTTGAAAGCTGAAATGATGTATACGTGAGCGGAAAAAGTTCAGTAGGAAATCTGTACTGAAGTGAGATAGTCTCTGGCCTGCTACACGAATCTTTAACGAATTTTTGTGATTAACCCTCATTGTGATGTTCTCTTCAAGGTTAAGGGGATATAATATCTGACTCAAAAACAACCCCCTCTTCAGCTTCCTTAATTCTCCATCATACAAACAACAGCAGAAAGACGACTCATTTCAGAGAATTTGAGAATTTAGAGTTTGGAATTGAGAATTTGAAAGATTGTGAACTGAAGTTTGTTTTGAAAGTTTATAATAGTTGCATATAATAGTCTATAATCGGAGTACTATTCACATGAAGGCGCGTTCCCGGGGGCGCCTTCATTATTTCGTCAGAGAATATGTTTTATTGCCCTATTATGTCACTCATGTCCTCGGACACTAGATATATCAGTACCTATTATTTCACTATTCACATGAAGGCTGTTCCCGGGGGCGCGCCTTCCATTATTCGTCAGAGAATATGTTATCATTGCCCTATTATGTCACTCATGTCCCGGGGACACTAGATATCAGACCTATATTTCACTATCATATGAAGGCGCGTTCCCGGGGGGCCTTCCATTATTTCGTCGAGAATAGTTCATTGCCCTATTATGTCACACATGTCCCTCGGGACACTAGATATATCAGTACCTATTATTTCACTATTCACATGAAGGCGCGTTCCCGGGGGCGTGCCTTCCATTATTTCATCAGAGAATATGTTATCATTGCCCTATTATGTCACTCATGTCCCTCGGGGACACTAGATATATCAGTACCTATTATTTCACTATTCATATGAAGGCGTTCCCGGGGGGCGCCTTCCATTATTTCGTCAGAGATATGTTATCATTGCCCTATTATGTCACACATGTCCCTGGGACACTAGATATATCAGTACCTATTATTTCACTATTCATATGAAGGCGCGTTCCCGGGGCGCGCCTTCCATTATTTCGTCAGAGAATATGTTATCATTGCCCTATTATGTCCCTCATGTCCCTCGAGGACACTAGATATATCAGTAAATCAGGTAAATTATAACCAAAATTTAACTTCTTTTGAAAGTTCAGCAAGTTAAGAATAACTTAAATTAAAACGTTATGTGAAGTTTGAATAAATTAGATAATTCCGTATGGATAAATTGATAAAGTATACGTTTTATATATGTTAATGATAAAATCATATGTATGGATAAATTTAATTTAATTTAAGTATTGTGTACTATAATTGGAATATACTTTTAATTTCGAATACATTGGAATATTAAGTTGAAATTTAATGTTAATTTTGAATACTATAATTTATATTTTAAATTTAAATTTGAATAATATTATTTTTATTTTTATTTTAAATTTCGAATAATATAATTTGTATTTTAAAAACATTTATCAAACATTTAATGTTAAATGTGAATAAAAAATAACATTAAAAAATATGTATGTAACAACCATGAAACATTTAAATAACATAACCAAATTACATAAAATTCTGAAATATAATTATTTAAATAACATTAAATATAACTGGATCACCGATGTCGTCTTCTCGAATGAGTTCCACATGGCGGTGGTTGTCTATTTCGTGGAGGATTTCTTCGTGGAACTTGTTCTTCAGTCTCCTCATCTTCACTATCATCATCAGCAGCATTTTCTTCATTTGGTGTAGATGACGCTGAAGGGGCTGAAGGGCCTGTATAAAATAACGACCCTGGAGGAGTGCTAGTAACAATCCCACCGCTCCCGGGAACTGTGAAAACTGTGGAAACATTGGCATCGATGTATGTGATCCAGATGGAGATTGAGGTGTCTGCGGAGAAGCACCACCAGCCAAATAAGATGCATATGAACCATATGCTGGATCATTAAACATAGTCGTATATGCACCTCCATATGGTATAAAACCCTGCGGCTAGGCATGTAACCTGGCGGGCTAGGCATGTAACCTGGCGGGCTAGGAATGTAACCCTGCGGGCTCGGAATGTAACCTTGGAGATGGCATGGCATAAACTGGTGGGCTTGGCATATGAAGTGGAGGGCTGGGCATGTACCCCTGCGGCATCGACGAATAAGGATGTTGTGGTGGGACTGATGCAGAACCGGTAGCGCCTTCTCTCCGTCCACGCGTCGGGGGATGATATTGAGACGGTTGACGTCTTTCTCGGTGCCTAGGAATGTTAACCCCTCGTGCTTCCGCCGAAAGTAGAAACGGCTTCCCATTTTCATTAAACCAGTCCATATAGTTATCCGTAACCATATGACCAGTTTCAGCGTAATATTGTCGAGGGGCCAACAATGTATATCGGTTCTCCCAAAGCGCAATCCAATCTCTGTGTCTCACCACCCAGTTAACATCTTTCTTTCCTCGTCTATCTATGTTATGCACGTCGTCTAAATTCCTATGAGCTCCAGGAATATTGCGTACAACCATACTGACGGAGCACGCGATCAACTGGATGCCACTCAATAATAGCATAACATATAAGAGGTATAACCGATATCCATACCTCTAATGACCCACTAAGGTGGGGTGGGATGCAAGCTTTCACTTCATCGCTCGCATAAGGTATCCACTGAAACTGAAATATAAATATACAATTCAAATAAATAAAATATTCTAATTATATCTAACATTTTAAATTAAAATATTAATAATTAAACAAATTTAAAAACATACCTCAGACCCAGCTTTCGTATCAATAAGTAAACGAATTTCCTCTAACCTAGTAGGTATACTTTTATGGTCCTTTCTTTTCATCGACCACCTATGAAATATAATATAAACTAAATATCACCCTATTTAATTGAAAATATTTAAATCAAAATTTAGTTCAAAAATTACCTCAACAATAAGGGGAATACGTATGGTTCATTCACGATCGGGCATAAGAAAGGCATGCGGAACCACGCCCATGATTGTAGAAGCAGAAGACATCCACCGATAGCAGTTTTCTTATAATTCTTCGCCCGACACATTTCTCTAAAGAGAAATGCCAAAACTGCAGCACCCCAACTATATCTTCCAGCTTCATCAAAATCGATCAGCTGCCGCAACCACATACAATGCACCTGGTTGCGAGATTTGTCGGGCATCAATATTCCTCAAATTATTCGTAGAATATATGCCCGAGCACATGCCTTTGCTTGATCCTCTGAAGCATTTTCATTTAAAACCTCAAAATTAGCTTTCAACCAAGATAAATCTATTTTACCTCCATTAAACTATGGCGGAGCAGCTCCAAGATAATCAATGCACATTGATTGCCAATCACCATCCGCCATACCACACATCATATTTCCGTCGACGGGAAGCCCCAGATGCATAGAGACATCCTCCAATGTAATTGTCGCCTATCCACATGGAAGGTGAAAAGTGTGTGTCTCGGGCCTCCACCTCTCAATCAGTGCAGAAATTAGGACATGTTCAAGTTTGCAACCGCCTATAATTGTTGCAATATACCCGAACCCGGCAGAAGCCAAATATGGCAAAATACGTTCCGGTGTCGGTATACGTGGATTTTTTAATAAAAGTCTCTAAAATACGATCAACATCCTAAATAATATACATTATAAAAAATAAAAAAATAATATAAATTCATAATAACTTTAAAATAAAAATAAATTTAAATATTAACATTAATTATAAAAAATATTATCATATCGCTAAAATGTCTGGAGATATGATCAATATCCAATCGCAACAGCATTTCGTTTTCCATTATAACTGTAGACAAAACAATATAATTAGCAAAAAAAATTAATAATTCTAAATAAATAATAATTATATAAATATTATTTTAATAAAAAAATAATATTTACATAAATATATTAATATAAAAAATAATAACTATTTAAAAAAATACTAACATAAAAATAAATTTCTTACCACTAATAACAAATTTAAAACTCAAATAGTTGGAGAATTTGAGTTATATAAGAGAGGAGAATATGATTTTGGTGTGAAGAATGAGGGAGGGTTGAGGGGGTTTATATAGGGGAGGAGGAGGGGTAGTTAGGAAAAACGGATGGGGGCATTTATGACATTTAATGGAAGGCGCGTCCCCGGGGATGCGCTTTCCACACGTGTCTGCTGATATGGCAAAGGCGCGTCCCCGGGGACGCGCCTTCCACACGTGGCATCCAACTCAGCGAAAACACGGGTAAAGCGCGTCCCCGGGGACGCGCCTTTGCCAACTCAGCAGAAAGGGTGCTACTTCTGGAAATATTGGTCAAACGGTGTCAGAAAGGGAAAGTTAAAAAAAATGGTGTCAGTTATGTAATTTAGCCTTCAAAATCCTCTCTGCAGTAGTAGCTGTAATGGAAATCGTAAGGGGACTGCTTCTATTAAAGACATACGAGGAAAGGATTAAAAACCAAGAAAAAAACTGATGTTGTGCGGAGCAAACCAGTCTTGGCAGAATTGATTTCTACGACGACATCTGAGCTGAACAAGTCTAATGCCAAGGGTAAGGATCCAAACCTAGAAGCAGTGCATGGTCAGGATGACACTTCTGAAAAGGTTTAGTGGAGGGCGAATACAGTCTTTGATCAATCAGAATCTGCTGATATGCAAGTTTAAGTTTACGTTCCCTTGTTCCTTTAATTTTCCTTATGGTTAAAGTACTATCATGGAATATTCAGGGGACTTTGGTGTTAGAAATTAAACACTCACACAAACAACTTTTATTAAAACTCAAACAAATATTGCAAGAGCACTCTCACTCAAAAAACAAGATATTACAACTCACTCTTATAAGACTTTGCTTCTTCACTCACTTAGAAGCTTTTAACTTTTCTTGATGCTTGAATTAAAATGGGGAGGGATATTTATACTTCTTAAGAATAATCATACACCACACAAATAAACTAATTTAAACCATTAAAAATGAGAAATACCAAACTCTCACCTAACTAAATTGATATAAGCAATGACATCTTCACCTAATTGATGTAAGCAATGACATCAAATTAGTTTGGGTGTGGGTTTAGGCTCCTATAATGGATCAAGTTTATAATCCAACACCCCGTTAAACTTGATCTTGTGACCCCTAGTAAGTTCCTTAATCTTATGAAGTCTTCTCTTGTTAGTGGCTTGGTAAAAATATCGACAACTTGATCTTGTGACTTCACGTATTCAACTTCCACATCGTTTTTTGCAACACACTCCCTTATATAGTGGTAGCGAATATCGATGTGCTTGCTTCGATCATGGAATACTGGATTCTTTGCTAAGACAATGGTTGATTTGTTGTCGACACAAACCTTGATAGGCTCTTCTTGTATCAAAACTATCTCCTTCAATATATTTCTAAGCCAAATTACATGACAAACGCATGAGGTAGCAGCAACATATTCTGCTTCACAAGTGGACAATGTGACAATCGGTTGTTTCTTTGAAATCCATGTGAAAACATTATCTCCCATGAAAAATACGAATCCAGTAGTGCTCCTTCGATTATCTATGTCTCCACCCCAATCACTGTCGCTATATCCAACAAGCTTATAATAATTAGAAACTGAATAGAACAAGCCAAAGTCAATTGTACCTTTCAGATAGCGAATAATTCTCTTTTTGGCTTTAAAATAGGTGGTTGTTGGAGATTCCATGTAGCGACTAACCAATCCAACTGCGTGAAGAATATCGGGCCTCGTGCAAGTTAGATAGCGTAGACTTCCCACCAAACTTTTGAATAATGTTAGATCTATACTTTCTCCTTCTTCATGTTTGGACATCTTGATCCCGTATTCTATCGGTGTGCTTATTGGCTTACAGTTCTCCATCTTGAACTTTTTTAGGATCTCCTTTGTATAGCTTTCATGTGAAATGAAAATTCCATCATTTTGTTGCTTAACTTCAATGTCAAGGTAGTACGCCATGAGCCCCATGTCTATCATATCAAATTCTTTCATCATCACATCCTTAAATTCATTAAACATGCTTGGGTTGCTTCCGGTGAAGATCAAATCGTCCACGTAGAGGCATACAATAAAAATATCTCCATTTTTTATCTTGATATATAGAGCGTGCTCGTATGAACATTTGTTGAAGCTATTCTATTGGAAGTACTTATCGATTCGACTATTCCATGCCCTTGGTGCTTGTTTTAGCTCGTAAAGAGCCTTCTTCAACTTCAACACCTTATCTTCGTGCCCTTTGATTTTGTAGCCTGATGGTTGCTGAATGTAGACTTCCTCTTCAAGAACTCCATTTAGGAAAACAGACTTTACATCCATCTGCTGTATCTTCCACTTGTTTTGAGCTGCCAAAGAAATAATTAGTGTGATAGTCTCCAATCGAGCAACAGGAGCAAATACCTCATCATAATCAATTCCAGCCTTTTGACTATAGCCTTTAGCAACTAGCATCGCCTTGTGCCTTTCAATCACTCCTTTGGCATTTTGCTTTGTTTTGTATACCCATTTGACACCTATCGCCTTATGTCCCTTGGGAAGTGAGGTAAGTTCCTATCTCGATGACCTTGATTTCTTCGTCCACCGCATCTCTCCATTTCTTTTCTTATACTGCTTCTTGAAAGCTTACTGGTTCACAATCGACAAACAGACAAAATAATGTAAGATTATCTTGTCGTTCAGTTACCTCATAGAGATCTCTAAGGCTTCTTGTACGTTGCACAACTCTTTCACTTTGACTCCCACTTGACGATGACGAATGTGAAGAGTCTCTTTGAGTGGTTGATATTGGTTAAGTGAGTGGATTTTTAATCTCTTGTTGAGGTTCACCTAGTTGTTCCCTCATTGTCTGTTCATCTTCTTCAAACTAAGGAAAGAAATTTAAGTCATCTACATGAGAGTTAAAATCCCATTCTCATTTTTCGTTGAAGGCCACATCTTGACTAATCACAATCTTCTTATTGTCTGGATTATACAACTTATAGCCTTTCGAATTAGCATCATAGCCGATGAAGATAAACTTCTCTCATATGGTACATGAACATGGGCTATACTTCCAAAGATTCTCAATTGGGAAATGTCAGGCTTTCTTCCACTCCATGCCTCTTGCGGTGTCTTTCCCCATACACTTCTTGTTGGAGATTGGTTTGTCAAGTAGACTACACACGCTACTGCTTCCACCCAAAATTCCTTGGGTAGTTTCTTGCTTTTGAGCATGCTTCATGTCATGTCGAGGATTATTCTGTTCTTTCATTTTGCCACACCATTTTACTGGGGGGATCTAGGAATTGTCATTGGTTGACGAATTCCATTTGCTTCACAGAACTCTTGAAACTCCCTGGAAGTAAATTATCTACTTCGGTCGGATCTCATGGCTTTGATCTTTCTACCACTTTCTCTCTCCACTGTAGCTTTAAAGTTCTTTAAGACTTCGAAAAATTCTGACTTATGTTTCAAGAACTATACCCAAGTTTTTCTTGAAAATCATCAATGAAGAGAAGAAAATAGTTACTGTTACCGAGAGAGCTTGGCTTGATCGGTCCACACACATTGGTATGGATGTGCTCAAGTGGCTTCTTGGCTCTTGTCTCTGACTCCTTTGGAAAACTTTTCCTGAATTGTTTCCCGACTAGACACCCTTCACAAAGCTGGTCAGGATGGTTGATGCGAGGTAGTCCCTTCACCATCTCCTTCTTAGATAGCAGCTTTAGACCTCCAAAATTGAGATGCCTAAATTGAAGATGTCAAAGCCATGATGCATCTTTGTACCAAGTTTTCAGGCACTTTGCAACATCATTTTGTATGTTGATCAAGAACATTCTATTCTTTGACATTGACACTTTAGCAATGAAGTTATTCTTATCATCTTTTATAGAAAGATTATAATTCTTCATATGAATATCATAACCTTTCTCTACCAGTTTCCCTAAACTTAAGATGTTACTTTTCATATTGGGCACATAGTATACATTTGAAATAAATTGACGTCTCCCATCTTTCAAACGGATAAGGATGTTACATCTCCCTTTCACTACTATTGTGGAATCATCTCAAAACGAAACATTTTCACTTACTAACTCGTCTAGCTCCACGAACATGTCTTTCCTTCCACACATGTGATTACACCACTGTCAAGATACCAGGAATTTGCTTGGCCACCATCAATTTCCTTTCGTGCTAGAAGAATAGTTTTTTTGCCATCTATCTTTTCCTCCACATAGTTGACATTGTCCTCAATTTTTTTGTTGGGAGCTCTACATTCTGAAGAATAATGCCCAAACTTCTGACAATTATAACATCGAACTTGAGATTTGTCATACTTTGAGTTCGGATTGATTCTTCCACGGCCTCGTGTTGAGCTTTCTCCTTTCTTATAGTTGTTGTTGGAATTGTTGTTGTTGTAATTCCAGCCTCATCCACGACCGCGACTTCCACCTCGTCCATGGCCTCTACCTCTTCCTAGGCCACGTTGGTTTCTATCATTGCGTTGGCTTTCATGCATATCCTTGAGTTGCAGCTTGAGGGGTTGCTCAGTAAACCCATGCTTATTCTTATGCTTCTCTTTATATGCTTGCAATGATCATTGGTGTTGCTCGATCGTCATTTCTTCCAAGTCTTTAGTTTCTTCAATCATCACGACGATGTGCTCAAATTTGGAATCCAACGAACGAAGTATCTTCTCTATTATCCTCTCATCTTCTAACTTTTCACCGTTTCTTTTTAATTGATTAGAAGCAGCTACTACTATTGAGAAATAATCTAAAATAGACTCAGATGCTTTCATGTGTAAGGATTCGAGTTCACCTCTTAATGTTTGGAGACAGATCTTCTTCACTTGCTCGGATCCTTTGTAAGAGGTTTGCAGCTTCTCCTACGCTTCCTTGCTAGAGCTTGCACTCGAAATCTTTTCAAAACCATCATCATCGATAGATGAGGTAGAGAGTCTTCTTGTTTCTCTTTCTTGAATCCTTCAAAGTTGTCTTTTGATCTAGTGTAAGAGTAGCAAAAACATCATCATCTGCAGGCTCGTTATAGTCTTTCTCTATGATATCCCACATATCTTATGATCCAAGAAGTGCCTTCATTTTGATACTCCAATTGTTGTATCTATCAATATAATGAGAATTTGCAAAATCTGATTATACGAATGAACCCGGAACGCTGAAAAACCTTGGGAGGGACTTGGACAACTCGGTCAAGGGGCTCCAACTCGGTTGACTTGGCTCAACTCGGTGAGTCAACTCAATTTTCTGGCAGCAATCTTCCGGCGGTGCGTGCGGCGTGTTAGAACTCATATTGGAAAGATTCAGATTCCTCTCGTCGAGACCTTCGATCTTTTCAACTCACTCTGATGCCACTTTGTTGGAAATTAAATACTCACACAAACAACTTTTATTAAAACTCAAACAAATATTACAAGGGCACTCTCACTCAAAAAATAAGATACTATAACTCACTCTTATAAGACTTTGCTTCTTCACTCACTTAGAAGCTCTTAATTTTTCTTGATGCTTAAACTAAAATGGGGAAGGGTATTTATACTACTTAAGAACAATCCTACACCACATAAATAAACTAATTTAAACCATTAAAAAATGAGACATACATAACTCTCACCTAACTAAATTGATGTAAGCAATGACATCTTCACCTAATTGATGTAAGCAATGACATCAAATTAGTTTGTGTGTGGGTTTAGGCTCCCATAATGGATCGAGTTTATGATCCAACATTTGGACCCTAATTTCAATAGATATTTCAAGTTGGTGATGAAGAATTATAAACGAAACATGGTGGCTTTGTTTGAACCACGTATCAATGGTATTGCAGCTGATGACTTTATTTGTAAATCTGATTGTGAATTTTCCTAGAGAGTTGAAGCAAGAGGTTTTGCAGGTGGTATTTGGTTACTCTGGCGGGAATCGATTAAGTTCCACTAGCTCGCTGTCTCTCGACAATACATCCATGGCTATTGCTCCAGTATCCATGACAATAAAAATTTCTTCATCATGGTAGTTTATGCTAGTCCAGATGGGAGTATTCATCGCTGCTTGTAGAACCAATTGAAAACTTTGAAACTAGATCCCGACTGCTCTTTGATTTTAGGGGCGATTTCAATGCGATTAGCAAGCTTTCAGAACGTCAAAGGGGCTTGCAACGGCGTTCAGGTGTTTTTCCAAAATTTGGTGATTTTTTTTATTTGAGACTAATCGATATGGGGTTTAATGGCCCGAAATTTACCTGAAAAAGAGGTACACTTTCTCAAAGGATTTGATAGGTATCTGTGTAATACTAGTTGGTATAGAAAGTTTGCTTACTCTTCAGTCCTTCATCTTCAAAAAGTGGGATCCGATCATCATTCAATTTTGATGGATACGTGTAACACCCTCAACTCGTATCCAACCCGAATACGAGTCTGAGATGTCACATCAACTTTTCAAACCATTTTCTTATATCAAATAGAGAAATATTCAAACTCCATTTAAAACATACTAAATAATTTACATATATTTACTCAAAACATTTAAAAAATTGTTCAAAGCTTATACAATTTACTTTTCCTTAAATACATGCCAACTAGATTTCATATAAATAAATACATATTATTCATTTCTCTTATGATCTGACCTTCGATAAGGAGGACTGACTTGTCTTGATTCACATCGATCCATAAACTCATCTCAGAGCCTACGTGTGAAACATTCACACGCTAAGTCGATGACTTAGTGAGGCATAAATAAATGTACTATAACATACCATTACTAGTTCCTACTATGCACATTTCGTAATAAGCTATGGAATACATTATAAATCAAAACATAAATACATACATATACATATCATTTCATTAATCTTATTATTATTCTTATCATTATTAGCATAATTATCAATTATATCTCTTAGTTATAACCTCTTGCACCTAACATTGTTAACCAAACAATATACATATCATCATATAAATTCTTGTAACACATTTCACATATTAACTTAATACAAATATCATATAACAATTCATATAACAACTATATATATATATATATATATATACATATCATATATCACATATATCACTTCACATAGAACCCAACGCATTATCATATCAAGTTTACTTATATTACCTTTTATTAGCCCATGTACATTCTGAGAACTTAAGGTATGTGAGTACATTGAGGTTGTGCACATATGCTGTCACCATAGCTCGTATAATTCCTACTAGGGGCACGTAAAATTTGTCCCAAAGGATCACTATGTCTCGAAGGACCACATATCACATATATCCCGAAGGACCACTCCTTAAGAACCATAAACATAATACAATAGATCAAATAAGTGTACCGAGGTACCACATATATGTTCCATAGAATTACATATATGTCCCGAAGGACCACGTAGAACCCTCAAATCTTGGCATGCCAACTATAACCCTAGCTTCTATGACACATAACATGGGCATTATCACTTATGTCATTTCACAGATTCATATAGTCATATGGTTCACTTGCACATAGAACATTTTCATATGCTTCACATTCACATATCACATATACATGTAATCTTTTCCATATAATCACGTAGTCATATAATATTTCATATGATCTCGTAAGTCACATCACATAGATACGTATTCAAGTACTCATAGTCACATATCTTATCTCTTGTTCTCATATGTTCATATTTATCACATAACACATTGATTATTATTGCATATTTTATATCGTATTCTTATATGACTAATTCATAATATAGTTTGTATCAATGTCACTTACTTATTTTACTCTTTCACTTATTCATATAATTCTATTATATCAATTCATATAATTTATTACACCATCATGTACTCCTTTTCATACAATTTATACATTTCTAATTCACATAATCACTATATCATATTTGTTATATTCCATTATTTCATTTTTACATAATTTGTCACATAAACCTATATTCTCCTAACTTATATTCTATTCTCATATTATCATATAGGTTACCCTTACTTAGTTTATCTCACTTTTCATTTAATCATATAATTTCTATTTTACTATTTCATTAAATGATCATACAACTTTGTACTTTCCCAACTCATGTTCCTATTGTTTATATAATCTTTACATTTGCTTACTTAGCTCATATCATTTCTCATGAACTCACTTTTATCATATTCTCACATTATTACCTAATTTATCTCATATCATGTATTCACATAGTCTTATATTTCATTATCATCTAACTTATATTTTGTTCTAGTATGACTCTTCATAGACATATACTTTCATTTCCATCTATCCCATAAATCTTATCACATGACTTATCTTTTATACTCATATAATTTCATAACTTATTTTATAATCTCCTATTATCACTTAATAGTGCTTTTACATAAATCACATAGAACCTACAAGAACATATCAATTCATATAATCAAGCATACATACTCTCATATCAAACACATGTTCTTGTGCATAAATTCATGCATAACACTATAGGAAATAGACTTGTCGCAAGTCTTATTTCCATCAAACATCATATACTATCTAATATACACTCACCTGGCCTCACTAGTCCATATTGATCCCTTATCTCTTTTTCCTCGATGACTATTTCTTATCGACTTGTCCGGACGTTGCTCTTGATCGATATCTACACAATCCAATAAATATCAAGATTCAATTTACTTGATACAATTCATATCAATGTAAACTAATTAAAACCCCAATTTCAACTTTCCAACTTAAGTGGTATCGATACCATCCTTAGGGTATCGATACCCTATCCAGGTACCGATACTAAAATTAGCTTCGAAGTACCCCTGTATTGATACCCCTATATAGTTATCGATACCTCTTCCATAGGGTATCAATACTGTTCATACGGGTACCGATACCCCTTGCATCATATCCTCGAAAATGGCCTTGTAGTATCGGTACCCACTCAATAGTACTGATACCCACTGTCCATAATTTCTTTTTTAAGCCTGAAAATCATACCAAACTTACTTAATTTTGCTTCCATAACCTCCTGTTAACCCTTGAGACTTAACTATACTTATTCAAATCAACTTATATCACTTTAATTCATCCTACTCTCTAGTATCCTACATACACACTTGAATTCAATAATCAAGCCACTAAATCAACATGTTCTAAATTCGTTTCTGACACTCCAAATTTCTTAGTTAGATCATTGACAAGTCAAATTTCACTTCAAAACTTATTTATTAACTCTATCTCAATAATTCCTTTAAAAACTCTTTACCTTCAATCTTACATAACTTAATCCTCTTTGAGTTTTAAGGACTCTTAAGCTTTCCTTAAGCTTTTCTATCACTCCAAGAATAAAAACCAACTTTAAAATGAAATAATTAACCAACTTGAGACCAACTTACCTTACCAAAGGAGCCACGAGAAGAGAAGAGGAAGAAGACAACCCAAGCTCCAGAATTTTCTTTCATTTCTCTCCATTTCCACGTGTTGCTCTCCTATATAAAGGGATAAATAAAATCCTTCCTTAGAAAAGACTATTTTACCCCTTACTTCATTTAATATTTACTAAACAATCATCAACTAAATAGTACCAATCTAGTCCCTGAACTTTTCAATCTTTCAAAATAAAACTTCAAAGTTTCAAAATTTCCATTTTAATCACTAACCCCGATTTTGGGATATTACAATACGGGTTTTAACCACAATGCAATATATTCTCGGCCTTTTCGCTATATCAATGCCTGGAGTGAACACCCTGATTTCTCGAATCTGATTAGACAATCCTGGAATAATGATAGAGGGATGCAGGATAATATTAATGCTTTCCAAAATGAAAGTCGCAGGTGGAATCTCGATGTATTTGGCCATATTGGAAAGAGAAAATCTTTGCTACTTGCTAGGATACGTGGTATCGAAATAAGACTTGAACAACGTTGCAACCCGCAACTTATGGATTTAGAGGTAGAACTCAAAGAAGAGCTCACTACGGTACTCGCCCATGAAGAAAGTTTGTGGCATCAAAAAGCGCAATGCAATTGGATCTCGAAGGGGTAGAAGAACACTAAGTTCTTCCACTTTTCCACTATTGCACGCCAGAAACAAAATACGGTTAGTATGCTTAAGTTTCCGGATGAAATTTGGAGTTGTGATCAAGCCTTACTAAGAAACCATGCAGTTTCTTTCTTCCAAAATCTGTTCACTAGTGAAAGACATGCTAATAGCCCCGCTGCCAGTAGTTGCAATTTCTTTCAATTTCATGATGATGAATTACGTCCACCGATTACCGAAATCACAATGGATGAAGTGTAGGGAATTGTTTACAGTATGGAACCCTTGAAAGCTCCGGGTGTGGACAATTTGCACGTGGCGTTTTTTCAGAAAAATTGGAACATCGTTGGCAGGTCGGTCCATCAACTTGTCAAAATGTTTTTTGATACTGGTGTTCTCGAGGACTAGATCAACCAAACTTTATTAGTCCTCATTCCGAAGGTGAATAATCCAACTCTGATGAGTCAATTCAAGCTTATTAGCTTTTGTAATGTCCTTTATTAGATTATTACCAAGCTCTTAGTTTGCCGGATGAAACCTTAATTTCTTACCAAAATGGATAACACAGAACCAAGCAAATTTTGTTCCTGATCGTCACATTACGGACAATACAATTCTGGCCCAAGAAGTGATTCACTCCATGTCAAGAAAAGCTGGTAGAAAGGGTTTGATGGTCATCAAGGTAGATCTTGAGAAAGCATAAGATCGACTTGAATGAGACTACATCGAGGATACATTATATGCTACTGGTCTTCCTGAAATTTTTATTACTTGTATTATGACCTGTGTTAGATCTGTATCAACACATGTGATTTGGAATGGAGAGCTCACTGCACCGTTTAAACCTTTCCGACAAGGGGACCTTCTTTCGCCCTACCTCTTTGTGTTGTGCGTGGACAAACTATCTCAAAAAATTGAAGCTAAAATTGAAGAAAGACAGTGGAAACAAATTTATCTTTCAAGAAATGACCGAGTATCTCACATCTTTTCTTCGTAGATGATTTAGTGTTATTTGCGGAGGCATCTCTGGATCAAGTAACCATTATCAAAGATGTCCTAAATGGTTTCTGCCAAGAATCGGGTCATCGTATCAGTACCGCAAAGATAACTATTTTCTTCTCCAAAAACTGTACCAGCAATATCCGGCAAGCATTGCAAGGGAGTTTGTGTTTGAAGAGGTTAAAGATTTGGGGAAGTACCTTGGCGTTCCACTCTTGCATGGTCGAATAACGAAAGCTGCTTATCATTATTTAATTGACAGAATGAATCAACGCCTCTCAGGTTGGATAGCAAAGTCTCTTTCCCTTGCTGGTCTTATCACTCTCGCAAAGGCGGTTCTTCAAACAATCCCAATGTATATCATGCAATCTACCTGGTTACCTAAAGATATTTGTGAAGCGATGGAAAAAATAATTAGAAGATTTGAGTGGGGGAAAAACTATGGAAATTCTGCTATTTCGCTTGTCAAATGGGAAATGATTCAACAACCAATTAAGAATGGAGGCTTAGTTTTGCACAATTTGCAGCAACAAAATAAAGCTTTTTTGATGAAGCTCGGATTTCAATTAATTACAAAACCGGAGAAGCTTTGGGTGCAATAAATGGGAAGGAATGTTACCTTTTACTCTTAACCATAATAATGGTTCAAGATTGTGGAAAGGGTTACATTGTGTTTGGCAGGAGTTCACTGAAAACATAGCGTGGAACATCATTTCTGGTACGATCATTGGCTTGATGGAGAGAACCGCCTTGTCTTCGCCTACAAGGGAGCCAATTCTCCAACTCCTACTCCTTGGAGACTTGGATTCCGACAAATCGAGATGGAAACAGACAATCTTGAAGTCTCAAAAATAGGAACAATTCCTCGGAAGCTCTAAGAGGAAGCGCGTTGATTGATGCTATCAACAAACTCAGAGATCAAGACTGGAGGACAGTTATTCGTCACATTCGCCGTGAGCAGAACACTGCTGCCGACTTCTTGGCAACCTTAAAACGAGGAGCTGATATGGGAACGACACATTTCATACAACCACCTGATGCTATGCGTACCATCTTGCAAAAAGGCTCCGTTGAGTCTAGCTAATCTTTAGATTTACTTGCTGTATTAGAAAAAAAAATTAAGCGCACCACTTTGTAACGCTCACATAAGGGAACGTGTTATGTTATCCCCACTAATTGTAGAGCAACTCAAAAAATGAGTAATAAACTCAATGTGTCAAACCTCGAGACAATTTTTTAATATGCTCAACCTACGAATTAATCTTAAAATAGTGACAAGTTTTGAAAAAAACAAATAAAATAGAGTTCATATGAATACATAAATTATGATTCTTTTTAATGAAAAATTCATCGTTCAAATAAAATAAATAAATCATAATTCGTACATATAAATATTATTTTTTGTTCAAACCATTGCTAATCACCACCTCATCTGTTATATATCAGCAAAGTATTTATTCAACTGATGAAAGTAAGCAATTTGAATAAGAAGGTGGTGCAAAAGCTTATTGCATATATAGCCGACAAAAGATGGGGGATAAAGAAGAATACGTATCCATCATGTATAATAGTACTGCAGTAGAAAGAAGAGGGACCTCTCTACTTCTCAAACCATTTTTCCCCACCTTATATTTACTCATTATATTTTATTTATTGACAATACTAAGCTCTAGATTTCAACTTAACGCCAGAATCTTCATGACAATTGACCATACCATTCTCTCTCTCTTAATAAATACAAGTCCTTTTTTGTTTGAATTTGTTTTACTGATCTGTAATCAAGATTTTCAAGGTCTTCATGCTGAATTTCTGTTATTAGTTATTGGTCTTGGGGTTTAGAATTTCAAGCCCATCACTGCCATATATAATTCCATGTCCTTCTACACCCTTATGAAGTCAGAAAATCAAGCATTTATTTTCACCTTGGGTACATGTCAGTGTGTAAAAGACGATTACTTCTGAATTACTGATATATCTATAAATACTTAACATTTAGAAGCTTTGACAAAAAAAAAAGGAATTTCGATAAGAAAAGTACTACTACCGACTTCTTTCTACTAAAATTTAAAAACAATATTAAATTATTAATTATTATTGTTTTGGGATAAAAAAAAATATAAGAACTCAAAAGCTGAGCCGAGGGAGCAAGCAAAGGCCACAGCTTGTCTGCATAGTGCACATGCATATCCTTTTTATCTGCTGCAAACCATATTTTACTCTATTTTACTCAAGGAGCCTTTGTCTTCTGCATGTTTCTTTCTAATTTATATAAAACTGTTATGTGTAAACTGTAGAGTGTGTTGACCTATTTTTCACTTCTTCTTCCTTCACCAATTAAATTACACTTTTTTTTTCTTTTCAAAATTTCAACATTTTCTATTTCAGCCATTCCCTTGTGTGCACAAAGCACCAGGCTTTTACTGGGTAATGCGTGTGGGGTTAAAAAAGCCAAAATAAAAGGCCAATCCATAGCCTTTGCTTCGAGATTTGAGAACAAATAAAACCAAAAGAACCCACAAAATTTTAAAAAAACAAAAGAGAGAACAGGCATCCTGTGGCTTTCAAGCATTGGAATATGCATTTTGATCAGCCACAAACTAGGGTGTAGGTGTAAATGAGACGAGATAGATCGTGAGTTACTTGAGATTGATTCGATCAAAGTTCGATAAATACTCGGATCGAATAGACTCGAGCTCGACTCGATTTCTTAACGAGCTACTCGATATTCGACTCGAAAAGCTCGTGAGCAGCTCGAAAATATAATATATTAAAATTTTATTTTTTAGAAATAAATTATTAATAATATTAATATTTATGTATTGATTTTTTAATAAAAAAATATAGTAAAATTTCTTGTATTTAAGGTTCTTATTCGAGTTTGAGTTTAAGGCTTCAATTAAGTTAAGTTTAAGAATTTTTTTTCATTTCGAGCCTTTTCGAGCTGCTCACGAACTTCAGTTTAGGATTTCGAGTTTGAGTCGAGTCGAGTTTCATTTCAAAGTTTTCGAGTCGAGTCGAGTCGAGATCAGCAATACTCGAGCTCGACTCAGCTTGTTTACACCCCTAGTGTAGTGCCTTTCACTTTAAAAATTTTACGAATCAAAAGGCAAAGTTAATATCTAATAACCATGTTTTAGGCGATTTGACCTAACTGACACCCTTTGATCATAACATTTTCTATCTAACATCGATTAACCAATATGTCTCGATGTAACTCTTTCGGTTGAGGTGACACAAAGGCGCATCCATGGGGACACGCTTTACCTGGGTTTTAGCTTATTGGGATGCCACGCGGGTAAGGGGATGCGTTTTCACGGGGTTTTGCTGAATCAGATACCACATTGATTTTTGTTTTAATAAATATTTATTTTTTATTGTTATTATAAATTAGTAATATATTATGTAAAGTGATTCGGTTATAATTTAAGAATTATCGAAGGTATTTTTTAAATGTATGTTAAAAGGTGGAGTGAATTTAGGTTAAAGTGTTATATGTTTCAGGGACTTTGGCATTCGCCCATTCCACGCGACATTAATTGGATGGAACTATACGGTGTCCGACTCTCGGACAATGGAACAGTAGATGAAAACCAACTTTGATCGTATTGTAGTTCTAGGAAAAATGTATGAAATTATAATATTAAACGTATGATTATTTATCTATTATTTTTTCTATTTTGATTATCAATCTATTAATTTTATCACTTAATTATTTAAATGTTATCAATCAAGTCATCTGTTGTCAATATTTAACGAAAATATTGATGCATCAGTTAATAAAATTAGTATAATTGAACATTTAGTCTTCAATACTTATATATTTTATCAATTTAGGGGTTGTTTGTTTGCCTCTTAATGGAATCATTTAGCGCTGAATGTTGAACCGTTCAGCATTCAGCACGTTTGTTTCGCACCTCTGAATGATTCAGTGCTGACTGATTCATCAAAACAGTGCTGAATGATTCAACAAAACAGTGCTGAATGATTCAGTACATAAGTACATTCTGAATGATTCAGAGCTATTATCAAATAGCATGTCACATTTAGAGCTAATTCATACAGAGCCTCTGAATCATTCAGCATTTGAATCATTCAGCATTTGAATCATTCAGCGCTTAATCATTCTGAAGTAAACAAACAACCCCTTAGTCTTAATTTTAATTTAATTTAATAAATTTAATCCTCCAATCATAACAGGAAATGCGTCATCGTATACATAAAGTTTTTTCTAACTTTTAATTTGTTTAATTTAATATTTTTTTTTCTAATTAGAATGTGGAATTATTATAATATTTTAAAATTAATAATAATTTTTTATATAATAAATAATATTAATTATTATATTTAATAATTATAATTAATCATTTTAAAAAATTACCAATAAAAAATAATTTATATAATATTAACCAAATATCATAAAATAATTTTTAAATACTAATTTAAAAATATATATATATAATTTATTTAGGTGTACATACATTGAGAAATTATAGAAAATGTAATTACATTTAAATATTAGAAACAAAAACATTCATTGAAATAAAATATTAATTACATAAGGGTTAACGGTTATGTGATGATAACAGAGCTGAACATTTTTTCTATTGTGCCCGATGTTTCTGCAATGCCCATATCTTTTTTGTTCTGTTGACTTCTCCCGAATATTCATATCACAATGTATTATAGTGGATTTTGGAGGACCTGAATCTCTCAATAGCAACAGACCTGGTACAATTGTAAGCCAAGTTTGAATCTCATCTGGGTCTCTTTCGTTACCTATGGGCGGAAACTCAAATTCATATACCTTGAATACTTGTGAAAGTTGGTATACGGGATCAACATAATTTTTGTAGTCCAAATGTGAATGTGAGCAAGATGCAATGACATACGAGCATAGATATTTGAGTGCTTGAAAGAAACCACAATCACACCACCTTTCTTGCAGATTAACTCTAAAAGAGTTAGCTTCAATCCCTTGCAGCAGACGTGACATTTCGGTTACACGAAACAATTCATGGATGCGAGAAAAATTTGTAACCAACATCCCATTTGATGCAGCCACTTTTTCTGTAAATCAACTATTAGTCTTGGGTGGTAAATATGGTCGTTCTGCATCCAAGTAAGAGTTTGTCCATCGAGTTTTGTAAAGAATTGACCCAAATGAAAATAAGTTGTTTTAACCAACGTCGTGACTGGTAAATGACGCGCCCCCTTTAAGGTTGAATTGATTGCTTCAGCCAAGTTGGTTGTCATATGACTATAGCGATACCCCCCCCCGTCATACATATTTGTCCACATTTCTTTGCTGATGTCCATAATGTACTCGCACCCCTTCTTATTTTTGCCAAACAATTCTTGTAGCATAGACTCAAATCTTTGAGGTAAGAGTTCGTAACCTAAGCCATTAGGAATATGTAATAGTTAATATGAAGTATAAATAAGTAATACGAAAATGATTGAAAAATTGGAAAAACGTAACGTAACTATGCGCACGACTAACTGACGTTCATCGTTCTTCTTGTATTTTCCATAATAGTTTGCAACAATATGACGGACACAATAACATGTTGAACATGTGGAGGTTTCCACATTTGACCCAAAGAGTTCATTGCTGCTTTTATCCCGGCTCCTCAGTCTAAAATAATACATACTCGTTCCCTTGTGACAACATGTAAACGTAAATTTTTAAGGGAAAAAGCTCAAGACTCAGTGTCTTCTCCTTGAACGAGGGAAAACACAACAGAAAGATTATTGCGGTTACCATCTTGGACCAAAACCAATAATAAAACTTACTTGTATTTCCCATATAAGAAAGTGCATTTAATTTGGACAACTGGTTTACAGTACTTCACTCATTAGTACAATAAGGGTAAGTCCAAAAGACACGATAGAATTGGCATCGATCGCGAACCACTCGATCATTCACGTAATGATGTTGAGTTTCGAACTCAACAATTATCCCGAGATTAAGTCTCTGAATAACATGAAACCAACTGGGTAGCTCGTTGTAAGAGGAATCTCATTCTCCATGAAGTTTGACAATGGCATTCTGTTTTGCCAACCAAGCTTTTTTATAGGAGATGGTGTACCCATATTGTGACTGTATAGCAGAAATCAACACTGCAACAGCTATATGAGAGCTTTGCTTCACAATAGGCATGATTGCTTGGCAAATAATATTGGAGTCCAAGTTGGGATGATCCTGGTTTATACCTCTTGCAAAACACATATGAGAACCGTTGTATCTGGTTAGTTACCATAAGTTGTTCTTCCTCTTTGATACACAGACCATCCATTTACATCCGTTGTCACATTGGATGCAGTAGTAGACATATTTCTCCGTGGTAGATCGATCAACTCGGGACTGAACTGAGTTACGAATATTGTAACTCTTTATTGCCATCATTTATTCCTCTTTCGATGCGAACTCCATTCCAATATATAAATCATCGTCATTGACTGATGACTGAAGTCCATAGTTGCCAACATCAAGGAGATCCAAAAATTCAAGCTCGTACATTGCATCATAATCAGCCCCATACATATGTGCAGGAAGTTCGGCTGGTGTTGTATTTATGGGAACATCATCCTCATCATCATCATAGTGTACGTTAAACTGTCGTGAGTCAAGTTTAACGAATAATCCTGTTTCAACACCATCTGCACCTGGCTCCTGAAGAGGTTCTTCTGGTGGAGATAAGGGTTCCTCATATAATCCAATGTTGAGGTCAAAGAAGTTACCGCTTGTGTGTCCTATCCTTGAACTTGAGGCCATTGTATCATGTAGGTTGTGAACAGACTACCATCTCGATGGAATTTCTATGTGTAAGTCAAAAACAGTGGAAGATGAATGTATGCCCATTGAAGTAGAAGAGATGTTGCCATATGGATTATTGGTGAAGCCACGTGGGTTGAGATCATAAGCAATTGCTGATGAATGCCTTCTTATTGAACTTGATGGCATGGCATCTGGCGTTGGATTCGCCATTAATGATGTGAAATCATTACAGATCAGTTGCGTCGGGCTATCAACTTGATCAACTTGATATGCAATTCCAAAGTGAGAGGAATATGAGAGACCACGAGAAGCACGAACCTCAATAAAAGTGGCATACATTTCAATAAGAGATTGTGAACTTCCCATATTAGCATTAACCATCATAGAAACATCATCATCGTTAGAAAGCTGAAATGATGTATATGTGAGTGGAAAAAGTTCAGTAGGAAATCTATACTGAAGTGAAGATAGTCTTCTCCGGCCTGCTACATGAATCTTTAACGGAATTTTTGTGATTAACTCCTCAAGAGTGATGTTTCTCTTCAAGGTTAAGGGGATATAATGATCTGATTCAAAAACAACCCCCTCTTCAGCTTCCTTAATTTCTCCATCATATAAAACAATAGAAGAAAGATGACTCATTTTCATAGAATAGAGGATTGAGATTTTTGAGAAATTTAGAGTTTGAGAATTTGAAAGCTTGGGGAAGTTTGTTTTGAAAGTTTATAATATGTTGCATATAATAGTGTCTATAACCGGGGTAATATTCACTTGAATACGCGTTCTCGGGGGCGCGTCTTCCATTATTTTGTCAGAGAATATGTTATCATTGCCCTAATATATCACTCATGTCCCTCGGGGGCACTATTCATATCAGTACCTATTATGTTTGAGGGGACTTGGCAAAGTGGTGAAAGCGCGTTTCTGGGGGCACGTCTTCCATTATTTTGTTAGAGAACATGTTATCATTGTCCTATTATGTCACTCATGTCCCTCGGGGGCACTATTCATGTCAGTACCTATTATGTTTGAGGAGACTTGGCAAAGTGGTGAAAACGCATTTCCGGGGGCACGCCTTTCATTATTTTGTCAGAAAATATGTTATCATTACCCTATTATGTCACTCATGTCTCTCGGGGGCACTATTCATGTCAGTACCTATTATGTTTGAGGGGACTTGGCAAAGTGGTGAAAGTGCGCTTCCAAGGGCGTGCCTTCCATTATTTTGTTAGAGAATATGTTATCATTGCCCTATTATGTCACTCATGTCCCTCGGGGGCACTATTCATGTCAGTACCTACTATGTTTGATGTGACTTAACAAAGTGGTGAAAGCGCGTTCCTGGGGGCGCGCCTTCGATTGTTATGCCAAAGAATATGTTATAATTGCCTTATTATGTGAGTCATGTCCCCGGAGACGCAACAAAGTGGTGAAATCGGGTAAATTATAACCTAAATTTAAGTTCTTTTTGGAAGTTCAGCAAGTTAAGGATAAAATCATACATATGGATAAATTTAAGTTCATAACTTAAATTAAAACTTTATGTGAAGTTTGAATAAATTGGATAAAATGTTATGGATAAATTGAATAAACGTGAAGTGATAAGTTGGTTGTGACATTGAAATTGTATGGAATGAGCATTGAAATGTTTTTACGAATTATTTTCCACTGTGAGCCTTTATTAATGGGATTATAACACGTGGGTTTTAATGTATATGTTTTATAATGATGCTCATTAACTGTGGAATTATTTTTTAAATAATTTTTACAAGACAATGTAATTTAATTTCAATTTAAGTACTGTGAACTATAATTGGAATATAACTTTTAATTTCGAATACACTTTTAAATTTTAATTGGAATATTAAGTTGAATTTGGATTTGTAGTTTAAAAACATTTAACAAACATTTAATTTAAATTTGAATAAAAAACATTAAAAATATTGTTGTAACAACCATTAAACATTTAAATAACATAACAAAATTACATAAATTTCTAAAATATAACTATTTAAATAACATTAAAATACAACTGGATCACCGATGTCGTCTTCTCGAATGAGTTCCACATGTCGGTGGTTGTCTATTTCACTGAGAATTTCTTCATGGAACTTGTTCTTCAGTCTCCTCGTCTTCACTATCATCATCATTATCGACATTTTCTTCATTTAGCGTAGATGACGCTGAAGGGCCTGTATAAAATAACAACCCTGAATGAGTATTACTAACAATCCCACCACTCATAGAGAATTGAGAAAACTGTGAAAACATTGGCATCGATGTCTGTGATCTAGATGGAGATTGAGGTATCCGTGGAGAAACACCACCACCCAAATAAAAAGCATATGAACCATATGCTGGATCATTAAACATAGCCGTATATGCACCTCCATAGGGTGTCATAAAACCCTGCAGGCTAGGCATGTAACCTGGCGGGCTAAGGAATGTAACCCTGCGGGCTAGGAATGTAACCCTGCGAATATGGCATATGAACTGGTGGGCTTGGCATATACCCTTGCGGATATGGTATCTAAGCTGGAGGGCTGGGCATGTACCCTTGTAGCATCATCATCGGTGGATATGGATGTTGTGGTGGGACTGATGATGAACCGATAGCGCCTTCTCTCCGTTTACGAGTCAGAGAACGATGATATTGAGATGGTAGACATCTATCTCGGCACCTATTAATGCTAACCCTCGTGCTTCCGTCGAAAGTAAAAACAATTTCATGTTTTTATTAAACCACTCCATATAGTTATTCGTAACCATATGATCAGTTTCAACGAAAAATTGTCGAGGGGGCAACTGTGCATACCGATTCTGCCAAATCGCAATCCAATCACTGTGTCTCACCACCCAGTTGACATCTTTCTTTCCTCGTCTGTCTATGTTATGTATGTCATCTAAATTCCTAGGTGCTGCAGGAATATATTGCGTACAACAAAACTGACGGAGCACACAATCAACCGGATGCCACTCAATAATCGCATAACATATAAGAGGTACAACTGACATCCAAACATCTAATTACCCACTCAGGTGGGGTGGGATGCAAGCCTTTACTTCATCGCTCGCATAAGGTATCCACTGAAACTGAAATATAAATATACAATTCAAATAAATATAATATTCTAATTATATCTAGCATTTTAAATTAAAATATTCATATTTAAATAGATTTAAAAACATACATCAGACCCAGCTTTTGTATCAATAAGTAAACGGATTTTCTCTAATTCAGTAGGGATATCTCTATGATTTTTTCTTTTCATTGACCACCTATGAAATATAATATAAACTAAATATAACCCTATTTAATTAAAAATATTTAAATCAAAATGTAGTTCAGAAATTACCTCAATAATAAGGGGAATACGTATCACTCATTAATAATCGGGCATAAGAAAGGCATGTGGAACCACGCCCATGATTGCAGAAGCATGAGACATCAACCGGTATCAGTTTTTTTATAATTCGTTGCACGACACATTTCTCTAAAGAGAAATGTCAAAACTGCAGCGCCCCTACTATATCTTCCAGCTTCATCAAAATCAATCAGATGACGCAACCACATACAATGCACCTGGTTGCGAGATTTGTCGGACATCAATATTCCTCCAATGATTCGTAGAATATAAGCCCGAGCACATGCCTTTGCTTCATCATCAGAAACATTTTCATTCAAAACTTCAAAATTAGCTTTCAGCCATGATAAAACTATTCTACCTCCATTAAACTCTAGCGGAGCAGCTCCAAGATACTCCATACACATAGACTACCAATCACCATCGGCCATACCACACATAATATTTCCGTCGATGGGAAGCCCCAGATGCATGAAGACATCCTCCAATGTAATTGTAGACTCTCCACATGGAAGATGAAATGTGTGTGTCTCGGGCCTCCACCTCTCAATCAATGTAGAAATTAGGACAGGTTCGAGTTTGCAACCGCCAATAATATGTGCAATATACTCGAACACGGCAGAAGACAAATATGACAAAATATGTATTGGTTGTCGGTATACGCGAGTTTTTAATAAATGTCTCTAAAATACAATTATTTTCCTAATTAATAAGCATTCAAAAAATTTAAATTAATATAAATTCATGATAAATTTAAATTAAAAATAATAATAAATATTAACATAAATTAAAAAAATTATTACCATATCACTAAAATATCTAGAGATATGGTTTGTATATAATCGCAATAACATTTCGCTTTCCATTATAAATGTAAACAAAAAATATAATTAGCACAAATAATAATTAATTAATAAATTTAAAATAAATAATAATTATATAAATATTATTTTAAAAAATAATATTTATATAAATATAAAAATAAAAAATATAACAACTATTTAAAAAAATACTAACTTAAACAAAAATTTATTACCACTAATAAAAAATTTAAAACTCAAATAAAAGTAGAATTTGAATTATATAAGAGAAGAAGAGATGTTTTTTTGTGAATAATGAAGAGGGTTGAAGGAGTTTATATATGGGAGGAAGAGGGAAGTAGTTGAGGAAAAAAGGATGGATATTTATGATATTTAATGATAGGTATGTTTTTGGGGATGTGTCTTACCCTCGTGACATCTGACTCAGTAAAACCCCGTGAAAGCGCTTAATCGTATGACATCACAGTCAGCTAAAATCTAGATAAAATGTATCTATATGAATGCACCTTTGTACTACCTCAATTGAAAGGATGTTACTTCGAGAAATATTAATCAATAGATGTTAAATAGGAAATATTAGGGTCAAAGGTGTCAGTTATATCGGTTTACCTGTCTTGTCTCTCTCTCTCTTTGGTCTTCACCCCGTTTTTTACCTTACCTCTTGTCCTTTTGTCTGCTACTGTGAGTTCCTTTGCCTTTTACCTAGCAGAAGTTTTGTTGCTTTGGACCCTCTATACCCCCTTACCCTACTTTACCCTATTCCCTTCTTTCTCTTTCATAGCCCCTCTTCCTCCCTTTTAAATTGGCTAGAATTCTTTGAGAATCTCCAAGATATTCTAATACTAGGCCTCCCTTTCTCTGTGTAATAACAATATGGATGTAAGTAAAGCATACCCTTTTCTTTCTCTACGATTATCTATGCTTCAAGCTCTTCACTTAAATGTTTTGTTTGGTTTTGTACATGTGTTGTTGTGGCTGATGAGGTTTGTGTTATAGGAATACCATACGAGGAGCCATATTCCAGCTTTTGGCAGCTGGGATTGGAACAAAGATCTCCCTTTCACTCAGTGTTTCGAATCAGCAAGACAAGCCGGCTTGCTTCGTTACAGCTACTCCGAGGATCGTGATCTATATGTTGCTGGTGATCTTTATGATAATGATGTTGTTACTCCTGCCATGATCGTTGTTCCTCGCAGAAGGGTAACATTCAAATGAAAACCCTTAAAAACCATAGTAGTTTCTTTTTCACTTGTTCATGTGCTTTACTTTGTTTTGATACATTTGTTTTGATGCGTGATAAAGACTGGTTTCTTCGAAAAGCATTGAGTTGTTTCATTAAAAGGGGTTCCTTGTTACAGCAAAAGGGGTCAAAATGTAAAAAAAAAGTAAGAAAATTGCATGTAAACGAGTTTACTTTGCGTTCATTGGTTTAAGCTTATTATAATGCTGGAAGGGTGAGAAAAGGACATTGGCGTGCTCATAAATGAAAGGTTTACGACCTAAGAGCATTCATGTGACTTAGGCAGAAGCTTTTTGTTGTTTCTATAGCCAAGTGATTATGAGTTAAGTTGTCCAAAAAATTTTAGAAGAAAAGGAAAATCTTGTCCCTAAACTAAAATGGTAATGTGATGAAACAATGACGATGGTGAATTGATAAGCATGCATTGATTCAATGACTGTAAATGTGTTATTTTTGGTAATAAAGATGAATGAAAATTGTGCAGACAAAAGTACGACAGTCCAATGTTAAAGGAAAAAGGCAAAGCTGGGAGATCAATGACGTGAAAGAACCACCAAGTCCCACTCCTATCCACCACAGGCCAGCACCCAAACCGGTTGACGAAGACCTCTATAAAATTTCCCCACATCTGCTTTACGCAAAAGCCAGAAAAGTATGCTTCTTTCTTCCATATAAGTTAGTAAAGTCGAAGCTTTATTTAAAATTTCAATGTCTCTAACCCTTTGTCTGTTTGTTGATGCAGAAGAGAGGGTTAAGCCTCTTTTCGAGCTGCATGCAGGTTCCTGCTTGTGTGTTGTGAAGCTGTTGTTTTTCCCATTGCCAAAGTGCATGTGCGTGTATAGGATGAAGTTAATATAGTTTTAAGAGGATGACGAGAATGGGATTATGGCATGGGTACTTGTTTCCCTCCCTCCCTTAATCTGGATATTGAGAGGATTATTGTGTTAAGAAGTGAATTAATATAGTTTTTTTTACTTCTATTATTACGTGAGGGTTATTGTAGGTAGAATCTTGTTGTTGAGGTGCTGTTTCTTTTTTTGCATTGCTCAGTTTCTTGTATTGGAATGCCGTCTTTTAGAGGTTTTTAATGAAAAAATGGAATTCGAAGAAAAATATAGTTGGGAGTGGTTGGAACTTGAATACCCTTTTTATTGGTTTTCTGGTAACATCACGGGCCACGTCTTAATCTCTGCAAATTATTATTATTATTATGATCACCGACCAGTTCATCTCAAATTCATTCAAATGTTTTGGTTTGGCACAAGATTTGACTCTGGTTTAAAGGGGGCTTAGTGGTTGGAAAAGTTGAAAGTGAAACACAAATGGGTTACGTTACTATAAAGCAGAGCCTTTGCTTTCCAGACTTTTAGACAAAGGAAATAAACAGAGAAGATAATGAGTAAAAGAAAGTGATACTCCTAAGGAGATTCTGATTTCTTTCCATTCAAAGTAAATGTGATTTGACCTTCCCAAATTTACATTGTTGCTGGACCTCAAAGTTGAGATTTCTCATTGTCCGGGTCCAATCCAGGCGATTTTTTTTTTTATATATCACCGTTGAACAATATATTTCTTGATCAGACACCGTCCATATTATATTTTTCGATCTAACACCCTTTGTAGAAAGGCACGACTCCTGCAATGCGCTTTACGCTGATTTGACACCACGTGAGGTAAGGCGCCCCCTGCAGTACACCTTATGCTGACATGGTATACACGTGTGTAAAGCGCGGCCCCGGGAAACGCCTTATGCCACCTAGGAGTATAGTGCAAGACAGGGGCCGCGCCTGACCTTTAGCACAATTATTAGGCGCAGAACAGGGGTCGCGCCTTAACTTTATTTGATATAATTATGTAAGGCACGGTGCAAGTACTGCATCTTGTAGCTTTTCCCGGCTATAAATATCCTTTCCCCGGGATAACTCCTCACATTTCCTCTCGATTAGAAAAAAATTAATACAACAATCCAACAATCTTCTCATATTTAATTCAGAAGTTCGTGCGAGTTTTCGTTATAAGGTAATTTTGTGATAAATTTTTTTATTATACTTATTGTTTATTATGATTATTTGAAAAATATTATACTAATTGTTGTCAATTAATTTATGTGTTTGTAAAATTAGAAAGCATAAATATACGTCGAAATAGTTTTACGGTACATGTAATAATATAAAATTATATTATTTAAATTATTTACGTTTATGTGTAAAAATTTTATTGTGTT
Organism: Hibiscus syriacus; assembly: GCF_006381635.1. Taxonomy (NCBI): domain Eukaryota; kingdom Viridiplantae; phylum Streptophyta; class Magnoliopsida; order Malvales; family Malvaceae; genus Hibiscus; species Hibiscus syriacus. Next base: position 1,537,311 of record NW_024063293.1, read on the forward strand.
ATATTTTCGTTCATATATTATTTATTTAATCAGCATTGTTTCAGTTGTTTTTTTGTAGATATAATATTGCCACACTTTTAAACTCAAAGAATGACGCGACTTTAAGCTCTTGTTTATTATGATGGAGAAATTCGAAAAGATGAAACCGACATTGTTTTCGTATCAAATGAGCGTGTTAAAATATCATTGAAGAGAAACATAACTCTTGAGGAGCTGATAACGAAGATTTCAAGGAAGATTCATGTTGCAAGTAGTAGAAGAATGTCGTCGTTGCAGTACAGATTTCCAACATCATTGTTGCCATTAACTTATACAGTGTTCGAACTTTTGAACAATGATAATGTTGAAATAATGGTTGAAGCTCAAAGTAATTATTCAGACGCCGATATTGAGATGTATGCAAATTTTATTCAAGTGCGTGTTGTTCGGGGTCAATCATTAAGCTCCCACTATGGACTGGTTGAACAAGTTGATCAAGTTGACAGCTCAACGACAGTAATGTGTAATGATTTTAATGCCATAATTGGGAGACATTCATCCGCAACTCCTTACGATATGTACCGAGGTGGGTCGACAAACAATCCGTATGGCAACATCGCGTCCATGATGAGTGTTCATAATATTTAATATTTGCTCGTTATTTCTTCGGTTTTGTGGATTTATTACTGTTGATTTGGTCGTTTTGTGCTTGTTTTCGTACAGGTCATTGTTTTCCAGAATTTGTGACAAAACGTGTGAATTCTGTATTTTTTTATTATTATTTGGTCACGGCTGGAGACATGGGCACGACCCTGGGCACGACGCGGTCTGACGTGGCAGTTTCTAGAAGGTCCAGTCAGCGGCGGTTTCTAGGAGACTTCGTCTGCACGCCTTCTGGAAGATTGATGAGCAGAGTTGCATTAGGAGACTAGTTTAAGTTTGAATTTAAATTTAAAAACAATTATCTTTTGTATTATTTTATTATTTTCTTTGTTTATCCTTTAGGCTTTGAGAGGCTATAAATACCCACTTGGGGTAAGCCTAAACTCATCATTCAGAATACATTCTTCTTTTCTCTCTAGTTTTTATAAAAGTTTTCTCTTTTCCTTTTCAAGTTCTTTTTATTTTTCTTTATTTTCAAGTTTTATTTTTATGCTAAGTATGACTTTTGTCATGCTTAGCTAAACTTTTCATAAGCCGAGAGCTGTCGCGATGATTCAATTCCAACGGGAGAATTGAAACGGTCCCTTAATATCTTCGGAATCTCTCTCTCAATCTCTGCGCTTATTTTTTCAAAATCAAAACAGTTTTCAAAATCAAAGATTGACTTTGGTCAAGAGGTTGTTGCAATTAAACGTGTGGGAGGAAGATTCGACTTATAGAAAGCAATTCGACTTCCTGGGAACACACTTGGCGAGATAGCTTCGCCAAGAGGGAATTGAGATCGGAATTGACGGTTATAGAAACAACAATCCGAGTCGGTCGCCACGAACTTAAACGATATTTGATCTACGACAATAGATGTTGTTAGAATCAACTACCGAAGCCGGAATCAAAGATTTCCTTGGGTATTCGGTATACAAGATAGAGTCACAAAGATAGCCCTTGTAGACAAAGTAACCGACGTGAATCCCGAAGAGAAAATCTTATTCGATGATCTAAAGGAAATTGAATCAAAGCGAAGCTTGAGGCTACTTTTACCATATTTATTCACAATCTTCATCTTCTTATTTTTACTTTAATTACTTTTATTTAATCACTTTATTATCTTTTACTAAAATCCCCCCATTTTTACTGTTTCACGCCTGGCATAAATAATTCAGACAGAAATTTATAATTTTCTAAGTCCCTGTGGAATCGACCCTTCTCCTTGCTACGCATTTCCTTAATTTATTGATTGAGAATAAGGAATTATTTTGACATCCGAAACGACAGTTGTCAAATTGGCGCCGTTGCCGGGGACTTCGCCAAAGTTACTAATTTTTGTTTTTTTTATTTATGACCAGGACTAATCCGGACACATTAGTGGAGTACAACCCGGAGATCGAAGCTGAAGCTAGGAGACTCCACGCACAGACACTTCGGGAAAGAAGGAGACAACAATTAGATCCAGAAGAAAGATCAAATTCAGGTAATACAAATCCGATGGTCGAACCTACTATTCAGGAGTTAGCCGCGGCACCCACTGAACAAGGACCTATGTGCATTAATTTTCCCCAAGGCGAAACTCCATACCAGTTGAAAACCGGTCTTATTCATCTCCTCCCTACATTCCACGGATTGCCAAACGAGGATCCACACAAACATCTCAAGGAATTTCACATGGTCTGCTCTAGCATGACACCACAGGGAGTAACCGAGGATCAAATCAAACTTAGAGCTTTTCCTTTTTCTTTAGCCGATTTAGCTAAGGAGTGGTTATTTTATATTCCTCCTAATTCTATTACTACATGGGCTCAAATGACTCGTTGTTTTCTTGACAGGTTTTTCCCTGCGGCAAAAGTAAGTGAATTACGAAGGAGAATACTTGGAATCAAGCAACTTGATGGAGAGTCGCTCTACGACTACTGGGAGCGGTTTAAGAAATTATGTTCTAGTTGCCCACAACATGGGTTATCCGAACAAACACTCCTTCAATACTTTTACGAAGGACTATCTCCCCTGGAAATGAAGATGATCGATGCAGCCAGCGGTGGAGCCTTGGTGAATATGACTCCTACTGAAGCAAGAAACTTAATATCGACGATGTCTACAAATTCCCAACAGTTCCGCGCAAATAATGAACCTTTTCGAAGGGTTCATGAGATAAGTTCATATTCCTTGGAAAATAAAATTGACAAGTTAACTGAAGTCGTAAACTCTCTTGTTGCAGGAAAGACATGAAAAAATCGATTATGTGGAATATGTGCACTACTTGATCATCCAACAGACGGTTGTCCACTGATTCAAGACGATGCAACAGCTCAAGTCAATGTAGTCGGAAACTTCTCGGGACCTCCCCAAAAAGCTTATAATCCTTACGGTAATACATACAACCCAGGATGGAGGGATCATCCGAACTTCAGTTATGCGCAGAACCCGAGACCGAATCAAGGCTATCAAGAGAGACCTTCACCACAACAACAGTCGCAGAAGACATCACTAGAATCGATTGTCGAAAGGTTAGCACTATCCCAAGAGAAATTCCAGACCCGAACTGAAGCCCACTTCCAAGAGATGGACAAGCAATTGAGCCAACTGGCTCAAACCGTTGGGAGATTAGAGTCACAAAAGAGGTTACCATCCCACACTGAGCCGAATCCAATAGAGAATGTTAGCGCCATTACCCTCTGAAGCGGTACAATTGTTGAACAACCAGACCCAAAGGAAGTGAGCGCAAGATCCCAGAAGAAAGAAGACACTTTGAACTCCCAAAGGGAAGAAGAAGCAGTTGACGCAGGATCTCAGAAAGAGAACGATGAAGAACAATTGGACGATCCGAAGCCATCTCCCTACGACGTGTCACCACCTTTTCCATCAAGGTTAGCTAAAAAGGATAAAAAAAGCTGAAGAAAATGAAATATTATACGTACTTCGGAAGGTGGAAGTTAACATACCTCTCCTCGAAGTTATCCGGAAAGTTCCAAGGTATTGTCGGTTTTTGAAGGATCTCTGTACGACTAAAAGGAAGCTTACCGGGGTCGAGAAAGTGGATTTAGGCACGAACGTCTCAGCAGTTTTCCAACGACCGCTTCCACCGAAATATAAAGACCAATGTATGTTTTAAATACCTTGTAAAATTGGTGAGGTTAAGATCAAGCGAGCTATGTGCGATCTAGGTGCCTCTATCAATGTAATGCCCTTCTCCGTCTATAATTTAATTTCCACCAAGCCTTTGAAAGAGACGAGAGTTACACTTCAGCTAGCCGACAAATCAATTATTTATCCTGAAGGACTCATAGAAAATGTTCTAATGGAGGTAGAAAACTTAATTTTCCATGCTGATTTTTATGTGATTGATATGGAAAATGATCGTAGCAACATTGGTTCTGAAATCCTCCTCAGTCGTCCCTTTCTGAGCACGACAAATGCAAAAATTGATGTTCGAAGTGGTATTCTTACTATGGAGTTCGACGGTGAGATCTTAAAATTTGATGTTTATAAAGCAATGAGATATCCGGATAACGTTCATAGTATTAATTTTGTTGGCATTTTTGAACTTGTTGATGGTAAATCTAACTTGGTTGATGATTTATGCAAGGAGTCGGATGATAACAAAGACGACATAAGGGAGTTGAAAAATATTTCAGTTGTTGATTCAAATTTGATCTTAACTCCTTTAAAAACTAAAGATTTACCTTCTTTTTTGCAGGCACCAAAAATTAAGTCAAAATCATCAAGGAGTCGTTTGAAGAAATCATTTTTTGGTAAAAAAGATGTTTTGATGGCCATTCTTCTGGACGAGATTTTAAAATTGGGAAATATCCGAAGAAATCTTTATGAGAATTTTCAAATTTCTCATAAGGAATTTCTTAGTTGGAAAACGCAACTAAAGTGGAAGTGTTTGTCACGAAACCTGTAGTCTGAACCAGGTCGTCGAGCTAATGACGTTAAATAAAGCGCTTCATGAATTTCAAACTTAAACAACGAAGAATTGAGAGATTATCATCCGAACAATGCCAATTCAACCCCTAGGAGCATGTAACGGTACACGTTAGCACACTTCTAAGGAGACCGATCGACATTAAATCCAGGGAGTACTCTAGTCCTTCTCTTGCACTTTAATTTTTTTCGTTTTGAGGCAAAACGCTTTAAGTGAGGGGGAGTAGAGTGTAGGATTGAATTTCCCTTTCTTATCTTTATGCTTTGAATCTAGTATGTGTTGGTTGAATTGGTCAGAAATTTCATTGATTGTCTTTGTCTTGTTGAAAATTTTTGGAATGCTATGCTTGTTTGGGAACACATGATTGTTTATGTTAGGATATTCTTGATAGCGAATAGCATGAATTGTGATAAATTGGTATTTTCTGTGATATTCCATGACTTTGTTAGTTGAAATGTGATTAGCTCAATGCATGAAACAATTTGGTGAGATTTGAGCCTTTACGAGCATATCAATTTCGCTCTCATTTTGTTTGATTGAGTGTGTCGAATTTGGCATTGGTATTCTAGAACCTGCATGTTAAATACTGTCGAGATTACACATGAACATGATGCTTAAAAATGATTTGGGCACCTTAGGATTAACCATTCCGTTTCCCCACTAAATAGCCTACCCATGCATATTTTCCCTTAGTTAACCACTTTTGAGCCTATTTCCATTTCTTTGTTTCCACCATATTCATAAACCAGAGCCTTTTTATTTTATCCCTCTTTTCTACCTTTTTCAAGGCAAGTGAATAATTTTACCATTTTATTCTCCATCACAAAAAAATGTTGAAAAAATAGCAGTTCGAAAAAGAAAAAAAAATTGTTCGAAAAAAAAGACATGAAAGAAAAAAATGGAAAACAAAACAACAAAAGTGTGAAAAAGAAAAAAATGCATTTCGACGAGAAAATTGTTGTTTGATATGTCGTCTTTTTTTTTATCTTGTTGTGCTTAATGTTTTGATGGAGTTGAGATTATTATTTGTTAGTTCCTTGCCTTGAATTTTAGCCATATATTCATCCTTTTCCCCACCTTTACCTAAGCCACGTTACAACCAATAAAAGACCCTTTGATTTATGCATCTTGTTCTTATTAGTAGTGGAGATTTGATTTACTTGCAGGCTTATGGTAATACCGTGTAAATTCTGACATTGAGCGTTTCTTTACTCCAAACACATTGAGTGATTTTAGTGAATCACGGTAAGGTATTGAGTTATGAGCATTGAAATTAATGAATGAATGGATATTACAATTGCACTTGACTTGTTCCAATTGGTGATGTTCAATTGATTGATTTCTTGACTTGAATAGTTATTGTGGTCTCTACCTTGCTTCCCTAAATGTGAAACTTGAGAAAGAACGTTTAATGAAGTTTTTGACTGATTTGGTTAATCATACTTGAGGACAAGCATGAGATAAGTGAGGGGGAATTTGATGAGTGTTCATAATATTTAATATTTGCTCGTTATTTCTTCGGTTTTGTGGATTTATTACTGTTGATTTGGTCGTTTTGTGCTTGTTTTCGTACAGGTCATTGTTTTCCAGAATTTGTGACAAAACGTGCGAATTCTGCATTTTTTATATTATTATTTGGTCACGGCTGGAGACATGGGCACGACTCTGGGCACGACGCGGTCTGACGTGGCAGTTTCTAGAAGGTCCAGTCAGTGGCGGTTTCTAGGAGACTTCGTCTGCACGCCTTCTGGAAGATTGACGAGCAGAGTTGCATTAGGAGACTAGTTTAAGTTTGAATTTAAATTTAAAAACAATTATCTTTTGTATTATTTTATTATTTTCTTTGTTTATCCTTTAGGCTTTGAGAGGCTATAAATACCCACTTGGGGTAAGCCTAAACTCATCATTCAGAATACATTCTTCTTTTCTCTCTAGTTTTTATAAAAGTTTTCTCTTTTCCTTTTCAAGTTCTTTTTATTTTTCTTTATTTTCAAGTTTTTATTTTTATGCTAAGTATGACTTTTGTCATGCTTAGCTAAACTTTTCATAAGCCGAGAGCTGTCGCGATGATTCAATTCCAACGGGAGAATTGAAACGGTCCCTTAATATCTTCGGAATCTCTCTCTCAATCTCTGCGCTTATTTTTTCAAAATCAAAACAGTTTTCAAAATCAAAGATTGACTTTGGTCAAGAGGTTGTTGCAATTAAACGTGTGGGAGGAAGATTCGGCTTATAGAAAGCAATTCGACTTCCTGGGAACACACTTGGCGAGATAGCTTTGCCAAGAGGGAATTGAGATCGGAATTGACGGTTATAGAAACAACAATCCGAGTCGGTCGCCACGAACTTAAACGATATTTGATCTATGACAATAGATGTTGTTAGAATCAACTACCGAAGCTGGAATCAAAGATTGCCTTGGGTATTCGGTATACAAGATAGAGTCACAAAGATAGCCCTTGTAGACAAAGTAACCGACGTGAATCCCGAAGAGAAAATCTTATTCGATGATCTAAAGGAAATTGAATCAAAGCGAAGCTTGAGGCTACTTTTACCATATTTATTCACAATCTTCATCTTCTTATTTTTACTTTAATTACTTTTATTTAATCACTTTATTATCTTTTACTAAAATCCCCCCATTTTTACTGTTTCACGCCTGGCATAAATAATTCAGACAGAAATTTATAATTTTCTAAGTCCCTGTGGAATCGACCCTTCTCCTTGCTACACATTTCCTTAATTTATTGATTGAGAATAAAGAATTATTTTGACATCTGAAACGACAGTTGTCAGTCTAGTTAAAGGGGAAGACATTCATCTACAAATCCCTTTGACCTTAATATGGAGATGCCATCGACGCAACAATCTGTGCAGTTTCCATTTGACACGATGGCTTCAAGCTCCAGGGGGAGGCATTCAACTGCGAGCTTTTTCGATCTGAATGTCGTTATGCATTCCAATTCAAGGGGAAGACGTGCAAGTAGTAGGTTCTTCGACCTAAATGTGGAGAGCATGGAGGAACCATCATCTCTACCAGAAGAACCACTTCATGAGCCTGGTGCGGATGGTGCTGAGACTGGACTATTCATTCACCCAGAATCACTGCAATTCAACTCTGATGATGATGATGATGATGATGATGATGTGGATGAAGTTTCAGCAAATGTGGCACAAACTGACCCTCTAGCACACATGTATGAAGTTGATTATGGTGCAATGTATGGGTCAGAATTTGCGGATATGCCTCATCTCGGTGACTATGGATATTACTCATCAATAAATAATGGTGAGTTATATTTAGGCATGGAGTTTTCAAGCAAAGAACAAGCGATGATGGCTATAAAAAATTACAATATCTGTAATTCTGTTCAATCGAGAGTCGACCGCTCCACGACAGAAAAATATGTTTACTACTATGCCCGACGCGAAAACGGATGCAATTGGATGGTTCACGTATCGAAGAGGAAGAGGAAAAACAACAGATAAGAACTAACAGTATACAACGGTCCTCATACATATTGTGCTGGAGGGGTCAACAAATATCATCCCAACTTGGACTCTGAAGTGATATGCTAAGTCATCATGCCCATGGTAAAAGCAAGCTCTCATATAGCTGCCGCTGTGTTGATTTCAACTATACAATCGCAATATGGGTACATTGTCTCCTATAAAAAAACTTGGTTGGCAAAACAAAATGCCATTGTCAAACTTCATGGCAAATGGAATGCATCTTACAACGAACTTCCAGGCTGGTTTAGGCTGGTGCGGAGGTTGAATCCTAGGATAATTGTGGACTTTGAAACCTCCTATGCATACCATAATGATCGAGTTCTCCTTGATCGATGCCAATTCTACCGGGTTTTTTGGACTTATCCACAGTGCGTTAATGTTGTCAAATACTGCAAGCCTGTGGTCCAGATCAATGGGACTTTCTTGTATGGAAAATACAAGCAAGTTTTATTATTGACAGATGTCCAAGAAGGCAATCGCAACATTCTTCCAGTTGCTTTTGTTCTTGTCGAAGGAGAAGATACAGATTCTTGGGCTTTTTTCCTCAGAAATTTACGTGCACATGTTATCACGAGGGAAAAAATCTGTCATTTTAGATCGCGGAGCTGGGATCAAAGCAACAATGGATTCTTTGGGTCCAATGTGGCAACCACCCTTTGTCCAACATAGGTATTGTCTCCGACACATTGCTGCGAACTACTATGGAAGATACAAGAAGAATGATGAGCGTCAATTACTTGTGTGCATGGGTAAGGGGTAAGTGAAACTGATGTAGTTTGTTTTTTTTCGATCCTTTTGATCATGTTAGTAAGTTATACATTTTTTGATCAGGTTACGAACTACTTCCTTGAATCTTTGAATCAATGCTTTAAGATTTACGGGCGAAGAACAAGGAAGGAGACGATTACATCAGCCTCATTGATAAAGAAATGTGGACGAACGCATATGATGGTGGATATCGATATGGACACATGATGACCAACTTGGCAGAGGCAATCAATTCAACCTTAAAGGGTGCACGTCACTTACCTGTAGCGGCTTTGGTAAAGACTACATATTTTCGTTTGGAGGCGTTTTTTGCGAAGCTCGGGGGATAAGCTCAAACCTGGATGCAAGGCGGTCATGTGTATCACCCTAGATTAGTTGCAAATCTACATAAAAAATGGTTGCATTAAATGGGATGTCTGTAACAAGTTTCTCTAGAAGGCATGAAATGTTTCGTGTCACAGAGTTGCCCCGACCTCTTCAAGGGATTGAAGCTGTGTCGTTAAGAGTAAATCTAAGGGATAGAACGTGCGACTGCGGGTTTTTTCAAGCTCTGAAATATCCATGTTCTCATGTGATAGCAGCTTGCTCGTATACACGTCAAGACTATAACCATTTTGTGGATCACGTATACCTACTATCTGAAGTTTTTAAGGTATACGAATTTGAGTTCCCCCATAGGTAATGACAAAGACCCTGATAAGGTTCAAGATTGGCTTCCGATTATACCAAATCTGAGTTTATTGAGGGAGTGTGACCGTCTAAAATCCAATCGAATTCATTGCGATATGGATATTCGAGAAAGATCTAGACAAGACAGAAGATGTGGGCATTGTAGAAACCCAGGACACACTAGAAAAACATGTCCACTTCTGTTGTCATCAAGTAACAATTGATTAGGAAATGATGTAGTTGTTTATCAATTAATAATTATTATACTTTAATTTGCATTTACTTAAAGTTAATGTTACTTGATAATCACTGATGAAGATTAGAAAAACGATACAATTATACGAGATGTCGATCACCAACCGTCAAGTCATCAACATAAACGGGCTCTCTACGGGGAAGGCGCCGATGTAGATCCTCCCACAATACGACCCACTCATGATGCCGCACAAGCCAATCTGTATCGGTCTTGCCGCGTCTATTTGTGGCATGCAAGTCGTCCATATTGCAAGGTGCTTTCGGAATCGGTTGAAAACAACCAAATTACCAGAGCACGCGATCAGTGGAGTGCCACTCGACGGCCGCATAACATATCAAAGAGACCATTGCCATCCAAACATCTAATAGGCCCCTCAACTCAGGTGCGATCACCGTCCTCACATCATCATTAGAATATGGCACCCATTCAAACTAAAACAAATATATATAATTTTTATCAAAATAATAATCTAATTATATAACTATAATCTAAAATCGATTTTTAAACATTTAAATTCATACCTGTGTGCCAGCCTTCTGATCGATGAGCACCCTAATTTTTTCTAAATCATCAGGTAGCTCCTGATGATTTTTCCTATCAGTAGACTACCTATTTAAGAAAAAAAAATTATTATACGCTATATAAAATGATTAATATACGAAATCAGTTTTATAATTACCTCAACAGTAGTGGAAATACGAATGGGTTCTTCACAATGGGATAAAAAAGGGCAATCAATACCATGCCCAAGACTGTAGCAGGAGGAGACATCCACCGATAGCATTTCTCCTGTAGTCAGTGGCTCGACACATCTCCGTGTACAATAAAGCCAAAACTGCCGATCCCCAACTGAGTGATCAGGCCAGATGAAAGTAGACAAGATGTCGCAACCACATACAGTGAACTTGGTTGCGCGATTTGTCCGGTATCAACAACCCTCCTATCAGTTGGAGTATGCATGCCAGTGCATACATTTTAACTTCATCATATGACGCGTCCTCGCTCAACTCCCGAAAATTGGCATCTAACCAATTTAACGGTATCCGACCACCGTTAAAACTTTTCGGGACACGTCCTAGATTATCCCAACACAAAGCAGTCCAGGAACCCTGCGCGATCCCCGATATCACATCTCCATCCACCGGAAGCCCCAGGTGCATAGCAACATCCTCAAGTGTAATCGTGCACTCTCCGCACGGAAGATGGAATATGTCGGTCTCCAGCCTCCACCGCTCTACTAAAGCAGAAATAAGGTATGGTTCTATCTTACAGTGACCCTGATATCTACCTATGTAACCGAATCCAGCCTCTACTAAATAAGGCAAGACATGGCTAGGTATCACTAACTTAAGATTCCTAATAAATAGATTTAATACACGGTCCTTCTCCTAAAATTAAATAATTACAAAAAATAATTCTTAATCTAATAATCATGCATTAAATAAATCAACAAATAATTACTAATAATTTAAATTAAATTAAAACGTTACATATCAGCAAAGTGTCGAGATATATGATTTCCATCCAAGCGAAGTAGACCGTCTTCCATTTTATATCTAGAAAAAAATTAATTAAATAAAATATTAAATAAATTAAATACAAAATATTAAAAATATAATAAAATATACCTTAGACAAAGATTATAAGAGTATTTGAGAGAAGTTGAGAGAAGTTGAGAGAATTTGGTGTGATGAAAATGATTGAGGATGGGGGTATTTATAGGGAGAGATTGGGGTGTGAAACATCGGGGTAGGTGGGTAATTATACCCAAGGCGCGCCGTAGGGGGCGCGCCTTACTGACGCGTGGCAGATTCTGGGGTAAGGCGCAGCCCCTGCACCGCGCTATACTCCTGTACACACGTGTATACCATGTCAGCATATGGCGAACTGCAAGGGGCGCGCCTTACCCCACGTGGCGCCAAATCAGCGTAAAACGCGTTGCAAGGGCCGCACCTTTCTGTAAAGGGTGTTAGATCGAGAAATATAGTCTGAACGGTGCCTGATCGGAAAATATATTGTTAAACGGTGATATATCGAGAAAATCGCCCCAACCCCAGCCGGTTGATGATTAATCTATCAAAGATTTTTGACTGCACAAACCAGTACAACTGCAATTCAAAAAGTCAAAAAAGAAGAAAACTCGATCTTTGTCAATAAGATAAGTAAATTCTGAGTCAATGTCATCTCTCATTCTTGTGTGAAAAATCAAATGAAATTCCCCAAGGCATTCTATACTAACATTAATGCGTCTCTCCTGCAACATTACAAGTTGTAAATGTGGGTGATTTTCTCAAAAAAAATCACCCTCATCAACTTTATTTCTCTGTCAGACATCCTTTCATCTTTATTTTTTGATCTAACACTCTTTTTGTCGTAAGTCACGGCTCATCGACCGTGCCATGTGAAACGTGTAAAAAAACATATGCTAGTTTTGTAAATATTTTTAAAATGATGCTAATATATAATTAATTTCTGTTATGATGATATTTGTGTAAAAATATTAACTTTATTTATTTATTTATTTTTATGTGTGATATTATTTTTTAACAATAGTTAATAATGTTTATTGACTTTTAAAATTAATTGTTTAAAACTATAAAATATTAAAAATAAACTTTTAATTATAATTGAGGGATCAAATGAATTATTATTCATTTTTTTAAAAAATTAATAAAAATGAAATAAAAAAATTAAAAGTGAATAAATTTCAATAAAAAAGAATGTAAAGCTAAAAAATATTAAAATTCAATAAAAAAGAATGTAAAGCTAAAAAATATCACCTATTTATTTAAATATTTTTTTTAATATTAATTTTAAAAAATATAAAATAAATATAAAATTACAATTTTATTAAAAATAAATAAACATTATTAATTGTTGTTAAAAGTAATAATTAATGAATAATAATTCATTTGATCTCTTAATTGTAATTAAAAGTTTAATTTAAAATATTTTATATTTTTAAACAATTAATTTAAAAGTTAATAATATTTTTCAAATATATATGAAATTTATAATTTTTTAAATTATAAAATATTTATCATCATCATCATCATTTTGTAAAAGAAATACTAGTTATAAAACTTTTATAAAATTATTCATATTTTAAAATACATACCCTCAAAACTTTCCTATACTATATTATACATATTGTGTAATCTCATGCAAAAATCAAAATAATTTTATTAAAAATAAATAAACATTATTAACTGTTGTTAAAAAATAATAAATAATGAATAATAATTTATTTGATACCTCAAATGTAATTAAAATTTTATTTTAATATTTTTTATATTTTAAAAAAATTAATTTTAAAAGTCAATAAATTTTTCAAATATATATGAAATTTATAATTTTTTAAATTATAAAATATTTATCATCTTCATCATCATTTTGTAAAATAAATACTAGTTATAAAACTTTTATAAAATTATTCATATTTTAAAATACTTACCCTTAAATTTTTTTATATTTTTAAACAATTAATTTTAAAAGTTAATATTTTTTTTTCAAAAATATATGAAATTTATAATTTTTTAAATTATAAAATATTTATTATTATCATCATCATCATTTTGTAAAAGAAATACTAGTTATAAAAATTTTATAAAATTATTCATATTTTAAAATACTTACCCTCAAAGTTTTCCTATACTATATTATAAGTATTGTGTAATTTCATGCAAAAATTAAAATAATTTTATTAAAAATAAATAAACATTATTAACTGTTTTAAAAAAATAATAATTAATGAATAATAATTCATTTGATCCCTTAAATATAATTAAAAATTTATTTTAATATTTTTTATATTTTTAAACAATTAATTTTAAAAGTCAATAAAATTTTCAAAAATATATGAAATTTATAATTTTTTAATTTATAAAATATTTATCATCATCATTATCATTTTGTAAAATAAATACTAGTTATAAAACTTTTATAAAATTATTCATATTTTAAAATACTTACCTTTAAAGTTTTCCTATACTAGATTATATGTATTGTGTAATTTCATACAAAAATTAAAATTTCTCGAGTTATAAAATAATTTGTAAAAGAAAATTTAAAGATTTTAATGTATAATGTTTTTTTCAAAATAAATAAATAAATAAAGTTAATATTTTTACACAAATATCACCTTAATAAAAATTAATAACATTTTATGCATCATTTTAAAAATATTTATAAAATTAGTACCCGAGTTTTTTATACATTCCACAAGGTGCGGTGCATGGACCACTCCTTACTCACGTGATACCACATCAATATAAGACGTAATGTATGGGCCGTATCTTATTATAAAGGATGTTAAATCAAAATATAAAGATAAAAGAATGTCTGACAGAAAAATAAAATTTGGCAGGATGATTTTTTTTTTTTTGGAAAAATCACCGTAAATGTGATCCGTTAATGCTTTTTAATTAATTAATTTCCATCTTACACCTTTGAATATCATCACTCTCGTTACTGTGCAACAGCTGAGATGAAAGTGAATCTGACAAGGCTTTCTATTTACCTATGAACTATGGTATCCGAGGACTTTTTTATGATTCAGATAGTCCAACCTCTTTTCTTGCATCTCTGGGTACGGATACTTGTATGTTGAATTTCTGTTGTGCGGCGCTTAAAAATGATGTGATCAGTTAAATAAGTTATTAGTTAAAATTTAGATCGGTTAAATAAGTGATCAGTTAAAATTTAGATCGTTTATGTTATATCATTTAATAAAAAATATTATCAAGTACAATAACATATTAGGTAGCGCTTATATAATAAAATAAACATTTAATCGAAAATATTATCAAGTACAATAACATATTAAGTAACGCTTATATAATGTAATAGGTAGCGCTTATATTAACATGTTTTATAAGTAAACCGGTATATTTATACCGGTAACATTGCAAATTTACCTATTATATTATAATTATCGGTTTCGATGTTTTTTGGATAGATACAATTTGAAATGTATCGACACTTTATGTGTGCACCTCATTGGACATTTATTATGGAAAAAAGTATCGACACAAACTTAAAAAGTGTCGATACATTATTTAGACATATTTTCTCATAAAACCGGTATATTTCTATCAGGTACATTGTAAATTTACATATCACGTTGTAATTATCGGTTTCGATATTTTTGGGATCGATACTTTTAATAAATGTATCGATACTTTATGTGTGCACCCGTTTGGCATTCATTATGGACAAAATGTATCGACACAAATTTAACAAGTGTCAATACTTTATGCTGACCTATTTTCTCATAAAACCGGTATATTTATATTGTAAATTTACATATTACATTATAATTATCGATTTCGATTTTATTGGGATAAATACTTTTAATAAATGTATCGACACTTTATGTGTGCATCTCATTTGGGTATTCATTTTGGACAATAAGTATCGACACAAATTCCACAAGTGTACATTATGTTGACCTGTTTTCTAATTAACCGGTATATTTATACCGGTTACATTGTTAATTTACCTATTACATTATAATTATTGGTTTCGATGTTTTTTGGGTCGATACTTTTAGAAAATGTATCGACACATATTTAGGTAGTTATTGTACATACCTAAATATGTCATGCGAATTTAATGTTGTATCCACCCTTCAACTACCACTACCACTACCATATCCTATTGAAAGCACGACTGAAACATGTTTAATGAACATTTACTTACATCTCCATCAACTCCGGGACCACTAAACTTGTACAACAAAATTTTTTCCAAGGATCATACTGATGCAGACAATGTTAAGCCAACCGAGGAATGCCATGAAGTACATAATGTTGATGAATCTGACAGATTGGTTGGTCAGCTCTTCTCTTCACGTGCTCAAGCTTGATACTTTTACAAGAGATTCGCGCATGAACATGGGTTTAGTACACGTAAGGGAACAACACGACTTGACGTGGAAGGGAATGTAAAGACACAAGAATTTTGTTATTCCAAAGAAGGGTTTCGAGTATCAAAAGTCAATACTGTTGATCGTCAACATGCTCATACGCCAGTCACAAGAACAGGATGCAAGGCTAGAGTCGTAGTTACAACAACAAATACAAACGATCACTGGGTTATAAGTAAGTCTTATCAGAAACATAATCATGCATTGTGCACACATGCTATGACACCATTTATGCGTTCTAATAGAGCTGTAAGTAAGGCTGATATCGATGAGGCAACAACATTGAAAGAGGTCAGTGTTGGCACGTCACAAATAATGAACTATTTAACGCACCAGGCAGAGAGCTATCATAATGTTGGATTTACACATAAAGACCTCTACAATGCACTTCAAAGAGGTAAAATAAAGGAAATCGTCAATGGGGATGTGAATGCGCTTATTGCTTACATTGATTATAAGAAACATGATGATCTCGGGTTTTTTATGACATACTCGATGTTTATGTATGTTCGTTTATGTTCATTTATTATGTTCGTTTATGTTCGTTTGTTTGAGTTCGTTTACGTTCGTTTATGTTCGTTTGTTTGTGTTCGTTTACGTTCGTTTATGTTCGTTTATCATTTAAATGAACGAACATGAACAAGCTATATTCTTTAATGAACGAACATGAACAAAATTTTTTTTGTTCATGTTCGTTTATTTATTAAATGACAAACATGAACATACCTCCGTTCGTGTGCGTTCGGTTCGTTTATAGGCCTAAAATTGAATATGTAGCAGTAGCATTTTTAATTCAAGGTTTTGATTTAAAAATCAAATTTCAATTTAAATCAATTAATTCCATGGAGACGCCCACGTGTTGGTTAGATCAAGTTAAATACGATTGGCGTTCGTAAATTTGACCTTGTGGAAGCGTTTTACGTGATTATGAGGGGATTTTACCAAATCTATCTGCGGATTCGGAGTTTTGGAAAAATTTTGAAGGCCTTGGCATTGATTGGTCTTTGAGAGCGGGAATAGTTATGGTGGAAACAGGTAGCAGGGTTGAATTGTCTATTTTCAGTTCTACTTCGGCTAAGGGGGTGGCTCATCTATGCTGCCACATATTGCAGATTTAATAGGTCGATCGTGGACGGTGTAACTTGTTTTTTCTCCACGAGAATACAACAGAGCAACGGATATTATGGCGAGGATGGCCTGTCACCTCTCATTTGGCTTGCATGTTTTCTTTACTGCTCCGGAGACTGTCGCACCCATTGTTTCTGTTGAAGCTTGGCATTGTGGTGGGAGAGGATCTGTAGTCTAGGATCTTTGTGTCTGAACTTATCAACAATCTTTAGGTGCATTGACCGATCTCATGAAGAATATAACTAGTAAAATATAAGAGCTAGGGACATGTATATACATTTTTCTTTTCTAAAGTGAGTTGCAATAATTTCAAAACCTAATGCTCAAACCTGCTAAGGGCTCCATGATCCATCCACTTTGGCTAATTTTCACTTCGGAAGAAGAAGATTAAATTGTTTCATCAACGAGAAATCCCAACAATTCCAACAAAATATTATACATATACTCCAAGCCATGATATCAGATGCAACTTTAAAAGCTTCCATAGAAGTGGGATAACAGTAAACTGTAAGCAGGGAAAAATTTACAGCTTCAGTAGAGGATAAACCGAGAACTGTTTTGTTCGAACGAAAAACATTACAAAGAATTATTCTAAATTCCCATTATAACAACCAGATGCAGAGTTCTATCGTATCAACAATCCTAGAGTTCAATAAACAATAACATATCTACTGCATTCCTCCATAAACACTCCTTAAAACAGAAACAGAGCATTTCAATAAAGCAGCCAAATTTTGTATATAATTCCATCATTCCAATATTTAAACCTCAGAATAGATAATCCAACACTGAAGTATCATTTCTTACAAATTCTCCTTGCGGCGCAAGCAATCAATACAATCCTCTACTGCTATTGAGAATCGACCCCAGAGTCCCCTATTAGAACCAAATCATAATAAATATGAAATTAACCAGGATCTAATCATGCTAAATCATCAAAAATAAATTAAATACTAGATGCGGAAGTGTACCTGAATTAATTAATAGGTTGAAACCTTTAATCTATCTTTGGTTGTGATCTTCCAAGAAGATAGAATTCTCTTAAGTATAAACTCTCTGACGGGATAAGAGTAAATACGAGATTTGCTATTTCTTGGGGACCATAACCCTTTTATATAACCGATTTAAGAATCAATTATTGTTTGTACTTATAAATTTGTCCCTCATCAAATTATAAATACAACTTTAATAATATTTATACTTTTATTTCCATGACACTTCTAACACCTTATAACTTTATAACATAATTGATCACTTAATTTATGACATATTTTATGATAACAATATATATTATAAATATGTGCTCATAATTATGGATTTTAATCTAACAATCTCCCACTTGGACAACATGTTTCCTGATAAATGTATATCCTTATGAGTTCAATAGGTATTCTATAACAATCTCCTCGTATCATTCATGACTAGACCCGTGAATGATCACATATACAAACATAATCAAATGACATAGATCAATCATGGAGCGAAGCATGGAAATTACATACAATGTGAATCTATTTCTAACTGGTCCTCTTTAAACATTAGTGAGATCAAATTTTACCGAAATTAGAGTGTGGATAAACCAAAATAAAATTTTATTTCTGCAGAAAATAATTTTAACATAAATATCCTTAAACTGAAGTAATTGAAATTGTATCTATAACAAACGAATATTAATATTACAAACTCCCACTAAAATAAAATATTCTTAAATGATATTACACCCACATGAGTAGTGTGCTCATGAAAGACTTTGGGTGACAGTTCTTTAGTAAGCGCATAATTATGAGTTTCTACCAACATGGTCTATAAAAACATAATCACTTTGAAATTTCTTTAACAACCAGAAAAATAATGTCTATGTGCTTAGACTTAAGATATTTCTATTATATATATGGAATAAAGGACAACAACTTAGTTTTCACCAAATAACTAAAGTGATCTTTCTTATCAATCCATAATTAGCTGTTCACGTGACAAAATTTTGCATTTATATTCCAATAAGTCGGAGTCTATAAAACTTGATGATCTCTTACTTACTAGACCTCCAATATGTGAGCATGTGATATTTTTTGTTCTTAAATGTATTGTATGAATCAATTTGGCTGCTATCCAACGATCCATACCCAAATTGCTTAAATATCTGCTTAATATCCTAAAATCATACGTTATGTCTGAATGTGTATAAACATGAATATACATTAAATTCTTTATTTATTTTGAAGCATAAAGAACCTTTTACATTTCCTTAGTTTCAAAATCATCCTTAGGGCACTGATAAAGACTAAACTTGTTTCCTTTAGCAATAAGGGGTATTATTTGATTTACTCCCACTGAACTTATAATATATACAATAATCAACCTAATTCATCTAAAAACCAAATGAGATAATCACTTGGTGAAATTTGTTATACAATTAACGGGAGTAATACTTGAACTTATAAATAGATTTTCTTAATTTGCATATCATTAGTTTTGTTTCATTTGACACAATTTTCTAACTGCATCGTATAAAATATTCCATCAATATTAACATTGAGAAACACAGTTTTGAAATCCAACTTATGTAACTCATAATCAAACATGAGCAACAAGTATCATAATTATCTTGAGAATGTCTTTAAATGAAACCAAAGAGAAAGTCTTTACGAAATTATTGTATTCTTTCTAAATATATATTTTAGATACAAGACATACCTTATTCATATCAACATCACAATTTGCATCCATCTTGGTTTTAAATATCCATTTGCAACCAATAAAATTTGCACATTCAAGTAATGAAACAAGTTCTCAAACTTTCTTGTATAGAACTTATACTCTTCTTCAATGACATTAATCTACTTTTGAGAGTCAAAACTTTTATGACACAACGAAAGTTGATTAAATCATCTTTCATCATTATACTGTTATTCTTATTCTTATTTCTTATAGAAACATAATAATCTAAAATAATATTCCTCTCATCTCGTGGATATTCCTAATAACACTTGTTCTTTGAGGTTGTTGAGTTTGTTCTTCTGTAACAATTTCTCATCTTAAGTGAAGAGTTGTTCAATATTATCTTATTTGAGATTTTAGACTCACTTCTTGATTAAAGACATGTATAACACATGGATATCATCAAAAGTGATGATAGGAATTGAGTTATAATCCAATTCCTCCTTTAAATTAATTTTTAAACCTTATTTCTCCCTCCAAACTCAATATCCTAAAAGATAGTGTTATAGATCTTACCTTAAAAATATTTTTTAATTGTGAAATCATAAAATTTATAACCCCTAGATCATGTAGAATAACTAAAGTAGTTGCTTACTGTTTTAGAATTTTAATTTCTCTTCATATGTCCTAACTTATTCCAAAAGAGAAGAACACTTTATAACATATTATTGTCTCTTTTGAATTGGACTCTTAACCACCACATTCTGATTTTATTTTCACCCTTATATTTATATGCACTTTTTAAATGAGTACTTTAAAGCTTATTATGCTTCAACCTTTCTTTCTCTTGCACACAATAAAAAATGAGCTCATTTAGATTTCATTTCTCCCTTTGAGTTGATTAAACTCTATCGGAAACGATTCTAAATTCACAAGAACAAGTAATCCTTTGAAAAAAACTCGATCTTAAGTGCCTTAAGTTTTGAAGTAATATGAAACATATCCATAATGTACTCCCTCACATTTCCTTGACCCTTATACTTTATATACATCAAAGAAGTAAAGAAATGATGTCATTTAAACCTTATTGTTTTAAAAAACATTTCTCAACTTCGTCAAGAAAACCATTAGCTTTAGTAATATTTTCAGATTATGTGCTCTTAAAAACTTATAAAATTTTGTGTTTTATGATCAATAGACTTATACAATTTAAATAAATTTCACCTCTCTCAAAATCTCTTAAACCAATTAAGAATGTTATTTCCTACGAGAGGTGGAAATTGTTTTTTACTTAGCGCAAAGTCTATGTTCATACAACCAAACCTTTTGTAAGTGCATCATTTCTTCATATTCACGTTCCTAAGTGTATTTTTCCATAAAAAAGATATTGTGATAGCAATAAATAAATAAATAAATTGAATATAGAACAAAATATAAATAAAACTAAAGCACACATCTTAAGTAAATAAGTAAATTCAAAATTATGGCTAATTTCAATCACAAGATACCAAACACTACATAATATCAAGTCTTTGAACAATAATATTAACAATAAACGGTACTCTTGTTGTAGTAATCAAACACTGACAATAAGTTATGTCGAACAAAAGACTAATCTTTGGACTAATGTAATGGTCACATAAAATAAATACATTATAATTGTCACATGTTATTACCACAAGTGTCGCTTGAAATCCAGTCAAATATTAACTTTCCTTTGGGCCAATTAATAAATGCATGAATCAAAAGAAACACATAATCATATTGATGTTTCAAATAAATTAGTCTACACAAAAGAGGTCACTTTGGTGACATTTTCTTTCAACTAATCTATCAAAATATCAGACATAATCATAATATAAGTTAATTTATTTCAATATATATATATATATATATATATATATATTTAACCAACAATCAAAATTGAAAAAACCGAATTGAATATATACATACATTGCATTAACAATATAAGTAAAACCATATAAATATTGTCAACCAATCAATTTCTCTTAATTTATCTTTTAATTAAATTAAAAGATAACCAAAATAATAATAAATTTGAATACACTTAAACCTTGTCTCAAGATATCAAATACTCCATTAATATTTCATCTTTAGAGAAAATATTCATCTCAAGTGATATCTAATACGATAACCAAACATTAATAATAAAAACATGTCAAGCAAAAATCTTCATTTGGATCGATTTATTACTCACACATTAAACCGAATAATTATCAAATGCTTATTACCAAAGTTGTACATGCGATTATGTTAACTATTAATCTTCCTTTGGGCCGATCAATACTAACATATCATAAGTTACATGCATATAACCCTTCATATTTTAAATAAGTCATCTCAAAATAAATATCAATTTCAAATTTAATATTCTATAACAATCAAATGTCAAAACTGGATTTTTTTATTACACTACAATATCCGAAATAACCCCAAATAAGAATACATAAATGGTGTTCTCAAAAATTAGAAACTCAAGTATTTGATTGTTTCTAACAAATTCCTTAAACATGCATTTAATACATAACTTCATAAATTACCATAGACAAACCGAATTCAAAACAACCAACATTTAATCAAAGTCAAAGTACATACTAGTGAAAGATAACTTTTCCAAAGATTAAATAATAATAAATAATAATAATAATAATAATAATAATAATAATAATAATTTTAGTTAAACTAAATCGAATATATCAATGTCAAATATATATTTTATATCCATAACAGTAAAAAAAACCAAATTTTCTAATCATGTCATGATTTTTGAAGTAACCCATAATAAGATTGTCTAAAAAATGTTATTATAAAATCGAAAAATCTAAATATTTGACTATTTATCAAAACTATGGATTCATAAAATAAAACCAAAATACGATACAAGAAACTAAAACCAAATACATAATCCATAATCCATAATCCGAACTTATACTATAAGTAATACATATTTGTAATCTAACTTTACGTACATAAAAATTATGTACGCTTCATAATTTTTGGTTCTTAATCCACACATAATCTAGAAGATTTAGCACTAAGAACTTATGGCATAGTATGAAGCATACAACGATAATCGTTAAAGGTGAAACAGACCAAATGAAACATAAAGGTTCATCCATTTTAAGGCTAAACACTAATATGTATATAATCAAAATTAGGAAACACAAAACAAAACTTAATAATTGTAGAAGCAAAAGCTATGCACTCATATTTCTTTGTACAATAGAATCCTATAAAAAATATTACAGGACATTTACCTCTGTCGAGGAAAAATAAAACAATCGATAAGACTCAATCCATAAACCAAACACACACATATATATAAATTAAACATGAATGGAATCTATGAAATTAATGCATTCAAACATATTAATTTAAAACCCTAAATTAATAGAATTAATAAAATATCAGACCTGAATTTTAATATGATATGAGATATCAAATCAATTTATTAAAACCATATTTAAAAATAAATCTATAAATCAAATAAGTTCTCAATGATTTAACACAATATGACGACGATGCACTTGTTAGAATCAAACCATGATAAATATGAAATTAATCAAGATCTAATCATGTCAAATCATCAATAATAAATTAAATACTAGATGCGGAAGCATACTTGAATTAATTGATAGGTTGAAACCATTGAATCTATCTTTGGATGTGATCTTCTAAGAAGATAAAATTCTCTTATGTATAAACTCTCTGACGAGATAAGGGTAAATATGAGATTGTCTATTTCTTGGAGACCATAACCCCTTTATATAATTGATGTAAGAATCATTTATTGTTTGTACTTATAACTTTATCCCCATCGAATTATAAATACAACTTTAATAGTATCTACACTTTTATTTTCATGACACTTATAATACCTTATGATTTTATAACATAATTGATCACTTAATTTATGTCATATTTTATGATAAAAATATACATTATATGCCCATAATTATAGATTTTAATCCAACATCCCCAACACTGCAAAAGCCAGAAGCGGGTTAGCATCCAAAGTGTCAAAGATAGGTGGAATTATATTCCTGAAGAGATTCAAATAAGGATCACAGAGATCCCTAATAGCCTAAAGGGCCTGCCTGTCCCAAGGAATGTTAGGGAACTAACTGAGCAGAACCTACCCCACTGTAAATGTCGAGTCACTTAGTTAATCCCGTCACAACCACCGTCAACGACCTGTTGAGGTATCCACTAGGGCGGTCCTTTAAGGAAGCGAAGAAGATGTCAACATTATAACAACAAATGCAAAAGATAGGAAATGAATAATGCCTTGATATATTTCTCATTTCAATAAGGGTATATATATACAAGAAATTAAGCTAAGTGATGTAAACTAACTAAGCAAACACCTAGATAACAGAAACAACAAACTAACTTCTGTTATTACAAGAGGCTTCATAACTCTCCCTCTCAAGTTGGTGGTTGAAATACGTCTTTAACGCCCACCTTGCTAATTAGATATTCATGTTGAGCCACTCATAAAGCTTTGGTCAACACATCTGCTTGCTGCTCTCTTCTTGTTATATGTTCTGCTTGAATCAATCCTTTTGTATCTTATCTCGAACAAAATTGCAATCGATTTCAATATGTTTCTTGCGTTCATGATACACCGGATTAGACGCGATTTGCAAGGCTGCTTTGATGTCGTAGAACATCTTAGCTGGTCCCTCCTTTCTGATATTCAAATTCAGTTAAAACACCATCCATCCAACTAAGTTAATTTCATCTTTGTTATCACCATGCTTTTGTTGGTTTTTGGCAAAAGTCCCACATTGGTTGTGTATAAGGAGGAGGGGAAATTCTTTTGTTATAAATAAAGCCCTCCTCCTCCTTAGTTAATTATCCCACAAATATAAGCCTTCTTCTATTTTAAAGGCTATTTGTATTCTTTCTCTCTTTGTAATATTTCCTCTATTAGTGAAATATTTTGGTGTTCTCTTTTATGTCTATTTAATAGCTATTATCGGGTATAGTTGTTGTCAATTATTGTCCTATTAAAATTACTTGTCTTGGTAGTTCTGTCTAAGGAAAGTGGGTTTTAAGAGGGACCATTGTGACCCCTCCTCTTTCCTGGGAATCTACCTTGGGGTGATTTTTAGTACAATCGTTTTCACACTAGTCACCTAGATAATAGTTTTCACGGTGAATCTGTTATTGGTGGAAATTAACCCGAATTTCACAACAATTGGTATCAGAGCTCTTGGTTTATTTTAGTATGCTCTGTGGTTGCGGCTTAGGTTGATCTTCCACATCAGAAAAATTTCCTTGGGATAATTGACATTCTGCATTGGCAGCTATTAAATAGAATTTGTAGCAGAAATGGCAGACGCTTCTTCATCTTCAATTTTGGCAAGAAATGCTGTGACAAATGTTAGATTTGCAGTGGAGATTTTTGATGGCACCGGTCATTTCGGCATGTGGCAAAGCGAGGTTCTAGATGCCCTATTTCAGCAGGGTCTAGACATTACTATTGAAGGAGAGAAACCAGATGATGTTGAGGAGAAAGAATGGAAGAGGATCAATAGAATGGCATGTGGTACTATTCGATCGTGTCTTTCTAGAGAGCAGAAGTATGCATTTTCTAAGGAAACTTCTGCAAGTAAATTGTGGAAGGCACTGGAGGAGAAATTTTTGAAGAAAAGCGGTCAGAACAAACTCTACATGAAAAAGAGACTGTGCCGCTTCAACTTTGTACCAGGTACCACTATGAATGATCACATTACTAGCTTTAATCAGCTGGTGACTGATCTGATGAATATGGACGTGACTTTTGAAGACGAAGATCTGGCTCTGATGTTGATGGGATCACTTCCTGATGAGTTTGAGTATCTTGAAACTACTCTACTTCATGGGAAGGTTGATGTGTCTCTTAGTGAAGTAACTGCTGCCTTGTATAGTTATGAATTGAGAAAGAAAGACAAACAAGAAAACACAAGTGTCGAAGCAGAAGCTCTTGTTGTTAGAGGCCGTTCCAAGAGTCAGAATAAAGGAAGCAGAGGGAGATCGAAGTCAAAGTCCAGATTGAGCAAAGATGAATGTGCCTTTTGTCGAGAAAAATGGCACTGGAAGAAAGAATGTCCCAGGCTAAAGAATAAAGGCAAACCTGAAAGGGGGAAGGCTATCTCAGAATCAAATGTGGTCGAGTTTGATGATGGAGATTCAGATTTCGCATTCGCTGCTAAGCCATCAACCAGCTGTTCCAGTTCATGGCTGTTAGATTCAGCTTGTAGCCACCATATGACCCCCAATAGAGAATGGTTCTTTGATTTTAAAGAACTAAAAGGTGGAATTATCTACATAGCAAATAATTCCCCTCTTGACACACTTGGGATTGGTTCAATTCGCTTGAGGAATCAGGATGGATCAATCAGAACCTTAACAGGTGTCCATTATGTACCAGATTTAATGAGAAATCTCATCTCTGTGGGAACCTTAGAGTCAAAAGGTTTAGAAGTGAGGGCAAAAGATGGGATTATGAGGATTATCTCTGGTGCACTGGTGATAATGAAGGGAATCCGAAAAAGAAACAATGTGTATTACTTTCTGGGTAGTACAATTGTTGGGACAGCAGCAGTGGCAGCTTCTACTGATGAACAGGAGTCAGAAGCAACCAGGTTATGGCATATGCGCTTGGGGCATGTTGGTGAAAAATCCTTGAAATTACTGATAGATCAAGGATTATTGAAGGGTGCTCGGGCTTGCAAATTAGCTTTTTGTGAGCATTGCATCAAAGGGAAGAAGACGAGGGTGAAATTTGGAACAGCAATCCATGATACTAAAGGTATTTTGGATTATGTTCATTCAGATGTATGGGGGCCTTCCAAGACAACTTCATTGGGAGGAACACACTATTATGTCACCTTTGTTGATGATTTTTCCCGGAGAGTTTGGGTGTATCCAATGAAGACAAAGGATGAGGTGCTAGGATTTTTCCTTAAATGAAAAAGATGATGGAGACTCAAACAGGCAGAAAAATCAAACGTCTCCGTACAGACAATGGTGGAGAGTACAAAAATGATCCATTTCTGAAAGTCTGTGAAGAGGAAGGTATTGTTAGGCACTTCACTTTCAGAGGTACACCACAACAGAATTGAGTGGCAGAGCGTATGAACCGGACATTAGTGGAGAAGGTTCGGTGTATGTTGTCTAATGCTGGGTTAGGCAAAGAATTTTGGGCTGAGGCTTTGGTCTATGCTTGTCACCTTGTCAACCGCTTACCATCGACTGCTATTGGTGGTAAAACACCATTAGAGAAATGGTTTGGAGTACCTGCTACAGATTATGATTCCTTACATGTGTTTGGTTCCACTGCATACTACCATGTTAAGGAGTCAAAGCTGGATCCAAGAGCAAAGAAGGCGATTTTTATGGGGATCACCTCTGGTGTGAAAGGCTATCGTCTTTGGTGTCCAGAAACAAAGAAAATAATCTTCAGCAGGGATGTTACCTTTGATGAATCTACCATGTTGAGAAAGGTGACTTCAGAAAAATTGGAGCAGACAGATGGAACTCCCAAAAAGGTGGAGTTTGAAGGAAGCAAATTTGTCCCAACCAGTAAAGAAAATGATGTTGACTCTCCTATGGTAGAAGAAGAGTCAGATGAAGAAGAGGTTCAGACCTAAGAACCTCCACAGCAACATGAATCAATTGCACTCAGAAATGGAAAGAGGACCATTAGACAACCTGCTTGTTATGCTGATATGGTCTCTTTTGCATCACCAATTGCAATTGATGACGTTCCTGCCACTTTTCATGAAGCAGTTCAAAGTTCAGAACATAAAAAGTGGAGGATTGCTATGAATGAAGAAATGCAATCCCTTCAAAAGAATCAGACGTGGAAACTAGCTAGTCTTCCGAAGGGAAAGAAGGCAATTGGGTGCAAGTGGGTATATGCAAAGAAAGATGGATTTCCTGACAAGAATAACATCCGCTACAAAGCAAGATTGGTGGCTAAAGGCTACGCTCAAACGGAGGGAGTTGATTATAATGAAGTATTTTCTCCAGTTGTAAAACATTCCTCCATCAGAATTTTGTTGGCTTTGGTAGCGCAGTTGGATTTGGAACTAGTTCAGATGGATGTAAAAACTGCATTTTTACATGGAGACTTGGATGAGGAAATCTACATGACTCAGCCAGATGGATTCAAAGTTGCTGAAAAAGAAGAGATGGTGTGCAAATTAGAAAAATCGCTATACGGATTGAAGCAATCTCCAAGGCAGTGGTACAAGCGATTTGACAAGTTTATGATAGGGCAGAAGTACATAAGAAGCAAATATGATCATTGTGTGTATTTACGCGAGCTAGAAGACGGATCCTATATATATCTTCTTCTTTATGTTGATGATATGCTGATAGCTTCCAGGAGTCAGACAGAAATTGCGAAACTAAAGACTCAATTGAACAGGGAGTTTGAGATGAAGGATCTTGGTGAAGCGAAGAAGATTCTAGGCATGGAGATATCAAGGGATAAGAAATTGGGGAGGCTTTGTTTGTCTCAGAAAGAATATCTGAGGAAGGTACTAAAACGATTTGGCATAAATGAGATGTCAAAACCAGTTAGTACACCTTTTGCTCCTCATTTCAAGCTCGGTGCATCCATGTCACCTAAGGATGATGCAGAATGGGAATACATGTCAAAGGTTCCGTATGCAAGTGCTGTTGGTAGCTTGATGTATGCAATGGTGTGTACGAGACCTGATATTTCATAGGCAATTGGGGTTGTGAGCAGGTATATGCATGATCCTGGAAAGGAGCATTGGCAAGCTGTGAAATGGATTCTGCGGTATATTCTGAACACCGTAGATGTTGGTTTGGTCTTTCAGCAGGACAAACAAGATGGTCAGTGTGTGTAGTTGGGTATTGTGATTCAGACTATGCAGGTGATTTGGACAAGCGTCAATCAACTACTGGTTATGTGTTTACATTTGCAAAGGCACCAGTCAGTTGGAAGTCCACCTTACAGTCAACAGTGGCTTTGTCTACTACAGAGGCAGAGTATATGGCAGTTACAGAGGCTGTGAAGGAGGCAATTTGGCTTCAAGGGTTGCTTGGTGAATTGGGAATGGAACAAAAGCACATCAAAGTGCACTGTGACAGTCAGAGTGCTATTCATTTAGCAAAGAACCAGGTTTACCATGCAAGGACGAAGCACATTGATGTTCGATATCACTTTGTACGAGAGATTCTAGAAGAAGGTGGAGTCATAATCCAGAAGATTCGGACCACTGAGAATCCTGCTGATATGTTGACAAAAGTGGTAACTGCGGTCAAGTTTAAACATTGTTTAGATTTGGTCAATATTGTTACAAATTAAAAGATTGTTTTTTTTAGAGATGTGTGTGGAATTTGCCAAGGTGGAGATTTGTTGGTTTTTGGCAAAAGTCCCACATTGGTTGTGTATAAGGAGGAGGGGAAATTCTTTTGTTATAAATAAAGCCCTCCTCCTCCTTAGTTAATTATCCCACAAATATATAAGCCTTCTTCTATTTTAAAGGCTATTTGTATTCTTTCTCTCTTTGTAATATTTCCTCTATTAGTGAAATATTTTGGTGTTCTCTTTTATGTCTATTTAATAGCTATTGTCGGGTATAGTTGTTGTCAATTATTGTCCTATTAAAATTACTTGTCTTGGTAGTTCTGTCTAAGGAAAGTGGGTTTTAAGAGGGACCATTGTGACCCCTCCTCTTTCCTGGGAATCTACCTTGGGGTGATTTTTAGTACAATCGTTTTCACACTAGTCACCTAGATAATAGTTTTCACGGTGAATCTGTTATTGGTGGAAATTAACCCGAATTTCACAACAGCTTCGATACTCTGCTTTTGCAAACGACCTTGACACCGTTTGCTTCTTTGATTTCCATGATACCAAAGAATTTCCAAGTTTTATGCAGTAACCCGTCACTGACCTCCTTATCATGGGACACGAGGCCAATCCGAATCGTAAAACGCAAATAATTGACACTTACTTGATGCGTCTAGCAGAGTTCCTTGACCCAAACTCCCTTTTATGTATCGAACCACTCTTAGGGCTGCTTCTAGATGGGATTGCATAGACTAATGCATGAACTGACTTAAATATTGTATTGTATAAGCAATATCGGGACTTGTATGTTTTAAATAAATGAGCCTCCCAACTAATCTTTGATACAGAGTTCTATCTTACAATTCTTCATTAGTATTATCACTTTGAACTGTCTCTCCAAAAGCTGCTGAAACAAGTTTATTGTTCTGCTCCAAGGGTGTAGAAACCGACTTTGCTCTTCCCAATCCCACATCTTCGATAAGTTCCAGAGCATGTTTCCATTGGTTCGAGACAACACCCTTTTCTGATCGCATAACTTCCAGCCTAAGGAAATACTTGAGTTCACACAAGTCCATTTTGAAACTGTGATGTAAAATACTCTTGATGCCATCTATTAACCCTGCATCATTCCGGTGATTAATACATCATCGACATACACAAGAACTATCATAAGTTTACCTTATCCTTGCTTTATAGACATGGAATAATCATGTTTACTTTGACAACAACCTGCTGATAAAAGCGCCTCTGTCAACTAAATATTCTATTGTTTAAAGGCTTGTTTCAAACCATAAAGTGATTTTTGTAGTCGGCACACCATACGCTCCCTCTGACTACAAAAACCATCGGGCAACGTCATATAAACTTCCTCTAGTAAATCACCTTGAAGAAATGCATTATTTACGTCCATTTGCCAAAGTGGCCAGTCAAAATGTAGGCAAGAGCAAGAACAAGGCGAATCGTAATAAACTTAGCCATTGGGAAAAAATGTTTCAACAAAATCCACGCCTTCCTGTTGATCATACCCTTTCGCTACCAAACGTGTTTTAGAACGCTCCACTTCACCGGAGGCTCTATACTTGATCTTATAGATCCATTGCTGATTTTCTCATAAGGAAAAGGTACAACAGTCTACGTATTATTCAACTCAAGAGCTAAAATCTCATCTTTCATGGCTTGCACCCATTGAGGATGGGTACAAGCTTCTTTATAAAAAGATGGTTCAATCAAATGAGAAGTGGAAGAAAGAAATAATTGTGTGCGATGAGATAAACGAGAATAAAATATATGTTTAGAAATAAGATACTAACCTGAAATAGACGAAGTTGATTGGTAAGTTCGAGCATAGTCACATAACCAATTTGGAGGCTTAAAAACTCTAGTGGATCTGCGTGACACAGGAGGGACTAAATCTGGGGATATTTCTGCTGAAACAGAAGGTAAAGAATTAGAAACTGAAGGTATAGAAGAATCTGCTAAAGCCATAGGTAAGGTAGGTAATGAACCGCTCGTAGGCATTGGATAAATAAAAGGTGAGACTGAAGGTTGAATTCTAGGTTGCAATACCAAAAAATCATCATTACAAACACTAGGATGAGAAGGAAAAAAAGAGTTTACAGTAGCAATAGGAAAACAAAAGGGAAACATGTCTTCATGGAAAATAACATCCCTGCTAACAAAAAAAAACCTTGGTTTTGAGATTAAACAAAATGTAACCCTTTTGGGTTGATGAATATCCAAGAAACACAGAAGGAAGGCTTTAGCAGAAAATTTATCATTATAATTGGTGTCAGTGGCATAACAAATTCAACCAAAAACATGAAGATGAGAAAGATTGGATACTTCATTATATAGCTTTTCAAAGGGAGTTTTCCAGTGCAACACAAATGAAGGTAAGCGATTAATAAGGTAACAAGCAGTATTAAGGCACTCACCCTAAAATTTAATCGAAACATTAGAATGGAAACGAAGGGCTCTAGCAACCTCTAAAAGATGTCGATACTTTCGCTCTGCTTCCCTATTTTGCTGGCGTGTACGGACACAAGTACTTTGATGAATAGTCGCAAAGGAAGAAAAGAAATCAAAACATCCCAAGTGACGAATTACTCTTCAGTTTTAGAGAATATTGTTTATTTTATTGAGTGTTTAGAGAAATATTATTTCTTGCATATGAACTTTGCAAAAATTCTCAAATTAGTTCTTGAATTTGCTTTTTGTTGCATATTGGTACTTGAATTTTAAAAAAATCAAAAGAAAAAAAAGAAATTCTCAAATTGGTACTCAACACCAACGAGGTATTCTAACAACTAATTAAGTTATGACACGTGGTACTTAATAACTTTATCGATCGACCTAATTGATTATTGAGATGTTAACATAGGTATTGTTTGAGATTTTTTTTCAAGTTTAAATATTAATTTGATAAAAGTCACTAGATTCAAGTACCAATTTGTATAATAAGCCAAAAAAAACTATAAAGCATTCATAACATAAGAAAGGAGAAGGAGAAAAGGGGGGAGAAAAGTGTATTCAAATTATATATCAACACAAGGGAAACAGTTGAGGGCGTAAGTAGGGCAAGTACATATAATAAACCTCTATGAAATTTTCTTTCACCATGATCTCCGAAATGATCGTTTTCAGAGGACCAACCACCACACTCCATCGAACCACCGGGCGTGACCCTAACCAGAACCCTCGACGTTTAACCTTATACTCGAGCCGTATGGTGCTTCCCTTTCTCCTCTTCAGACGCATCCGTCCCTGGCACCACGGCACCAATAGCGTCGAGTTTGGAAACATCGATACGGTCATAGAACCTTTTCTCAGCATTCTTTAAAAAAGAAGACCCGTTGGTGCTAATGCGGATTGCAAATTAAGTGTTTCAGCCAATTCGCAACTCGGTTGCTTATATAGTGAGTGATAAGATAGCAGTTGAGCTATCTAAGAAAACAAGAAAAGAACTGAAACCTCTGTAATTCTTTATTAACAAAAAGTTGATCTCTCTTGAGTTAGAGAGTAGCTATTTATACAAGCAAAGAGAAAGGTAACTGTTGTGTAACAAATCATTAACAACTTAACTGCTCATAACAAGAAGCTAACAAACTATTCTAGAACTATTCTAGAACTCACACAACCCATGCACAGGCTCGTATAGATAACACTAACATTCACCCTGCTTCATTAACTTCTTCAGCACTTGCTGCAGCTTCTGCAGCTACAACGAACTTCTTGACTTCAATATTCCCCCTGCCATTCCCACTTTGTAAACCTGCAGGAAGACCTCTTAGTTGTGTTACTAAGAGTTCCTGTCTGTGTTTGAGAAACGAATGGGAAAAGAGTGGCTTTGTCAAAGCATCTGCCACCTGCTCATAGGCAGGAATCTCATTAACTTGTAAACGACCATCATCAACCATTTTTCGAACAAAAAATAAGTCAAGCTCAATATGCTTGAACTTAGAGTGCTGAACAAGATTGGCACAGACCGCAACAGTGCTGGAATTATCACACCACAAGGTAGCTTTACCATGTGGAACCACACACAACTCCTGAAGTAATGACTCAACCCAAATAATCTCAGCAACTGCAGAAGCAACACTTCTATATTCGACTTCAGCCGTGGAACGAGAAACAACTTGTTGTTTGCGTGAGCTCCAGGAAATAAGATTCCCACCAAAGAAAATACAGTAGCCAGTCGTGGAACGCCTATCATCAGGATCGGACCCCCAGTCTGCATTCGCAAAACCAGTCAGAGACATGCGAGAAGATGCTGTAAATCGAAGACCATAATCAGCTGTCCCTTGAAGATAACGTAAAATCCTCTTAACAGCCTGAAAATGGCTATTACGAGGTGACTGCATGAACTGACAAACTTTGTTTACTGCAAAGGAAATATATGGCCGAGTGACTACTATGTACTGAAGAGCTCCTATAATGCTTCTATATTGAGCTGCATCTTCAACGGGGTCACCAGTATCAATCGATAACTTGTAATTGGAGACCATGGGAGTAGGAAGACTCTTGACATCACCAAAACCATGCTTATACAAAAGCTCATGAATGTATTTTTGTTGAGTCAAAACAAGACCATTGTCATCAGAACACACCTCTATACCAAGAAAGAAATTAAGAGAACCAAGATCCTTTAACGAAAAACGAGAAATCAGTTTTTCAATCACACTGAACCTCACTAGCATCACTCCCTGTCAAGATGATATCATCTACATATACAAGCATGTAGACAACACTGCTAGCTGATTTTTGAACAAACAAGGATAATTCAGATTTAGACAAAACGAACCTTTCAGAGACCAGGTATTCTCGAAGGCTCTCAAACTAGGCCCAAGGAGCTTGCTTCAAGCCATAAATTGCTTTATGCAGCTTGCAAACTAAACCATCACCAGCTTGCACAAACCTAGGAGGCTGAGTCATGTAAACCTCTTCCATCAATGCCCCTTTTAAAAAGGCATTATTAATATCTACCTGACGTAACAACCAACCTCTTGTCAATGCAAGAGTAAGAATCACTCGTACTGTTACAGGTTTCACAACCGGACTAAAAACCTTATGAAAATCAATCCCTGGTTGTTGAAGAAACCCCTTCGCAACAAGATGAGCCTTGTACCGAGACACTGAGCCATCAACAATACGTTTCGCCTTAAAAATCCACTTGCAGTGAACAGGTACACGATCTCTAGGAAGAGGGACCAGAGACCACGTGTTATTTGCAATCAAAGCATCAAACTCTTCCTGTGTAGTTTTCTTCCAATGAGGAATCTTCATAGCTTCTTTAATGGACCGAGGTTCTTCATCACAATATTCAACATGCAGAACACGGGGTTTCCGAATGCCATCTTTGGCCCTGGTAACCATAGGATGAGCATTTTGAACCAAACTAGCCCCATGCGTATTGTTACCCGTTGTAACGACTCTATGCACATTGTCATTGTCAGCCATTGCTCCAAAAGGCGTGGCTCCATGAGCATTGTAGTGGTCGGCCACAGCTCCAATAGGCGTGCTACTCGAATTACTAGAAGTATCATGTGCCTCATTACAAACAAAATTTGGAGAAGCAAGCATAGGCTCCACAATGGCACGGGATTGTGCGGGACTAGCAACACATGGGCTGTTTTTATTTAATGGAGCAGCACGAGCAGCACAATTTGGCATATTATAAAAAGAAATGGACTCATGCGCACCTGCTGGCATATTTTCAAATGAAAAAGCCCCATGTGCACCTGTAAAGAATGGAGCATGCATTGAAACTAGTGGAGCATTGTTTGTATTTAAAAAATCATGCACATGTATTGAATTCTCTGGATCATGCGTTGAACTTAGTGGAGTAGGGGTGACATGTGTTGGTGGAGCCTTTAGAGCATGCACGACATGTGTTGGTGGAGCCTTTGGAGTATGCATATTGTCACAAGTTAGCAGCGTGGTCCCATGCGTGTTTTCAAAAGCAATGGTCCCATGCGCACCTGACCCAACAACGTTGAAAGTGCCTTTATTCGCATTACCAAAATCACGTTCATCCAATACTTGACCCTCGACCATGTCAAAAGGTATGGTCCCAATGTTTTGACACCCATGCGCATTATGCCTTTGACTATTTGATGAGTCATGCGTTGATGGAGAGACACATGGATTGTTCTCACTTAATAGAGCAGGCACTGGTGGAGCACACGTTAATGGGACTTGCAGTGTCTGTACAGGGGAGACAAGAGGAATAACACCCATGGAGACACCATTATCTGAAGCAATATTTGGAATATTACACACTGCATAAGGAAAAACATTTTCATCAAATATGACATGACTCTAAATTATTACTCTGCCAGAATCATCAAGACACTTATACCCCTTATGAGAAGTGCTATATCCTAGAAACACACACTTCTTTGACCTGAAATCCAGTTTATGATGATTAAAAAAAACGCAAGCAAGGATAACAAGCACAACCAAACACCCTGAGAAAGGAATAATCTGGAAAGACACGATGCAGAGCTTCAAAGGGAGACTTGCCATGCAAAACAGGTGTGGGTAACCGATTGATAAGATAAACAGCAGAAACAAAGGAATATCTCCAAAATTTCTGAGGTAAAAAAGACTGAGCTTACATTGTCAATCATGTTTCAACAATGTGCCTATGCTTCCTCTCAGTTTTACCATTATGTTCCGAGGTACCAGGGCACGAGAGGCGATGCTGCACTCCATTGGCACAAAACCACTTTCGAAGTGGTTGATACTCCCCACCACCATCAGCCTGCAGTGCTTTAATTTTATATCCGAACTGTACTTCAACCAATTTCGCAAAGTCAAGAAAGCATTGAGCCACCTCAGATTTACGTTTCAAGAGGTACATCCAGGTATAACGGCTACAAACATCAACAAAAGAAACATAATAAAGAAAACCGTCACTGGAGCATACAGGAGCTGGTCCCCAGACGTCAGAGACAACAAGTTGAAAAGTCTCATTATATTCTATCAATGATGTACAAAAGGGCAACTTATGTGATTTCCCTTGCATACAAGCAGAACACACATTCATGGCTTCAGTTTTATTGAAAACAATACTACACGACTTTAAAACACGGTCAACAACATCAAGAGATGGATGGCCAAGACGCTGATGCCACAATTTCAAAGACACATGTGACTTCGAGACATTATTCTCCAAGCAAGGTGACCTCTGATCCTTACAAGGCAGCAGCTGATACAACCCGTCATCCGTGAGCCTCCCTCGAAACAGAATTACTTGAGTCCGAGCATCCTTTACAGGACATTCAGAGGGGTGAAATTCCATGAAGACACCATTGTCACTAGTGAACTGAGAAACAAACAACAACTTTTTCTTTATGTTAGGTACGTGCAACATATTTTGTAAAATTAAAGGCTTCCTATTTGAGCTCAAAAATCCTTGACCAACATGTGTAATTGGAACACCATCATCATTACCCATGAGCAAGGAATTACCACCTGTATAAAGAGTACCTGATTGAAACAAAGACATATCATTTGTAACATGATGTGTGAAGAACTGTACCCAGAGTTTGTTGGAACCGTGGACGTATAGGCTGCCGAGCTAGGTGTCAAAAAAGAGGGGGATGTAGCATGAGGACCATAAGAAATATTCGAAGCAAATCCAGGGAAGAAACCAGGAAATGAGTAATATCCAGGAGCATACAGGGAAGGAAAGTAAAAAAGAGTGGGAACAAAGCTTGAACGAGAAGGCATGGAGGTTACAGTGTGAGCATATGGTTGTCCACCAGATTGCTCGTGTTTAGCAGAATTCCCACCGCCAGTGGGCTTCGAACCATTCTCTATCAACGACTCAGATCCAGACATACCAGTGTAGTCTCTATCGAAGCGATGATAACACTTTTGGACCACATGTCCAAAATGACCACACAACTGACATTGAGGACGATTATTATTACGCCCTCGACCTCGACCACGATATCCATTTGACTGTCCACGAGATTGATGACCCTGTGATGACCCATTATTAGCATCCTGAGTTCCACAAGAATCAGTTTCAGCACCACCACCTTCTCGAGAGTGAAGAACAAGATTTGCGGAAAAGTCTTCTATCAAGAACACCTTCTGTCGAGCCTCGCAATCTAACAACATCTCAGTAAGAACATCAAGAGAAATTTTTTCTCGTGACGCAATTGCAATAATGGACTCAAACTCCACTGTAAGTCCAGCTAACACAACATTAACATGTTCTTGCTCAGTAACCACACTACCCGAAGCATTCAGCAGATCACAAATAGACTTGACCTTAGCAAGATATTCCCTAATAATCAAACCAGTCTTTCGCTGCGAATGAAGATTGTGCCGGAGAGAAGAAATCTTCGCACTGGAGCGAGCACCAAACAGACGAGATATAGTATTCCAGATTGACATCGCAGTTGTAAGTCCAGTTAAGTGAGGTAAAACCTCTGTACTCACAGTAATTAAAAGCCAGGAAGCAAGCAGTTTATCTTGCTGGTGATGAGCTGCAAACACTGGATTCTCTTCACGTTGTCCAGACGCATTAGTGATGAACTCATCTGGTGCAACAGAACCGGCTGAGATGAACCTCAGCAACCCATAGCCATCAATTATCAAAGCCACTTGATGCTTCCAAAGAAGGTATGTGGATTCAGTGAGTTTAACAGTTTCATGCTTTGGTATGTGTTGAATGCCAAGCATACCTCGAGAAGTTCCTGGACTCAGGGAAGAAGCATTCAGAGACACATCCTCAGGATCAACCGTCAAATCAACCATGATGCCAAGAAACACACGAGACGTGAGAGCCTAATCTCGTGCAACTACTGAAAAGGAGAAGAAACAGCGGAAGAAACACACCCAGGTATTGGCGAAAGATACCATGATAAGATAGCAGTTGAGCTATCTAAGAAAGCAAGAAAAGAACTGAAACCTCTGTAATTCTTTATTAACAAAAAGTTGATCTCTCTTGAGTTAGAGAGTAGCTATTTATACAAGCAAAGAGAAAGGTAACTGTTGTGTAATAAATCATTAACAACTTAACTGCTCATAACAAGAAGCTAACAAACTATTCTAGAACTATTCTAGAGCTCACACAACCCATGCACAGGCTCGTATAGATAACACTAACAGTGAGTGTGAAGATAGAGCAGGGTTTGATTAATGATGATGGTCATTATGGTCGTTCATTATTATAATCGTGAAGCTCTAAGCTTGATTAAAAAAAGGTTTCATTCCCCTTTTAAAATGAAGCTTGCGGTAGTCATGATTAGAAGAGATGGGGTGCTTCATTAATGCTTTAAATGAGTTCAAAGAGAAAGTTGGTAAGAGGTACCGATCATCAAGGAACCCCATTATACTCTTATTTTTCCTTTAATATAATTTTTCAACTTTCACCATAAGTTTATCTCTTCGTACATTGATAATTCCTTCTAGTTTAAATAAAATTATACTTGATAAAGATTCAACCGTAAACCGGAGTTAAAACAAGTTAGGAGAATAAATGAAAATAAAAGAAGATGAATAGTGTAGGTAGGAGAATCAGAAAATAGAGAAATTCCTCTCATCAGGTTTGTCTGATAGACTTTTATACCG
Source organism: Hibiscus syriacus (assembly GCF_006381635.1). Lineage (NCBI taxonomy): Eukaryota > Viridiplantae > Streptophyta > Magnoliopsida > Malvales > Malvaceae > Hibiscus > Hibiscus syriacus. Next base: position 1,575,718 of record NW_024063293.1, read on the forward strand.
ACATTTTGATCGTATATGTCAAATCTAGAGTTATCATGATCATTAATAGATTGACAAATTATACATGTATGACTGTTAATTATCAGATTTGATTTTATCAAATATTGTGTTAAAGATTGACAAGTATAAACTTTAAGAGCCATTCCAACGAAAATGATAAAATCTGTCAAAGATTTTTATTGATGAAGATTTAATAATTTACTCCAAAAGCATAACCCTTTTTATAATTAAAGTTACGTTGATGTAAATACAAATTCTTAAGAAAACTAAACACTTAAATAGATAATGGATCAACTAGTCTCTGCAATGCCATTGTTGGCGTTGGAGTATGTCCTTGAAGCCGGGTATTTGATAGCATTGAGTTCTACTTTGCGCAAAGCAGCTTTCCCCAGATCAATGTCACAGACATCAGACAGCCTTACGAGGTAGAGTAGAACATCGGAGAGTTCTTCACCGGCGTGAACTTTTTCTTCTTCTTTCCAATCAGGCAACCCTTTTGGTACCTCTCCTTTCCACTGAAATATCGCCGACAATTCTCCCACTTCACCCACCTACATGAATCGTCACAAAAAAGTGAAGCATCTGCAGACCGAGTTGAAAGAAAAGCTTCAATCCCTAGCTGGGAAGTACAAAAGTAATAAGAGAAAAACAGAAAGAAGGCAATTTGCAGAGGTGCAACTGCAAACCATGTTCTGTGATTTAGCATTTAGGGAAGAACAAGACTAAATGATAAAGCACTTGTATATATCTATATATATATGATAATTCAACTGGTTTAATCTGTATTTTGGTTTGTCAAAGAAAAGATTACAATAGACAATAATATACATATCAGTAAAAGCTAACCTTTCATCTTTATTGTCTCATGGAAATGGAAACTATAATCTAATATTCCAAGACTAAACGAGTAACGTTCCTGATGAAGCTTTGTTTTTTTTTTTATGAAGATTAATGAAGATTTGTTTAAGATGCCTGTAAAGGGAGATAAAGAAAGATACCAGGGCCAAAAGGAGGTTTCTAGGGCTGTGGAACTGATCCCAGTCCCTTTCCTTGGCAAAGCTATCCATTTTCTGCTTAAGAAGATCAAGAGTCACACTTTGATCACCTTCCTGAAATCCCCCAGTCATCGTACCTTTGTTTAAATGCAAAAAGAAAAAAAAACAAAGATAAAAGGAAAGAAGAGAAAGAAGGGTTTGATAAAAAGATGAAATCCAGAGAAATGGGAGAGGAAGTGCAGTTTTCTTGATTTACAACTTATAAGTTATAGATAATTTATTTATTTTTTATTTAAACAGGAAATTATAGTCGGTGGAAGAACGACTCTTGATCGATGTCAATGACTTCTATCTCCCTAGAGAGATAGAAAAAAGGTGAGCGTAGGAAAAAAAATTAAGACCCTTCTCTCGATCTCAATCGATGGATTTTATAGTGACATATAATATTAATGTTAGGTGTAGAACCATATTAAGACTACTCATAGATTAGCCGACTAAGCGAATATAATCGGTTGACAATAAATAACCATGTAACCTGTCAAAATTCATATCAAAAGATCATGACTTCCTGATAATTGTAAGACTCTAGAGGTCTTATATTCGAAGAATTTTTTTGAGGTTTTGACTACAAACAGGTTCTCTAAAGTTTTAATATATAGAGATCAATCTGAGGAAGAGGTTCGGTCGACCAGGAGTATAATTTATAGTTGTATATAACATAAATTCTAATTTCAATTCGATCTACTTGAATTATAAGAGTTTAAAATCAAGTCCAAGCGATATCATATTTCTCCATTAATAATTTATATGGCTTAAGTTATGAGGTCAAGTTTTTAGGTCGATTTTTATGATTTTACCTTGTCAATTTAAGACGTTTCTATCAACCCATAAAGACTCCCAAAAAAGTCAAAAATTTATGAATCCATACGACAGTTGTCAATTAAGAACACTTGACATACTTGTTTAAACAAAACAGCACGATGAGAGATTTATGGTTCTATTTGTTTCTTATGTTTGTCATTTTGCATTTTTTCAAGATACATGTCATTTGACTGATGGGTGATGGCTTCCAACCCCTTTTGTTTGAAAAAGTTTGTGAATTACCCAAAATCTGTGGATATCGAAATGAAAACGACGTAGCAGACCGAAAGTGAAAATTGTTTTAATCAAATGAGAAGCCATCTTCAAAAGAAACTTTGGGATGGTTAAAAAGATAACAAGTCATCTTTAAAGATGGTCTTTGTCGGCATCTTTTATTAGTCATCGCGTTGGACCCGGTCGTGGGTCGTGGACATCCCACCCTCTAGCCTCAAAACATAACTCCATTGTTAAAGACAAAACATTATAATTAGCAAGTTCCACTGACAGCAGCAATTGTTTATTGGCTTATTTTATGTTGCCGTGCAGGGATTTCTGTCAAATTATTAAATTAATTCGTTCAAGTTTGATGACTAAATTCCATACACAAAATAGAATTTTAGCGGCGTTTTTAAGCGCCGCTAAAACTACTTGCGACGAAAGGAAAAACGCCACAGGAAGCGTCGCTAAAATCAGCGCCGCTAAAATTAGCGGCATTTTTTTAACAAAAAAGCCGCCATAAGTCAAGATCTATAGTGGCGTTTTGGAACAAACGTCGTGAAAAATCGATACCTATAACGGCATTTTCAGAACAAACGTCGCAAAATATTGAGATATATAGCGGTGTTTTTGGAATAAATGCCGCAAAAGGCCGAGATCTGTAGCGGCGTTTTTGAATAAACGCCGTAAAAAATTATATATATAGCGGCATCTTTGGAACAAACGCCGCAAAAGGTCAGATCTATAACGGCGTTTTTAGAACAAACGTCGCTAATTATCTTTCTTTAGCTAAGATGATTATGCTCTATATCACCTAAATTTATTATCATCTAGCTTTATCTAATTAACAACCATACATTTTAATAAAGACAAGTTATGCAAAAAAATACTAACAACAAAATAAATTAAAATTTATAAACATTAAAATTAAATATAATGTAGTTTGACATTGATCTTCATTGCAATAATCCAATAAGACATTTTTAATAAAGGCCAAGGAAATTAAAAAATGACACTCCACTTCCAACCATACCCAGAATTACATGTAGATTGAGACATTCTTTACCAAAGAAAATGAAACCTAAAATCAGGACGAGAATAGTCTTCATATGGCCAAACACTTGGAACGATACGGCCATAAACCTGCCGATGCAGATAAACTGACTGAGGTTGAAATTACTATCTGAAATCTTACAACTTAATTGTAGCTACGGCACAGTAACAAATGGGACACAAAATCAAAGTATTTCTTAGGTGAATATTGTTAACTTTTGACTTGCACCATCAGAACTAACATAGTCATAACTAATCATAGTATACTCCTCTACATAAATTCTATCCCTAACATTATTTTATTGTTTATAAGAGTTACTAGGCATTTGAAAAAGTTAGGCCTGCTTCAATTGGAAAGAATTTTTAATTTTTCATCTCAACTTTAAATAAGATATATGAGAAAAAAAATGAAAACAAGTAAAACTCTAGAACCCTTAGTTTTTTGGGTTTTGGGGGAAATTAAGAAAATATAATCTTAAATAGCTATCCTATTTAGTTATCTCCTTAAAGATATAAAGTTAAAAAAAGGAAAATGAGCATTGTTTAACAAAACTAACAGGCGTAAATCTGTTAACATCCAAGAAAAAAACCAAGGTGTAAGAGGAAGCTTTGTTCTAGTTTATGGGAGCGATCTTAGGAGACGGATTGTTCCTAAAGTTTGAGATAGTCAGCAATTAGTCTTGCTACCCTGTTTCTCTCATTTAGGTTGATCATATGGAGTTGGACCATAGAACAAGAAGGCTACATAGAAACATAATGAGCATAGAAGTAATTGATCCATTAGATACCAAATCTATATGCAAGCGCAATGAACAAGACTATGTGCAAAAGCAAAGTTAATCAATGTTTGCATGTAAATGCTCACTCAAAACATACCAAAACTGAAGCCATAGGTAGCTATCAAGGCTTTATTGACCATTATTATACCCACAGATGTGACAACGTTGAAAAACCATGAGGCCACATATAGAGCTGCTTTCCTATCAGCATTGCTTACTGATGACATTTTTACCAATTTAACTAGCAGAGTATTTGTTTCTCAATTTTCATGCAGGAAAAGTTAGGTTCAGATCTTGAAAATCCAGCAGGTGGTATCTGTATCAACAAATTGTTTGGAAAGCCAATATCACTTTAGCATGCATAGTTTATAATTTGTACAAAGAAATGTTAAAGAGAGAACACACACAATCATCCAATTCTAACAAAAACAATGAAGAGTGTTTCTTTCTCAGAAATAAAACGAGCAAACTAAAAAATAGACTGCAATTACAATGCATGCATTTTCCAAAACAATTACAGGGAAGTAAAAGTTTTAGAGGAATGAATCTCTTCCAACTCTTGAGAGCCGCTTGGAAACCATCATTGGAACAATTATGAACTTCAAAATTCAAATTTATACTTAGAGAATGATGCTTACATGGAGATCCAGTTTCATACAACTAGACATTTCATCAAACACAAGAATTCTCTTTATCTCAATCGCCTCGGGTAAAATATGCTTCAATTGAGCCAAGTGACTGTATAAAAACCGCTTATAAAACCACATCAAACCCAAAAAATAAAATACTCAATATAAAACAAACCAAACAGAACTTAATAAATCTATTAACCAACACTAACTGAGATGATTAAGGTAAAATTACCTATCAGTTAAACACTATTTTGGGGCTGATATTTGTAAAAGTAGGCATTGACCCCTTCGATCTTAGCATCCGGATTGCAGAATCTAAGCTATTGTAAAACTCACACAATATCTCGTACATGTTCCAAAAACTTTCAATCAATAACATTATTAAATAAAGAAACCAGTGTGAGGGTCTCAAGCGGACCTACTTTTCAGGGAGTTTATCGGGACGTCCACCGGAGGCCTTGGGTGGAGGAGATTCGGTGGGCCAGGATAATATCTGCTTTCAGGCCGACTTGATCTGGACTGTAGAAGCTTTGGATCGAGTCTGAGCCACTTTTTGTACCTCCTTAATGGAGAGGGCAGGGTTACGAGCACGGTTGGGGAGCCGGGATGAGTGCTTTTCTAGGGTTTTGGAAACCGGCGATTTCGAGGTTAGGCTCCTAGAAGCCTTGGATTTTAAAGGGGTTGCTTGATTAGAATATGAGGAGCTCAAAGTAAAAATTTACAGAGCATACAGACAATAGATAGCAAAAAGAAAATAGAGGTGACTTTACGGCCGAGAAAGAAACAAGCTTGATTTTAACAAGAAAAGGTGAATCTAAAACCCTAGATGTTTTTAAAAATATATAAATTTTAATAAATTTTAAAACATTTTAATTTCTTAATTTGATAATTAAATGTGATTTAAAAAATAAATTATTTTTATTTAAAAAGTATTAATAATATTTATGTTTTAATATTTTTATCATTACAATAAACTAGAAATTTAGTTTTAAGAAAGTATTCAATTGAGATTATGTTACTAATCACGTTAAGTTATATATTTTAATGTTCGTTAACTTATAACTATTATAATATTTTTTAAATATTATTATAATAACTTTTAATTCAATTCATGTCATTTTTGTTATTAATCCATAATTTAATAATGCTATAGCATTTCGTATAAATTCAAACAACTACGGCATTTATTGAAAAAACGCCACTATAGGTAAATATTATTGCAGCGTTTGTATAAAAACGCCGCTAAAGTTATAATTTGTTGTGGCATTTATTGAAAAAACGCCACTATCGGTGTTTGTATAAAAACGCCGCTAAAGTTATAATTTATTACGGCGTTTATCAAAAAACACCACTATAGGTGAACCCTATTATGACATTTTTGTAAAAACACCGCTAAAGTACTAAACTATTGCAGTGTTTATTGAAAAACGCCACTATAGATGGACCTATTGCTTCGTTTGTATAAAAACGCCGCTAAAGTACTACTCTGTTGCGGCATTTTTTTAAAAAAAACGCCACTATAGATGAACCTATTACGGCGTTTGTAAAGAAACGCCTCTAAAGTTACCATTTTATGGCGTTTGGAATGTAAACGCCGCTATATGTTTAAAGTTTGTGGCGTTTACTCTCAAAACGCTGCTAAAAACGCCGCTAAATTACAGTTTTGCTGTAGTGATACCAAAGTGATCTCTTGATATCTACTCACGGACTGGATGGTAAACAGAACAATAAATTCAATGAAATTTTTTATGATATAATTATGAATCAATACTTAGCCTTATAAACAAACGTATTTAGATAAAGCTATCTTTCATTTGTTTATGCTCATAAACTTGTTTATAGACTATAGTTACGGTTGAGTCAATCGAACCAATGAAATAGTCAAGAGGGGGTGAATTGACAAATAAAAAATTGATGGAAGTTTTTTTGCAAAAGAATGAAAAAGTGGACACAAGCAATTTTAGAGTGGTTCAACTTCCTTAATGAAGTTTACATCCACTGCCTTAACTTCCACACTAATGATTTCAACAAATTCACTAATTTATTCAAACCTTTTAGGATAAGGTGTAACCTTACAACAAACTTAGACTTATACCCCAAAGTCTCAAGTGTACAACCCTTCATAAGAAGAAATTACAAATAAAAAACTTAGAAATCCTCTCTAGGATGTGTTTGCACAATCAAGAACAAATAAGAACACTCAACAAAATGAAACAAATGAGTACAAAGTGTTCGTTGAAAGCAAAAAGAATAATGAAGAATGTTGACTTGATTTTTGGCTCAATTTGATTTCTCTTGGCTTTCTCTATGATTTCTTGTCTTCACATATGACTTAGAATCTTGTTTTTATAACTCTTGATTCAATTCTAGCTGTTTGGATTGTTGTGGAGTTAATAGAGCCGTTGGGAAGAATTTTCCCGAAATAAATGATGCCCAGACACTTTGAGTACTGGTACTCGGGCTTGGAGTATCGGTATTGCCTGGATTAATTACAAAAATCTAGCCATTGAGAAGAGGGGAGTATTGGTACTCCATATAGAGTATTGATACTCGTATTGATACTCACAGAGTATCGGTACGAAAATAGCCTACTTGAATCGTGTTTGTCAAAGATTTAATAGGAGTATCGGAACCAGTATTAGTAATTTAGTGTATTTTTACACATTAGAATCGGTACCAACTACAATGTATTTTTACACATTGGTATCGATATATGTATCGTACCACTTGAACAATATCGTTACTGTTCTTACAGTATCGATACTCTAGTGTTAAAATTTGATTTTTGACTTGATTAAAATCTGAAATCCTTTGTAAAAATTTTTAAAATTATTTATAGTATATGACTTGAATTTTTCAAAAGAGTAAGAAGTAATTATGAAGTTTTTAACTTTGAAAATAGTTTCTATATTCGAATGGTTGAATCGAATATAAGTTTAAAAACCGAATTAAAAATAACCTTAATTTTTTTTTAAACTTATTTTCTTTTGGTATATCAAAATATCAAAGCATGGTTCAAGAATCTCCCCCATTCTGATATAACAAAACTTTTGAAAAAATTAAGATTTTTAAGATTTGCTTGGAAAACTCCCCCTTATTCTAATATTTCTCCCCTTTTTTTAAATCAAAAAGTTTAAAAAGCAAGATAAATAGGGACTGTGAATATCAAATGAACCAAACGAGGTTATTCAACCCAAGTAATATTCTTAAGCAATTATAATGGTCATAAAGTAAAACATGTCTCAAACATCACATTTTAAACCATAATAAGCATCCAAACTATTATAAATATTAAAATAAAAGCATCAATGTGCATGATTAGCCTAATCCATAAGCAAAGTAAAATAACATCCAAATCCAAAATAATCCAAATAATTGAGCATCAAAGTATCAAAGGATAATATCCAAAAGCGTAAAGGTATCAAAATAATCAAAATGCAAGATCGAATATGAGCAGATAGAAAACAATTAATCAACGAAAAGTAATCAGGCGTCCGACGGAGGAAGATAATGATCCGAATATGGAGCGCAGAAGAAAGCAAAGTCGCAAGAAAGAGTGTCAATCCTATCCGTCACTGTGTCTAATCTAGCATGAAGATCACGTTTGGAGTATACATACATCGCCTCCAAAGATAATTGTTGAGCACCAATCTTAGTCAAGTGAGACTCTATGGTAGCAAACCTCATGTCCATCATCTCCATGAACGTCTAAAGGTAAGGTGGAATTGCACTCGCATCCTCACTGCCAACTGAAGGGAGATCGACAGGAATGCGGTTCATCGATCATCGATGTCTCGAATTGGATAATCGTCCGGAGGCGAAGGAGAAGCAGAGGTAGAGACTAGGGATTGCTTCCCTTTCATTGTCCACGTGGTCCCAATCTTTTCCCATATCAATTTCTGAAGAGATTTAATATCAACGTAGGAGGATAGTGGAATGGAGAGGATCTAGAGAGACATTGATATCAGCTTTAAGAAAGATATGACTAAGAATGCAACCATAAACAAGAGTATCAAATTTCTTAGATTGAAAATTATTAATGACGTCGACAAGCTTGCCAAAGATGATTTGGGGAAAGTTTATTTGATTAGAGTTTTGAAACCAATGGATCCACCAAATATCTACAGTGTGAAGGTTAGAGAATTTTCTCCCAGATGGTCGAAACCACCAAGTGATAATAAGATGCAAGAAACGCTCATGAATGTCTAGGGTATTGACACTGCCGACACATATTTTCGTCTGACTTTACTATATAACATTTATAAGTTAATTCATGTTATATAATTAATGTATAAACATATGTGTATTATATTGTATAATATATGCATATTATGTTGTATATTAGAGGCTAGGTTGAGACAGGTTACTAGGGTTTCAGAAAACCAATTTGGCTTTATGCCAGGCAGGTCTACTACGGAGGCAATTCATCTACTTCGACGACTTATGGAGAAATATAGGGAAAAAATAGTGATCTTCACATGGCGTTCATTGACCTTGAGAAGACTTATGAAAGCGTTCCCCGCGATACGATCTGGAAGACCTTGGAAACGAGACGGATCCCAACTGCTTATATCCGGGTGATTCGTGATATGTACTGTAGATCTACTACTACCTTCAGGACTACAGTTGGCAACACCAAGGCATTCCCGGTGGAAATCGGACTCCACCAGGGGTCGGCTCTTAGCCCTTACATCTTCGCCTTGATTATGGACGACATCTATTGTGCGACACCAGACGGTGTTCCATGGTGTATGCTTTTCGCTGACGACATTGTCCTAATTGCTGAAACAAAAACTGAGCTGAATAGTAGACTTGCTACCTGGAAGACTGTTTTGGAAGAAAAAGGTCTAAGGATCAATATTGAAAAGACAAATTATGTATGTTCAAACTTCAGTGGAAACCAAAACGATGAAGATGTAGAAGTATGCATAGAAGGACACATTATCCCCTCAAATGATTGTTTCAAGTACCTAGGGTCTATGATACATAAAGATGGGGGTGTAGATGAAGACGTTACACACCGTATAAAGGCGGGATGGCTAAAGTGGAGGGCTGCTACTGGAGTTTTGTGTGACAAGAAGGTGCCTCTAAAACTAAAGGGAAAATTTTATAGAATGTCAATAAGACCAGCGCTGCTGTATGGATCAGAATGTTGGGCAATCAAGAAGGATCACGTAAGGAGGATGGAGGCCGCAGAAATGAGAATGCTTCGATGGACATGTGGTAGGACTCTGTGGGATATGACACCTAACTCTGCTATTAGGATGTACTTGGGGGTGGTGCCTGTATCCGAAAAATTGAGGGAGGGAAGACTACGGTGGTTTGGGCATGTCCTTAGGCGACAACCGTCGGATGCGGTCAGGAGGGTAGAGTCGATTACAGTCGACGGTGTCAGAAGGAGAGGACGACCAAGACGGAAGTGGGAAGACTGCTTGAGATCTGATTTGAAGGAATTAGCCCTTACCGAGGACATGACCTCCGATAGGAAAGTATGGAGACTTAAGACCAAGGTAGTTGAGTAGTGCGGTTCACAGCCATAGGGTGTAACATCTCTGTATTCTTTTTAATGTCTTTGTAGTACTTTCCATGACTTCTACTTTATACATGTTTCTGTCATTGAAATGTATGAAGGCTTAGAACTAGGGTATCGGAGTAGTGTTGCCTTAGTTTAAGAATTAACTCATTTGAATTTATTCCTTCTCGTAGCTTGCTATTATTGACTTCTGTGCATCATTTCTATTCATGTTTCCTCTTTTTAAATTTAGCTGGGTCTTACATTTTCAGTCTATATGCAGAGATTTCTATGTAGGGAATTATTTGCAGGGAATTATTTATAGGGATTACTCCCCATTACAGACGCACATATCAAGACTGCATATGAAGACTGTTCATCTATGTATTTATTTATTTATTTATACACGCATTTGCATCTTATCTTTATTTTTAATTTTCTGACTGCCGGAGATCTTCCACGGAAGCTGCTCTCAACCTGGCGTTGGGGTCAGTCTACTACCCTACCTCCCCTTACCCCATTGCATATGGGAATCAGGGTTTTATTGTTGTTGTTGTTGTTATGTTGTATATTATATAGTATAAATATATATATTATATCAATATATTTATTCTGGTTATTTTATTTTGCAGGCCCAAAGCCATTACAAAGGTGCCAGCCCAAGTACAAACAAACCCAGCAGTGCAAATAAACCCAGCAGCCCCAAATAAACCCAACAGTCCAACCCGAATGCAATCTGAAGCAACCCGAACCGGTTCAAGACCCAAACCGACCAAACTTTTTCACCCGAATCAATTAGGGTTTTCTAACCCTAATCCATCATTTTCCTCAGGCACCGCGCCTCCAAACACTCAAGGGAAGATCCATCCCACTCGCAACCACTCAGTCAACAAGGCCCTCGAGTTTCCCGGCATTATTCTCGACACCAACCTCACCAACAAGCAACGAACACAAGTGTTTTAGTTCCAATAGGAAACACTAAATATAGATTTTTTATGGCTATAAATAGATGTAAGCATAACCAAGAGAGGAGTACGAGTAAGCACAAGAAATACCGAGGAAAAAACTGAGAGATTCGAAGCAAATTACGCAAAAAAATAATTTAAAAAAAGGAAAAAACAGAGAGAAGCCTTACCTTTCGTCGTTGGTGGTGGTTGTAAATCTCGTCGGAAGAGAGGAATAGCCTCATCGAAGGTAAAAAAAGGCCATATGTTTTCCTAGATCTATGGGTTTGGGGTCAGATTTAGGTTGTGGGGGTCGGTTTTCGGGTTGAGAAAGTAGACATGAGTCATTCGAGGTAACTTACTCTCTATCTCCGATCACCGTCGCTTGCCACTACAAGCTCCGCCGTAGCTTTTCTTCCCCGATGAGGGGGAAGTTGAGAGAATTTCTTCTCTCTCTCTCTCTCTTCTCTTGTCTGGCAAATGAAGCAAATGAGAGATGTGGCTTGTTTAAGGCTTTAATTGTTATATTTATATATAATACAAAACGCTGCCATTTTGCCCCCTAACTCACCCGTGTTTTCGAGCCTCTAATTTTAATTATTTTTATTTCAATCACTAATTTATATACTATGTTAAATTTGACCCTGTAATTTATATAGATATAATTTTAGTCACTGTTTGGCATTTAGGATTAATTATTGTTTAGTCCTCCATGTTTCTTGTTTATTTTATTTTAATCTATAAATTTTATTTATGGGTTATTTTAGTTTCTGGTCCCTGTATTTATTTTAATTGATTATTGGGGTTTTGATTTATTTATATTTATTTATTAGGTCCTTATAGTCTCTGTTAATACCAATTCAGTCCCTTAAATGTTTGTTTTTTTTTTCTATTTTAGCCACTTAAGTTTTTGTTTTTTTTATATTTTAGTCCTTTAAATGTTTTTTTTTTATTTTAGTCCTATAAGTTTCTATTTTTTTTATTTATTCAATCTAACATTCTTTTGAACTTTTTTTTTCTTTTCGGTCAAAGGTAAGTAATTTGAATTGGTTTTTTAAATTTAAATTTAATTTTTTTAATTTTCGCAACTAAGACAACCGACAAATTAATTGGTACCAAAAGGGCAGTACAAGGGTGTTAATCATTCCTTGTCTGTAACCGACTCCCGAACCCAACACATTTCTGGTAAAACGAAGATCAGGTAAGATGGTGTCCGATCCACCTAAATATTTTTAAAATGATCGGTGGCGACTCTAACCCATTATTCCAAGTCGAAACCCAATTTCGGACCCACCCGAAAGACGGCCGCGACAGACACTATGACCAATCTTATAAAGGGATTCAACAATATCACTTTTATTGTCTATGCCCTTGACCTCTATTCCTAAATCTCTAACTATGGAAGCGACATCAATGTGGACGTATTGTCCTATGAGATAGGAGCGAATACTAACGGTGGCATTTAGAGAGTCGTCAACAACACAAACAACATTAGAGTAGAAAATATGAATAAGTTGTTGAAAGACTACCGATTTGATCTTAAAGGTATTATCTAGCTTCCAAGAACGGAGTTGTGGAAAAGTTAAATGTTTCTTAGGATTAGAAATTATGGAGGAGAAGGTGATTCATGAATGTGCAGCTAAATGTACTAAGCGGAGGTATAGGGACCACGTCCAAACTATAATGAAGCATTTATAAATGTTGGTACTCGGAAAATGGGGCCCTCCCCCTTGTTTATTTTTCATGAGCATTCTGGATTCTTTCTTACTTTTCAATTCTGCCATTAAATGATTGTAAAATGTTTTTGTTGGCTTATGTTTTAATATTTGGGACCGCCTCCACATGTTCCAACTTGCAGACCCAGACATCATCTTCTACTTCCGAACACCATTACTCGAAAGCTTGGTTGCACAAAAATGGAACAACAAAATTAAGGCATAAATGCTACTTCATTTGCTCTTACATTAACCTTGTACAACCTAAATCCAAACACACAAGCCAACAGCATTCTTGTCTTGCAAGACAAACAACTAGCAGGAAAATTCTTAATATGCAAGACAGACTTGAATTATGGTCTATGGCAAACACATTTGTAGCGGTATGCGCTATTGATCGGGTCGTTTCCTTCGATCGGAACTTGCTCGGCTCGACATTTGTATTTGCATCCTCTGCATTCATTGTAAGTGCAGGTAGGTGCTGTGGATCCAATCATCAATCTCCTTGAATTTCTTTTCATCTTCCCTTCATTGCTACCCTTTTTTTGTTTTCAGAATGTTGCAGTTTAGAAAGAAGTCTGGAAAGTAAAAGCAAAATGCTGGGATTTTGAAATCATTACCTGCAACTCCCATGGAGGCGAGAAAGAGACCCTTTGTTGCCAAGGAAATATTACTTGAGTTGTTTTAGATCCTGCAAAATTGGAACCATAAGCATGAAAACAAAACAAATGCGATACTGATTATAAAGGAGTGATCTTGACCTTGAATTGCATTTGCTGCAAGGAAGAAGGTGAAGAATAGAATGTTTAAGAAGATTACATTAAGGTTGGCCATTGTTTCTCCTTTGGAATTGCCAAGTTATAAGGTTGATATAATATGAATATGAAGTTGTAGGGCAGTATATATATATATATATATATATATGAGAGGATGAAATGAGAGACAGAGAAGGGGGGTAAAGAAAGAGTTGTGGTTAATTGATGGGCATAAGAGGATAGAGTATACACATGAGACTTTTGGAGTTACAAAAATGCCCATTGTGTTTTCTATAAAGAGGAAAGGGTTTGGATTAGGTTGATATTTTGGGTGGGGGTAGAAACGAGAATTGAGGTGCCGGGGGCTTTGGTCTGCTGGTGATGGATTCAGCTACACCAAGGGACAAATGCAAAATCTTATGTTAGGGGACTACAAAAAAGAATCTAAAATATATGATAATTTGAAATTCTCATGGCAGCTGCTCCTCAGTTCATCCTGACTGTAGTTCTATTGTCTGCAGGCAAAATTCTACCAACCAAAACGTGTGTACTAGCCCAAGGTGTTTTGGAAAAACCATCAGCACATGAAAAGCAAACCATTGAGCTTAAAGTAGAGAAAATTCATGTTGGGACAGTAGAGTAAGACAGTATCCTTTGTCAAGGAAAAGATTACCCCTTGATTCCTCAAGGGCTTATCTCCATATTCCTCCAAGGACATCAACGGTATTCTTTGCATACATTGCTATATTTCTGGACATTTTGTCACAAGAAAAAAAAAGATCCTTTAAGTTGAACCTAATAATGATACACTCTTTGATTTCCATGCTTTATGTTGCAGATGACATCTGTTACACGAATCTTGCAGCCCTTGACTTTTGACCCTAAGCCCCAATATCTCTTAATTAATTCGTGTCACATTGAATTCTAGTCATCTTCAACTGGTCTTCTGCCAGTACTCAGGTAGTTTAAGTTGTTAGAAGATGGTTCACAAATTGGTCTCGCATTCATGTGCTGCAGACATAGGTGATAATATTGGTGTAAACAAGTTAAATCTTCAGGTGTAACTATTTTAGAGATTAATTTATCCAGTACAATGTAAAATAAATTATTCGATTTTAATTTATACTTACCGAGTCATTTTTAGGTTTTTTTTATATAGAAAATTCAGAGATATAATTTGTGGTTATTTAAAGGAAGATCCATGTTATGTTAAGAAAGTCAGAAATAATGTCAAGTATTATTCATTTCCTTTCTCCACTGAAAACCAAGTCCTTTTTGTCCGCATACCGTCTAGGCACATCTATTGCTGTGTTATCATAGTACCCTTCCTCTGCACTGACCGAGGTTCGATTCGCCGGATGCACATTATCACTTATTTTTTAGCTTCATTACTTCAAATTTAAAATAATGTTTGGGGATGCTACTGTGGGACTGGGACTGGGACTGGGACTGGGACTGGGACTGGGACTGGGACTGGGACTGGGACTGGGACTGGGACATTGTTTTCAGGGCTTAGGTCTCCTGAATTTTGAGTTGAGTGGCTTTTCTTAGCCAGCGAGCCGTGTTCCATAGTGGAAGTGAGATTCGGATCTCTAACCTTTGGTTATGGCTCTTTTTATTGATCTTAGTGTAGGGTGTGTTTGATAACGAAAACGTTTTCTTTATTTTTTTTTTGTGTTTGATAAAAATATTTTTTGATGTTTGATAATTGTAATTGGTTTTACAAAAAATATTTTTCGATGTTTGATAGTCATAATTAATTTTTTCGATATAATTCATTTTCTTAGTTCATTTGTATTTTCTGTAAAATGTTTTACCATATAAGTTTTCGTAAAATATTTTCCTAACTTTTCACTTCAAAGTATAAATGCTTAAAAATACTATTTTATTTATTTAATATTAATTTAATATTTTAATAAAATATTTAATATTTTTATAATACAATTTTAATAATATTATATTTTTAATATTATATTAATATGTACATATATTATAATAACATATGATATTATATTTTTAATTTAGTAATATATAATAAATTTTTCATATAATTAATATTATCATTATTCTTATAAATATAATAATATTTTTTATTAATTATGGATAAGTACAAGATAATATATTTTCAAAGATAAATTTTAACTATTTAATATTGAATGCTCATACCTCTGACATTTATGATGCTCAAACTCGAGACATCAAGGAACAACAACAATTTTTTTACCATTGAAGTTGCTTAGTTCGTGTATAAATGTAATATTATTAAATTATTAATAATGAGTAATTTAATTTATGCATTTAATATTAATATAGTAAATTAGTATTATATTAATAAAATACTATAATTAAAATTAATGGTGTTCAAACAGTTAATTAAGTCACCTATCGAATTGAATTATCATTAACCGATTTAACTAAACTTTTTTCTTTAATCGTTAATCAAATCAATTTTTTCTAAAAATATTAATCGAACCAAACTTTATTCATTTTATGTAAATTATTTTTTATAAAATTAATTACAGTGTATCAAACAATTAGTGAAAATTATTTACACAATATCATCAAAATACTGTAAAATAATTTCCAAAAACTGTTTTGTAGAAAATGTAAGTCATTTTACACAGGAGCGGACCCAGGACAAAAATTCAGAGGTTGCACAAAAAAATTCTTATAAATTTTTTTAGGGGTTGCACAATATTAAAGGTGACACTTGTATTAATTAAAAAAAATAGAAAAAATTAACACTAAGTAGACAATTTTGTTGTATAAATTTTTTTTATAAGAATTTTACTGAAATATAGAGATTCTACCTAAAAATCACAAAATATATATATATAAATACTAAAATAATAACATTTGATCAATGTTCCTCACAATTTGAGGGGTTGCCTGTGCTACCCCTGGCAACCCCCAGGATCCGCCCCTGATTTTACATAAACCAATTTTCATATAATCCATTTTACGTAAAACAATTTTCAGAAAACCAATTATAATCCATCAAACGTACCCTCAGACAAGTGTAATAAAACATTTTGTTCAAGGGATGTACTTTGATGCCCAATATTGGTTATGGGGCTCGGAGCCACTATCTTCCCAACGGGTTTAAGAGACTCGTCGTGCATAATGCCCGACAGCTGGAGCTTCTCACGATGCACAATACATGTTTACACCCTTCTTTCCTCCTATTCTGTCTACGATGATTTTCTTGTTTGTTGCCGTTCGTTGATGCATATTTCGGACATATTGTGCTGAGATTGCGCGCGATGTTTCGACAAAGAAGAGGAAGGAATGTTTTATCGTTTAAGGATTTTTTCCGCAATTTGGATGAAATGAACTCGTTTTAGTGGACTCTGTGATTGAATCTAAACTACTTATCCAGTTTAGGGTATGTTTGATTTTTGATGTTTTAAGGGTGGGTTTCTTAATTATTTGGCCCGAATCCGATCATGTTAATTTCAACCAGCCAAACCGGTTATGGAGTATATCAGCCATTTTTTCTATAAATGGGTCCAGGCTCGCATGTTATTAGCCTAAGGAATTCTTTCTGCAATTGAAACATTAAGAAGTGTGTTTATATACCAATGGAATAGGGTGATTATTCAGTCAAGTGCAGTTAAAAGAATATGATTCAAGTTATATTTGAAAATTTTCAAGTTAAATTGAATTTTTGAAATTAAGTTGAGCGTCTGATTTTTTATTTAAATTTAATTATAATTATTTATAGGGTAAACTATGAGATTAGTCTCTCTTGTTTTCGGTATGACCAATTTTAGTCATCAATTTAAAAATTAAAGGTAAATGATCCCTAAAATTATCGATCCGTCCTGTTTAAGTCTCTTGCCGTTAACCCCTTAACGGATATGTGACATGAAAATTTAAAAATAATAAATACAATAAAAATTTAAAAAAATTCCTAAAAACTCCACGTGTCTTCTTCTTCTTAAAACCTAAAACCATTTCCATCTTAAATCTTAATCTCCCACTCTTAACAACTAGAAAACTTGCCCACATATGAAAAACTTGCCATGTTCAGTCCATTTATTCTTGATTTATCCATGTTCTCCCACATATGAAAAACTTGCCCACGCATATATAAATTCTAAAATTTCAGAGTAATCAAATTGGAAAGCTAGAAAACATACCATGTTCTATATTTAATGTATTTTTCCTACCCATATTCCAGCTCAAAACTTCTCATTTTCCATCCCTTTCTCACTGACCAGACAGATTTCTCAGAGTCGAAACAAAACTTCAGTAAAAATCTCAACTCTAAAGCCTATATTTAGCGTGTTTTCTCCAACCATAACTTTATTTTCCATCATTTTCTCAGAGACAAAACGAGTCCTTAAAAGCAACATTCCGAATTTAGTAA
Organism: Hibiscus syriacus; assembly: GCF_006381635.1. Classification (NCBI taxonomy): domain Eukaryota; kingdom Viridiplantae; phylum Streptophyta; class Magnoliopsida; order Malvales; family Malvaceae; genus Hibiscus; species Hibiscus syriacus. Next base: position 1,593,552 of record NW_024063293.1, read on the forward strand.
AAATCTGAGCTTTAGGGATTGTATAATTCAAAAAACAGAGACAGAGCGAAAACGGACGAACCTGGAGGGCTTCATTATACTTGGAGGCATGCCTGAGATATCTAATGACAGCCCAGAAATCATTTTTCCAATCTCCATCTTCTCGAAGAATTTATCCGGTACAATGTTAGAGGACGAACACAAAATCTTATGTACTACGAAAAAGAATCTAAAATGTATGATAATTTGAAATTTTCATAACAGCTGCTACTCGGTTCATTCCGACTGTAGTTCTAGTGCTGCAGGAAAAATTCTACTAACCAAAACGTGTGTACTAGCCCAAGAATTTTGGAAAAACCATCAGCACATGAAAAGCAAACCATTGAGCTTAAAGTAGAGAAAATATATGTTGGGACAGTAGAGTAAGATAGTATCCTTTTTCCAATCTCCATCATCTCGAAGAATTTCCAATCTAATCGAATGAGATGAGATCCTTGATTTTTAATCTCATCTCATGATGACTTAACACAAATTTGAACCTAACATGACTTTATCCTTAAAAAACCTTGATTTAATTCGATTCTAATCCATATTTTTAAAATAAAACATAACCTTATAAAATCATGTTGATTAAAATCCATCAAAATTAAATGTCCACCCTTAATAATACAACGTGTGAATGAGATTAGATTCTTGTAAAAATAATGTAGATGTGAAAACGAATAAGGGTGACCATTTTACTTGGACTCGACGGGTTTTGACTTTGCCTCATCGAGTCAATTTTTCTATTTGAAAAATTCAAGTTTGAATTGAGTTCTTTAAGGGTGTGATCAAATCGAGTCAGCTCGAGTTTAAGATGAAAAAACTTAACTCGAAATAATCTTATATTTGTCCTTTTATATATTTAGGGATAATATAATAATATTTTTTTAATTAAATTACTGTTTTATTTAAATAAATTATATATATACAAGTCGAGTCAAATCAAATATATGTTTTGACATAAATTATCATGTTAATTTTAAATCGAAGAAATTTGAATCGGATGAAATGCACATAAAAGGTTTTAAATTTTAAATTTAAAAAATAAAAAAATATAACCCAACCGGACACGATGAAATTTTAAACGGATAGCATGGCATAATTAATTTGTGCTGCAAAATTCCCTAGGCGAAAGTAGGGCATTGCATATATATTTAATTATTAATCTTTAAAATTTAAATTATATAGTTGAGAAAATAATATAGTTTATAAGAAGAAAGATAAGGGTTGGTAGCAGACCGAGAGAAGCTGAAGAGTGAGATAATCTGTTTCTGTTTTATAATAATTAAAGAAGAAAAAACAAGAGACAAAAAAATATCACGTGGCTGGCTGGGTGGGAAATTCGGATATAGCCAACTCAACCACCTCCAGCTTATCTCCATAATCCCATTTCACTCGTACTTTAAAGCAGATGCCATAGCCAAAATCTGTTTCTTTAATGGAAGCTCGGAGATTGGCCCTTCTCTATTCCCATCTTTGCCCCTCCCCTTCGCCTTCTCTTCTACCCCTCTCCTCAAGCGTTTCTCCCTCAGCTTGCGCTCCCCACGGCAACGAAACCCTTCGAGACGACTGCGTTTTTTGTCTTATTATTCGCGGCCAATCCCCGGCTTTCAAGGTTTCTTCTTCTCCATTTACTTTTTTTTCCAGCTAAATTTCTGCTTTAATTTTGTTTTATTTAATTTATGTTGAAATTTAAGCAGCTGTATGAAGATGATATGTGCCTGTTTATATTGGATACCAGACCCTTGAGTCGTGGGTAAGGTATCATCTTTCTATTGTTACTTTTACCATCTCAAAAGTAACTTCTCTTATTTATGTTATGCTAATTTCTGACCTCTGCTGTGGTTTAGTTCTATTACTTCATCCAACCATTCTTAATCCAATTGAAATGGTGACTTCGAAGTGAAATTATCGATTTAATAATATCCCATTTGGTAAATTAGTGTTAGTTGTTGCAAAATAAGAATCAAGGTTAGGTGTAGTTTGGAAAGGAAGGTTGATGTTGTTTTCGCTTTCTAAGATGTGTGCATTTGACTTCAATATGAATTGCGAGGAAAAACAAAAACCATGGTCTATATCTGGACAGATTTTATCCTTTTAACTTCTTTAAGAAAAACTTTATTTATATGTCACATTGATTTTCAGATAAAATATTTTATAAATGTACTCTTAATATGTATGTGTTTCTTTACTAATCCAACATGTTTAGTTTAAAAGTTCCGTTGGCAAAACCGGAATGATTTCTATCCTATGTATATTATCACTCTGTGACGATGTTTACATTATGCGTTTTTTTTATGTTTAGCTTATCCATTGCATGTTGAACCTTGTTGTTGTTTCCTAGGCACTCTCTTCTTATCCCAAAGTCTCATTTTTCTTCTTTGGACGCAACTCCACCATCTGTAAGTTTGCTAGACATAGTTTGTTTTTTTCTCAAGCAGTTGTGATCGCTCTTCATTATTACTGAACATTGTGCAAAGGAATGTTGATTGAACTAAAACTGTTATACATATTGGTGAGTAGATAAGGCATTAACATGTGTCCAGTGTTCCATTTCAGACAGATTTTGCTTCTTGATTATAGAAAGTGGATTCATTGGTTGTTAAACAGCATCCAAGTTAATAGAAGCTGCAAAATTTTATTAATGTTAAGACCTAAAACTTTTAGTTTTGTTCTACTCTGCATTATCTATTTAAACATACTTGGATTTATATAAATTTCGTGGACTAAATATCATACTTTGCAAATTTGAGATTGCTCGAAATTTTTTTTGGAATAAATCACATATTTAGTCTCTCTTTTATGTGTCTTTTGAGGAGCATTCAGGTGGTAGCTGCGATGTGTTCAAAAGTGCCTTTTCTTGGCAACGCAATCATGAAAGCTACTGGTTCTGGTATGTGCTGAAGTGTGTTTATTGCAGCTTTAATCTATACATATCAGTTTTCTTTGAAGTTATTAGACTACATAAACTAATTTATGTTAAATTTTCCATCAATTTCGCTTGAAATCTGTGGCTTTTGAATTATGATTATTCAAATCCATGACCATAAGCCATATATTATATCTTTATATAGGGTTAGAAGATTAAAACAAGCTTAAGATTAAAATTGGTCTGTATTTGTTTGATCATCCTTATTCATAAAATTCTTTTGGAAGTATGGATGGTTGAAATATATAAATTTCACCACTATGATAAGTATATGCCTGGATATAAGTATCTCAGCAGCAGTGTTGGTTTTCCACCATGAATCAGGTTGGGGTTTATTTGTATGCAACTTTATTGAGTCTAGAGAAGAACTGTGACTAGAATTACTTCGTTGAAGAAAGCAATATTGGTCTAATGTTTACTCAAGTCATTTCACATGGTTTTCTTGGAGCTAGGCAACACACATGATATAGGCAGCTTCACTACCATTTAATGTTACTTTGAGGAAAATTAGTTCATCAAACAGAGTTATTATGTTTACCAACTTTGTAGTTTCTGTTAAATATATTTTTAAATGTAGATGACAATGTTTTTATTACATGTTGGAATTGATGTAGATGCAACAAATCTTATCATGTAAATTAACCTTGGAAGTTCCAATGCGCAGATTCATTCAATTTGTTGGTTAACAATGGTGCAGCTGCGGGTCAAGTTATATTTCATGTAAGTTGATGGCACTTCATTTACCCTTTTTCTTTGGATGCTTGCGTCTAGAGTAGGCATAGAAGGTAGTTTATGTTTCATGGCAACTAAAATAGATCTCATATTTATTTCAGACACATATTCACATAATTCCCCGTAAAGCAGGAGATTGATTGTGGACCTCTGAGGTATGCTTCATTTGCTTGGGTATTTACTTGCATACACAAAAAAAAGGAAGTAGGGTTTCACGGTGAGTAAATATGACATGCTTCTAGTTTTACAGAGTTTGCATCGGTGTCCTCTGAAGATAGACCTGGAAACGTCAGGTCTTGCGAATCATGTTCAAGAATTGTTGCATAACGTTTCCGGAGAGAGCAAAGATCAAGTGTCAACTGTGTCTTGAATCTGTGTGATATCATAATATATAAATATATACATTTTGGCTTCATCTTATGTACCATAGAATAGAAGTATATAGTTCATTCTTTCAAGACTCGTCGGTCCTTCACCATGTTGTGATTTTGTTTGTTCAGTCTAAGTCGGAAGCTTGTTGTTTCACTATCTAAAGCCTATTAAAATGTTAAAAAAAGATTTTTTTTATCAGCAGTTTATAATAAATCTTTTTAATACAAAAATCATATTTGAAAATTTTCCTACTGGCGCATTGATGTGGTGAGAAACAAGGCCCAGCACATTACGTTGTTAATATTCTAATGTCAACAACATAATAGTTATGTTTTCAATTTTGTCGTCCTAATTTCATAATTCAGTTTCTTCCTGGAATTTTCTCTACTTTGTTAGTCATTGTAAAACCATAAAGAAGCAAGAGAAATTGAAAAGAAAGGCAGTAGTTTGACTGGTAGCCCAAACTGTAAAGAAGCAAACAGTATTGGTGTTCTCTAGGGTCTGGGAAATTCCTGCCATACCATAATGTTATAGCCGCATTTTTCTTTTTTGTTATTTTTGTGATAGATTTAAATGCAAAATTCAATGGAATGTTAATAAATTCTTGGCTTTCCAGGTAAATATATTGAAACCGTAAAACAAACGGCTGATTCCATGAGATATTGTTCTCGAATTTTTTTTTCACGAGATAATGCTTTGGACATATTATTTGTTGAGATAGGGTTAATTCTACAGTGACCAAAGAGGTCGTCATGCACGCCCAACGACCAAGGAGGTCGTCATGCACTAAGGGCGACCAAGGAGCGGGAGTTGCATGGTGTGCATGGGGGGGAGATCACGCCCAACGACCAAGGAGGTCGCCATTCACTCAGGGCGACCAAGGAGCGGGAGCTGCATGGTGTGCATGGGGGGAGATCGGTGCATGCATGGGGAGATCACGCCCAACGACCAAGGAGGTCGTCATTCACTCGGGGCGACCAAGGAGCAGGAGCTGCATGGTGTATATGGGGGGAGATCGGTGCATGGGGCATGCACGTGGGGTGTAGGTCGCCATGGAGTCTCGACGACCAAGCTGCTGGGAGATTCCTGCATCCCGACCAAGCTTTAACCCTATCACTCATGCATGCGTTGCATCCATAGCTGGGCGACCAAGTTGTGTCCCTCATGCATGTTGCATCCATAGCTGGGAGATTCCTGCATCACGACCAAGCTTTAACCCTATCACTCATGCATGCGTTGCATCCATAGCTGGGAGATTCAATGCTAATATTATTTTCTTCAATAGTCAAATTTAATGATTCTGTCCAACGATTTTTTTCTTTATATAAATAATACGGGGTTTAGGGTAGAAGCAGAACCAGGAGCATAAGCATAAGCACTTTGCGGAGAGAAAGAAAAGGAAGAAGAAGAAAAGAATATAAAGGATCAAACATAGTTCTTGAGGTAATTTTTTATTGTTTAATTTAGTTTATTATATGAAATTATTAGTTTGTTAGTTTAGGGTTTAGGGTTTAGGGTAAAACTAAAATCTAGTTAATTAGTTTGTTAGTATAAATTATTTGTTTGTTAGTTTAAGTTATATATTATATTATATAAAAAATTAGTCAATTAGTTTATTAGTTTAAGTTATTAAATATAAAAAAATATTAATTAATTTGTTAGTGTCTTTAAACGTATATTAGGTTGTTTTTGAAGTTGAAGTTATATTATAAAAAAATTAATTAGTGCTTAATTAGTGTGTTATTTTAACTAAGTTATATTATAATAAAGAAATAGTTTATTAGTTTAAGTTATATTATAATATATTAGATTATATAAAATTAATTTGTGGGAGCTATTGTTGTTTAAATAAATTAAACGGTTTATACATACAGGGCATTATTCCACAATATTTGCCCACGTTCAGATTGATTCGAAGAAAGAAACAAAGAAGGAAAAGAAAGGAAAGGAAGAAGGCATAAATACGTGAGTAATTTATTATTTTTTGTTGTAAATTAGTTAGTTAGTAAGTTTATATTAGATTATATAAACTAATTTGTGCGAGATAATTTCTGTTTAAAAAAAATATTGTGTTTAAAAATATTTAGTGGTGTTTTAAAAAAATATTTTGTTTAATTTATATTGTATGTGTAAATTAGTATGGAGTAAAAATTAATTGAATGAAATAATCTGGCCAACGCATTATCACGATATTTTGCCTAATAAATTTGTTTGATATTTTAAAAAAATAAAAAATATTATCAAACTAATCATGATTATTAGTAATAATTACTAAATGATTAGTATCAAATCTAAATCATTAAATATTTATAATAAATAATTATTAGTAATCATGACTAAATCATATTATTATTAAATCATTAAATATCAAATCATTAGATTAACAATAATTATTAAATCATTATTAGTAATATTAGTAATCAATCAATCAATCAAGTTAAATAACAATTTTTATTTGATCATTAATATAATAGTATATTATATTATATTGAATGATTTAATGTTTTATGAAATTATCTTATCTAATATTTTAATCTAAATTAATTTATTATTTTATTTGTAGAAAAAATGAGAAACAACTTTTTCATGATTGTCCATTATAATGGACAGATTATGGAAAAAGAGGTCGGAGTAGTTTTTCAGTCTAAAAAACCAATAAATATGATGTTCAAAAAAGACATCACATTTATAGAAATGAAGCATAAGATAGAAAGAAAAATTCGAGCTGCAGTTGATGGTTTGAGGTATAGGTTTATAATGTGCCCCAACCCAGTCAGATATGCTGCAGTTCCACTTGAAGAAGATGATGATATTGGAACCATGGTTGGATTACATGAGTAAACCAATATAGCAGTTATTGAGTTATTTGTTGATGTGCGTAACATATGTGATGTTCCTGGGTCATCAAGAGGTGTGGCTCAAAATCCATCTGAAATAGCTTTATATAGTCAGTTTGAGGAGACGACATACATGTTCCTGAACAGTTTTATGGCACTATTGGAAAGTGTAAATGAAGTCGGGGGACATCTGCAGCAGCAGAGTATGAGACGAGAAACATACCGGAATTGGTTGTTGATATTGATGCTGAAAATCGATGGGGAGAAATTCATGATGATTCAAGCGAAGATGAAGAAACCGAAGAACCCATTTTGGGCGGCGACGAAAATATTTTTGGTGGAGGTGCAATTGATGAAATTCCATCACCGTATGAAACTACTCCTCACATATACGAGATAGACTATGATGCGATGAGGGCACCTGAATTCCCAGACATGCCACATTTACCTCCGTACCAAATGACTGAATCATTCGATAATTCTGGTAAATTTTCAGTTGGGGTACAATTCAGAGGAAAAAATGAAGCTACACTGGCGATTAAAGAGTACTGCATCAAATGCCATGTTGATGTCCATGTTGGAGAGTCCAACAAGAAAACCCTATACGCGAAGTGTGTAAAATATAGCCCAGAGTGCAAGTGGAAGATCAGAGTGTCGAAAAATCAAAGGCACGATGTTTGGGTCATCACGAGGTACAATGGTCCGCACACATGTTTACGAAACTCCATCGAACAAGACCACCGACTATTGGACTCCGATGTAATATGTGAATACGTGAAGGCGATGGTTAAAAAGGATCCAAGGATATCTTGTTCAGTGTTAGCTGCATCTATTCGAAGCCAATTTGGATATCAAGTAAAATATGGCAAGGTGTGGAATGCGAAGATGAAGGCAATGAAGGCATTTGAATTGCCATGTGTTCAAAGTCATACGTCGACGAAAACGTAGGAGAATAGATGGGTGCCTCAGGCTGCACAAACTCTAGTATGTATGCTGGTACAGTAGAATCATCAACTGCGTGATGCAACGATCCCGCATCGCCGAACGGTTGTGGTGCGCTATTATCCTCATCGGTCATTTCCGCTTCAGGTTGTAGAGATGAACTCCCACTCCCACTCGGTAGAGAGTATTCAGCTTTACCAAATCTTTTCTTAAACCTCAAAAACTTTTGCCTCTCTACCATTATTGTGAGAAACGACTTTCCATTATCCCAAAAATAAGCAAGGTAAGCCGAAGTCTCAAAATTAAAGTCGTCGTCTTGAATGGCGTCAAGAGTTGGCATGAATGAAGCCCTATTATTCCAAGCATTAATGTAGGTTGCATGCTTCTCAACCCAATTAACGTCTTCTTTACGACGAAGGTCAAATCTGTGCAGGTCGTCATGCGTCTCAACCCAATTCACTGGACGACGACCATCTAAGTTTTGGAGGAGGTCATGATCCCATGGACTCCGCGGAATAGGTTGGTGGAAGTGGAATTGCCTCAGCACTCTATCCCCAAATTGGATCTCAACAAAAGCTAAATTGATCAATGGTGTAACAGCACACCAATATTGAAACCCATCTAAAATATCGTGCGATATCAACGCAAATAATTCTTCATTCATGTATGGTCTCCAATTAAACTGTAAAATTACAAAAACAATAAAATTGATTTAAATCAAATAATATAGTTAATTTAAATAATAATTAAAAAATAAAGATTATACATACCTCCTTTTTGGCCTTAATGTCGATCTTCAGCCTGAACTCTTTAATGTTGTTGTGCACCAACCCCGTGCCTTCAATTTTATGTCTCCATCTGCATATCAATCAAAACAAAAATAGAGACATTTTGTTCAATAATTTTAATCAAAATAATTTTTTTCTAATTAATATTTTATATTAAAATAGAGGATTCATATTACCTTCTGGCAAGTGAAAAGTCAACCGCAGTCCGACTAATCGGTGTCAAAAACAGAAGTCTATGCCAAGCTCATGATTGTAGCAGCAACAGACATCCATCGATTTCTGCTGTATTATTATCATTCACGACTAATGATGCCTTGCACATCTCATGATACAAGAACGCCAATATCGCCGAACCCCCAGCTATATTGCCTACAATTCTCAAAATTTGTTAAAAAAAGAAGATACTGAGTGTGAACATAACTACCGGATTTATCAGGCATCAAAATTCCCCCAATCAACTGTAATATATATGCTTATGTTGCATATATAATTTTGTGCTCCGTACTATTTGGTTGAAGTTGAAATTCATTCTTCAACCATGACAACCTCACTCGCCACCCTCTACACTCTGGTGGTACAGGCGCTTTCCCAAGAAGCAAGTTGCAAAGTTTTGCCACATTTTTAAACTCATGTGACATTACCACCGGCATCCCATTAGTTTGGACCCCGAGTTGCATTGTCACATCCTCCAAAGTTATCGTGCATTCGCCACACGACAAATGAAACGTGTGCGTTTATGGTCTCCAACGTTCAATTAACGCACTGATCAAACCTGGGACCAACTTGTAATCTCGCACAAATGTTACATACCAAAATCCAGCCTCTTACAAGTTTTCTTCTATCAATGGGCGTGGCTTGGACACTTTATGTAGCCGAAGACGAAGGACTCGCTGCTCGTCCTCCTATAATTAAATAATGCAAAAAATTATCACAATCATCATAAAATAATATTCAAATATTTATTAATTATAATTCATTAAACAAATATTTTATTCACCATTATTCCCAAATGACTTGAAATATGTTCATTGTCAAGTCTCAGCAGTAGAATTTGGTCAGCCATTGGAATGAATCTGTAAAAAAAGTAAACAACATTATTTAAAAATTCATTTAATATAACTAATATAATCTAACTAACTAACTAACTATTTTGGCAAATTTATTTAATAAAACAAACTAAACTTTTTAAAATATAAGTTAAACGTAAATTTTCTCTTAAACAACTAATAAACTATTCTTTAATATAACTTTAACTATTCTTTAATATAACGTTAACTAATAAACTATTCTTTAATATAACTTAAACTAATAAATGATTTTTAATTATAATTTACTACTAAAAAACTAATTAACTAATTTTTTTATATAATATAAATTCAACAAATAAACATAACTTAATTATTTAACTAACACAAACTAATTACATATTTTTTTATATATAACTAACGACTAACAAACTAACTAAATATTTTTATTAATATGTAACTATCAAACATGCTAATTAAATAATTTTTTATTTCTATATGATATAACTTAAACTAACAATAATATAACTTAAACTAACAAACTAATTAACTAATTTTTTGTTTTACCCTAATTTATAATAATAAACTAATTAACTAATAATTTATAACAATAAACTAATTTAAATAATTATTCTTTTATATAACTTAAACTAATAAACTATTTTTTATTATAATAAAACTTAAACTACTAATAAACTAATTTTTTATATAATATAAATTCAACAACCAAAATATAACTTAACTATTTAACTAACTACAAACTAATTAAATATTAGACTAACTAACACACTAATTAATTATTTTTTTAATATATAACCATCAAACAAACTAATTAAATAATTAACTAAAATTTTGTTTTAACTGAAACCATAAACTAACAAACTAATAATTTAAAATAATAAACTAATTAAAATAATTAAAAAACTTACCTCGATGTTGTGCTCTCCATTTCTTCTTCCTCATCTTTTTTCTGCTATATTCTCCTTTGCTATTTTCTCCCTTTCTTTCTCTCTTAATTGTTTCACTCATTAACCCCATCCATCCAATATATAATACAACAACCGGGCATACTTTGCTTCAATTACAGGTGGCCGAGTCATTCACGTTCACGGGCTGCAATAATGCAGCTGATTTCACACTGTATGGGAGCAGAGGCGCAGCGACAGCAGAGCACGTGAGAGCTTCGGGCAAAGGCATAGGTCGTTGGGATCCCTTGGCGACCTACAATGTCGCTGGGATGCCCTGGCGACCTACAATGTCATTGGGATTCCCTGGCGACCTACCCACGTTGCCATGCTGCCACCAGACTCATGCCACGTTGCCATGCCGCCATGCACAGCCATGCAGAGACTCCAAGCTCGCCCAGACCCATGCCACGTTGCCATGCCGCCATGCACAACCATGCAGAGACTCCAAGCTTGCCCGGATGCCATGGCGACCTCCAAGCTCGCCCGGATGCCATGGCGACCTACGGCAACACTGTGGAGATCACTCCATTTGAGCAATTAATCTGGGGAGATCATTATTTCGTGAAATAAACAATTTGAGAGCATTATCTCGTTGATTTTGCCTAAAACAAACTATATGCTGATATTTCAAAGAAGTCGCATTTCTGATATTCCAGACTTTTTCAGGATTGCCTTGGCACTGTTCAGTCTATCCCTATGTAGAAAATAAGGAACGGTCATGATGATTAACCTCTGAAACTGCAAAGAAATATCTTTTTGTTTTCCCTAGTTTCCTCTATAAAATGATCCAAAGAGGTGCAAAAGAAACAGAAATGGCTTTGCGATTTGCTTCAAGCTTCACTTTCTTGCTTCTGGTAACTACCCACGCAGTAGCATTTAATTCTACAGCTATTGCTACAGAAAAACCTGGATTTAAAGGCAGCTGCGGAAATGTCAGTGTTTCCTTCCCTTTTGGGATCGGATCCGATATTTACTTGGATTCATGGTTTGAGGTCACTTGCAATGAAACTTCGACCGCTCCAACAATTCTATTGAAAAGAATCAACATGGAGGTCTTGAATTTTTCATATGAATTGAAAGGTTCAACAATGTCGTAATCACATCTTCCTGGATATTAGTGTGAAGAAGGCCGCTTTGAGATTTGGCTCCGGAAAGCGGGGCGAGCAATCGTGGGATGGCGTCAACAGATTCTCCAAAAAGGGCATGGAACGAAGGGATGTTCTTCGTCAACAAACGGGGCGAAAGAACTTGTTGGGTCTGAGGGCAAGTCCGATTACCCGCTTTCAGCCATTTCTGGATAAAGGGTCTATCATATGTCTGCAAATCAACAAACTGAACTTATCAAAGAGTGAACTTTTTGTTTGTTTGTTTAAAACAGATAATAAAAATTCCAATATACCTGGCCTGAAGATAAAATAACGGGATCTCTCATAAGCTTTTTAGAAAGAGGACACACAAACTCTTGGGGGGGGCAGGACAGCGGTTCGTGTAATTTCAAAGACGACGTAACGGTGGACACCGTCGAACGTTTGTTAAACTTAACCGCTCTCAAAGCAGAAAGAACATCTCTGGCTTGATCGATGGAGTGGAGGTTGTAATCCTCATCGTCGACGATGGTCTTAACCAGCCTCTGGAGTTGTTTCTTCAACTCCGCCGCCCTAGCTCTGGCTGTTGGATCGGAACTTAATAAACCAGTTTTAGCCATTCGATTGTTTCCGACGTTACCACCACCACCACTCAAAAAAGGCGCTAGTCAATAATAATGGTAAGAGAAAGAATGGGAGAATAAGAATACTGAGTTCTATTCTCTCCTTTTATGGCGGTCAATGGAATAATTTTACAGCAAGATTATGGCCTTTTTCCGGCGTTGTTTTCGTATCAAATGAACGTGTTAAAATATCATTCAAGAGAAACATAACTCTTGAGGAACTGATAACGAAGATTTCGAGGAAGGTTCATGTTGGAAGTAGTAGAAGAATATCGTCGTTGCAATACATATTTCCAACATCATTGTTGCCATTAACTTATACAACTTTCGAACTATCGAACAATGATGATGTTGAAATGATGGTTGATTATCAAAGTAATTATTCAGATGATGATATTGAGATGTATGCAAAGTTTGTTCAAGTGCGTGCTGTTCGGGGTCAGTCATTAAGCTCCCACTATGGGCTGGCTGAACAAGTTGATCAAGTTGACAGCCCGACTACAATAATATGTAATGATTTTAACGCCATAATGGGAATCCGCATTATGGTGCCGTCACATCAACTTCAATGGGGAGATATTCATCCGTAACTCCTTACATATGTACCAAGATGGGTCCACAAACAATCCGTATGGCAACATCGCGTCCAGTTCAAGGGGAAGACATTCATCTGCAAATTTCTTTGACCTTAATATGGAGATGCCATCGACGCAACAATCTGTGCAGTTTCCATTTGACACGATGGCTTCAAGCTCCAGGGGAAGGCATTCCACTACGAGCTTTTTCGATCTCAATGACAATATGCCTTTTAGTTCAAGGGGAAGACGTGCAAATAGTATGTTCTTCGACCTAAATGTGGAGAGCATGGAGGAACCATCATCTCCACCAGAAGAACTGCTTCGTGAACCTGGTGTGGATGGTACTGAGACTGGACTATTCATTGAAGTTCCATTAAATGTGGCACAAACTGACCCTCCAGCACACATGTATGAAGTTGATTATGGTGCAATATACATGCTAGAATTTGCAGATATGCCTAATCTCGGTAACTATGGATATTACTCATCAATAAATAATGGTGAGTTATCTTTAGGCATAGAGTTTTCAAGCAAAGAAGAAGCGATGATGGCTATAAAAAATTACAATATCCGTAATTCTGTTCAATCGAGAGTCGACTGCTCCACGATAGAAAAATATGTATGCTACTGTTCCTGACGCGAAAACGGATGCAATTGGATGGTTCATATATCGAAGAGGAAGAGGAAAAACAACAGATGAGAACTAACATTATACAACGATCCTAACACATGTTGTGCTGGAGGGGTCAACCAAGATCATCCCAACTTGGACTCTGAAGTGATATGCCAAGTCATCATGCCCATGGTAAAAGCAAGCTCTCATATAGTTGTTGCTGTGTTGATTTCAGCTATACAATCGCAATATGGGTACATTTTCTCCTATAAAAAAGCTTGGTTGGCAAAATAAAATGTCATTGTCAAACTTCATGGCGAATGAGATGCATCTTACAACGAACTTTCATGCTGGTACGAAGGTTGAATCCTGGGAAAATTGTGGACTTCGAAACCTCCTATGCATACCATAATGATTGAGTTCTTCGCGATCAATGTCAATTCTATCGGGTTTTTTAGACTTACTCACAATGCGTTAATGCTGTCAAATATTGCAAGCCTATGGTCTAGATCGACGAGACTTTCTTGTATGTAAAATACAAGCAAGTTTTATTATTGGCAGTTGTCCAAGTGGCAATCACAACATTATTTCAGTTGTTTTTGCTCTTGTTGAAAGAGAAGATATAGATTCTTGGGCTTTTTCCTCCGAAACTTATGTGCACATGTTATCACGAGGGAAAATATATGTGTCATTTCAGATCGCGGAGCTGGGATCAAAGCAGCAATGGAGTCTTTGGGTCCAATGTGGCAACCACCGTTTGTCCAACATAGGTATTGTCTCCGACACATTGCTGCGAACTACCATGGAAGGAACAAGAAGAATGATGAGCATCAATTAATTGTGCGCATGGGTAAGTGAAACTGATGTAGTTTGTTTTCTTTCGATCATTTTAATTTTGCAAAGAAAGAAAGTTAGTAAGTTATATATTTTTTGATCAGGTTATGAACTACTTCCTCAAACGTTTGAATCAGTGCTTCAAGATTTGCGGGCGAAAAACGAGGAAGGATATGATTACATCAGCCTCATCGATAAATAAATGTGGACGAACGCATATGATGGTGGATATCGATATTGACACATGACGACTAATTTGGCTGAGGCAATCAATTCAACCTTAAAGGGTGCACGTCACTTACCTGTAGCGGCTTTGGTAAAAACTACATATTTTTGTTTGGGGGCGCTTTTTGAGAAGCTCAAGGGACAAGCTCAAACCTGGATGCAAGGCGGTCATGTCTATCACCCTAGATTAGTTGCAGATCTACAAAAAAAATTGATGCATCAAATGAAATGTATGTATCAAGTTTCTCTAGAAGACATGAAATGTTTCGTGTCACAGAGTTGCCGCGACCTCTTCAAGGGATTAAAGTTGTGTTGTTAAGAGTACATTTACGGGACAGAACGTGCGACTACAAGTTTTTTCAAGCTTTGAAGTATCCATGCTCTCATGTGATAGCAGCTTGCTCGCATACACGTCAAGACTATAACTGTTTTGTGGATCCCGTATATCTACTATCTGAAGTTTTTAAGGTATACGAATTTGAGTTCCCCCTATAGGTAATGATAAAGACCCTGATGAGGTTCTGGATTGGCTTCCGATTGTACCAAATCCAACTTTATTGAGGGAGAGTGGTCGTCCAAAATCAAATCGAATTCATTGTGATATGGATATTCGAGAAAGATCTAGACAAGACAGACGATGTGGGCATTGTAGAAACCCATGACACACTAGAAAAACATGTCCACTTCTGCTGTCATCAAGTAACAATTGATGAGGAACTGATGTGGTTGTTTATCAAATAAGAATTCTTGTACTTAATTTGCATTTACTTCAAGTTATTGTCATTCGATCTTACAGTAAGTGAAAAACTGAAGAAAGTTATCGAACACAATTATTAAATTTTATCAAAATAATAAAAATTTGGCATTTGAATATAATTTTAAATACAACAAACTTACAATAAGTATTAAATGATAAATGATAAACAAATTAAAATAACTGATATTAAATGGTAATAAACAAAATTAACCAAAATACATTAACAAAAAATCCAACAAATTTAACAAAATAAATTAAAATAAATCCAACAAAATTAATGAAATAAAGTAAGTATTAAATGATAAATAATAAAAAATTACAATAAAAAAGTCCAATAAACAACTAAATACAAATATAAAAAAAATCTATCGATGTCTACGACACGAATGTGTTCCGCAGGGCGGTGGCTGTCGGTCTCGAGGAGGATTTCTTCGTATCAGTGGTTGTGACTCCTCGCTGTCATCATCGTCGTCATCGTCATCGTGAGTAGCTACATTAGGTTGATGAGGAGCTGATGACGATGAAGCACCTCCATAGAATAAGGACCTTGGAGGTGTATGACTGACTATCCCACCGGCCTGCGAAAATTGGGAAAACTCATAAAACCCAGACATCGTTGAGTGTGAAAACTGTACAGGAGGTGTCTGTGCTGCAGCCATGGGTGATGAGGTTGAACCCGCCAAAATGTGGGCATATGAACACCAAGTCGGATCTACAAACATAGACTCATAATATCCTCCAGGAGGGGTCATAAAACTCTGTGATGGTGGTGGCAACAGGGTCATAAAACCAGGTGGCGGTGGCGATATCGGGTAAGGGAACGACGGTGGCGACATCACATATGGCTGCAGTATGTAAGTCGCTGTAGATGGTGACTGCTGTGAAGGTCCTGCAGGTGCAGCTGAGGATGAACCAGAAGCACCTGTTCTCCGTCCATGAGTCGAGGGACGATGGTGCTGTATTGGCGAACGTCTCTATTGACATCGTTGAAAGGTCTGCCCTCGTACATCCTTGGAAAGAAGAAACAATTTCCCGTTACTGTTAAACCACTCATAATAACCGTCAGCAGCCATGAAGAGGTCAGTAAAAATGGGCTCTCTACGGGGAAGGTGCCGATGTCGATCCTCCCACAGCACGACCCACTCATGATGCCTCACCAGCCAATCTGTATCGGTCTTGCCGCGTCTATCTGTGCTATGCAACTAGTCCATGTTGTGAGGTGCTTCCGGAATTGGTTGAAAACAACCAAATTTCTGGAGCACGCGATCAGTGGAGTGCCACTCGACGATCGCATAACAGATCAAAGGGATCATCGCCATCCAAACATCTAATGGGCCCCTCAACTTAGGTGGGATCACGATCCTCACATCATCATTAGAATATGACACACATTCAAACTAAAACATATATATATATATCATTTTTATCAAAATAATAATCTAATTATACAACCATAATCTAAAATCGATTTTTAAACATTAAAATGCATACATGTTTGCCAATCTTCTGATCGATTAGCACCCTAATTTTTTCTAAATCATCAGGTAGCTACTGATGATTTTTCCTATCAGTAGACCACATATTCAAGGAAAACAAAATTTATTATACAGTGTATAAAATGATTAATATATGAAATCAGTTTTATAATTACCTCAATAGTAGCAGAAATACGAATGGGTTCTTGACAAAGGGACATAAAAAGGGCAATCGATACCATGCCCAAGACTGCACCAGCAGGAGACATCCGTCGATAGCATTTTTCTTGTAGTCAGTGGCTCAACACATCTCCCTGTACAGGAAAGCCAAAACTGCCAAGCTTCAACTGAGTGATCCGGCCAGACGAAAGTCGCCAAGATGTCGCAACCACATACAGTGAACTTGGTTGTGCGATTTATCCGGCATCAGTAACCCTCATATCAGCTGCAGTATGCATGCTCATGCATACATTTTAACTTCATCAGCAGAGGCGTCATCGCTTAACTCCCGAAAAATGGCATCTAACCAATTTAACAGTATCCGACCACCGTTAAAATTTTCCGGGACACGTTCTAGATAGTCCCGACACAAAGCAGTCCATGAACCGTGCGCCATCCCCAATATCACATCTCCATCCACCGGAAGCCCCAGGTGCATAGAAATATCCTCAAGTGTAATCGTGCACTCTCCATACGGAAGATGGAATGTGTGGGTCTCCGGCCTCCACCGCTCCTCTAAGGCAAAAATAAGGTATGGTTCTATCTTACAATGACCCTCATATCTACCTATGTGACTGAATCCAGCCTCTACTAAATACGGCAAGACACGATTAGGTATCACTAACTTAAGATTCCTAATAAAATGATCTAATACACGATCTTTCTCCTAAAATTAAATAATTACACAAATTAATTTTTAAACTAATAATCATGTATTAAATAAATAAAAAAATATTACTAATAATTTAAATTATATTAAAACGTTAAAATGTTACCGTATCAACAAAATGTCGCGATATATGATTTCTATCCAAGCGAAGTATACCTCCTTCTATTTTATATCTGCAAAAAAATTAATTAAATAAAATATTAAAAAATTTAAATACTTAAATAAATTAAAAACAAAATATTAAATATAATAAAATATACCTTAAACAGTCAAAATAGAAGATAAGAATATTTGAGAGAAGTTGAGAGGATTTAGTGTAATGAAAGTGATTGAGAATGGGGGTATTTATAGGGAGGGGGTAGGGTGTGAACGGCCGAGATAAGGGGTAAGCGCCTTTCTGACGCGTGCCAGCATTAAAGGTAAAGTGCGGCCCCTGCCTCGCACTATACCCCACGTAGCGCCAGATCAACGTAAAGCGTGCTGTAGGGGGCGCGCCTTACCCCACGTGGTTCCATATCAACGTAAAGCATGCTGCAAGGGGCGTGCCTTACTGCAAAGGGCGTTAGATCGAGAAAAATAATCTGAAGGATACCTGATAGGGAATATTATAGGGTAAAAGTGATATTTCGGGAAAAACGCTCAACATTATCCTGTGCCTATACCTAATTTTGCATTAAAAAAAAGCCAATTACTGTCAACTTTGGGCTATTTGACATAACTGACACCGTTTTTTTTAATTTTCCCTTTCTGACACCGTTTGACTAATATTTCCAGAAGTCGCACCCTTTCTGCTGAGTTGGCAAAGGCGCGTCCCCGGGGACGCGCTTTACCCGTGTTTTCGCTGAGTTGGATGCCACGTGTGGAAGGCGCATCCCCAGGGACGCGCCTTTGCCAACTCAGCAGACACGTATTTTGTTTAATAATAAATAGTTTATTTTTATTATTATTATTATAAATTAATAATATATTATGTAAAATGTTTCGATTATAATGTAAGAATTATCAAATGTATTTTGTTAATGTGTGTTAAAGGTGGAGTGAATTATCTACATTAATATGATATAACAATATATGAAAACCAGTTTTGACTTTATTGTAGTTATAGGAAAAATGTATGAAATTATAATATTACACATATGGTTATATTATTATTTTTGATTTTGATTATCGATCTATTAATTTTATCAGTTAATTATTTAAATGTTATCAATCTAGTCATCTCATATCAATATTTAACGAAAATATTGATGCATACGTTAATAAATTAGTATAATTACATATTTAATCTTCAAGACTTACATATTTTATAAAATTAGTCTTATTGAAAATTTAATTTAATAAATTTAATCCTCCAATCAGAACATGAAATGTGTCATCGTATACATAAAATTTTTAATAACTTTTAATTTGTTTAATTTAATATTTTTCTCTACTTAGAAGGTGGAATTATTATTATATTTTAAAAAAAATTATAACTAATAATATTAATTATTATATTAAATAAATATATTAAATATTTATGTATTTAAAAGTTAAAAAAAAAATTATTTAGGTGTACATACATTGACAAATTATAAATGCAATAACATTAAATTATTAGAAACAAAAACATTCATTTAAATACAATATTAATTACATAAGAGTTAACGGTTATATGATGATAACAGAGCTGGACATTTTTTTCTATTGTGCCCGATGTTTCTACAATGCCCACATCGTTTTTGTTCTGTTGACTTCTCCCGAATATCCATATCACAATGTATTCTGGTAGATTTTGGACGACCTGAGTCCCTCAATAGCAATGGATCTGGTACAATTGTAAGCCAAGTTTGAATCTCATTTGGGTCTCTTTCGTTTCCTATGGGCGGAAACTCAAATTCATATACCTTGAATACTTGTGAAAGTTGGTATACGGGATCAACATAATTTTTGTAGTCCAAATGCGAATGTGAGCAAGCAGCAATGACATGAGAGCATGGATATTTGAGTGCTTGAAAGAAACCACAATCGCACCACCTCTCTTGCAGATTAACTCTGAAAGAGTTAGCTTCAATCCCTTGCAGGGGACGTGGCATTTCGGTTACACGAAACAATTCACGGGTGCGAGAAAAATTTGTAACTAACATCCCATTTGATGCAGCCACTTTTTTCTGTAAATCAACTACTAGTCTTGGGTGGTAAATATGTCCATTTTGCATCCAAGTAAGAGCTTGTCCACCGAGCTTTGCAAAGAGTTGACCCAAACGAAAATAAGTCGTTTTAACCAACGCCATGACTGGTAAATGACGCGCCCCTTTAAGGTTGAATTTATTGCTTCAGCCAAGTTTGTTGTCATATGACCATAGTGATACCCCCGTCATATGCATTTGTCCACATTTCTTTGCTGATGTCCATAATGTACTCGCACCCCTTCTTATTTTGCCAAACAGCTCTTGTAGTATCGACTCAAACCTTTGAGGTAAGAGTTCGTAACCTAAGCCATTAGGAATATGTAATAGTTAATATGAAGTATAAATAAGTAATAAGAAATTGATAGAAAAATTGGGAAAAAAACATACCCATCCGCACGACTAACTGACGTTCATCGTTCTTCTTGTATTTTCCGTAATAGTTTGCAGCAATATGACGGACACAATAACGATGTTGAACATGTGGAGGTCTATACATTGTACCCAAAGAGTCCATTGCTGCTTTATCCCGGCTCCTCGGTCTGAAATAATGCATACTCGTTCCCTGGTGACAACATGTAAACGTAAATTTTTAAGGAAAAAAGCCCAAGACTCAGTGTCTTCTCCTTGAACGAGGGCAAACGCAACAGGAAGAATATTGCGGTTTCCATCTTGGACCACAGCCAATAATAAAACTTGCTTGTATTTCCCATACAAGAAAGTACCATCAATTGGACAATTGGTTTACAGTACTTGACTGCATTAATACACTGAGGGTAAGTCCAAAAGACTCAGTAAAATTGGCAGCGATCGCGAACATTCGATCATTCACGTAATGATGTTGAGTTTCGAACTCAACAATTGTCCCAGGATTAAGTCTTTGCACAACATGAAACCAACTGGGCAGCTCGTTGTAAGAGGAATCCCATTCGCCATGAAGTTTGCAAATGGCATTCTGTTTTGCCAACCACGCTTTTTATATGAGAGTACCCATATGTGACTGTATAGCAGAAATCAACACTGCAACAGCTATGAGAGCTTTGCTTCACAATGGGCATGATTGCTTGAAATAATGTTGGAGTCCAAGTTGGGATGATCCTGGTTTATACCTGTTGCACAACATGTATGAGGACCGTTGTATCTGGTTAGTTCCCATAAGTTGTTCTTCCTCTTCCTTTGATACACGGAACATCCATTGACATCCGTTGTCACGTTGGACGCAGTAGCAGACATATTTCTCCGTGTTAGATCGATCAAACTCGGGACTGAACTGAGTTACGAATATTGTAACTCTTTATTGCCATCATTGCTTCCTCCTTCGATGCGAACTCCATTCCAATATGTAAATTACCGTCATTGACTGATGATTGAAGTCATAGTTGCCAACATCAGGAAGATCTGGAAATTCAGGCTCATACATTGCATCATAATCAGCCTCATACATATGTGCAGGAAGTTCGGCTGGTGTTGTATTATCGGAACGTCCCTCGTCATCATCAGAATGTACGTTAAACTGTGGTGAGTCAGGTTCAACGAATAATCCTGTTTCAGCATCTGCACCTGGCTCCCGAAGAGGTTTTTCTGGTGGAGATGAGGGTTCCTCCGATAATCCAATGTTGAGGTCAAATAAGTTTCCGCTTGCGTGTCCTCCCCTTGAACTTGAGGCCATTGTATCATGTGGGATGTGAATAGACTGTCGTCTCGTTGGCATTTCCATATAAGTCGAAAACATTGGCAGTGAATGTCTGCCCCTTGAAGTAGAAGAGATGTTGCCATATGGATTGGTGAAGCCACGTGGGTTGAGATCATAAGCAGTTGCAGATGAATGCCTTCCTATTGAACTTGATGGCATGGTATGGCGTTGGATCCGCCATTAATGATGTGAAATCATTACAGATCAGTTGTGTCGGGCTATCAACTTGATCAGTTGATATGTAATGCCAAAGTGAGAGGAATATGAGAGACCACGAGTTGCACAAACCTCAATAAAAGTGGCATACATTTCAATAAGAGATTGTGAACTCCCCATATGAGCATCAACCATCATAGAAACATCATCATCGTTTGAAAGCTGAAATGATGTATACGTGAGCGGAAAAAGTTCAGTAGGAAATCTGCACTGAAGTGAAGATAGTCTTATCTGGCCTACACGAATCTTTAACGAAATTTTGTGATTAACTCCTCAATTGTGATGTTTCTTCAAGGTTAAGGGGATATAATGATCTGACTCAAAAACAACCCCCTCTTCAGCTTCCTTAATTTCTCCATCATACAAAACAACAGTAGAAAGACGACTCATTTTCATAGAATTTGAGAATTTAGAGTTTGGGAATTTGAGAATTTGAAGATTGTGAACTGAAGTTTGTTTGAAAGTTTATAATACGTTGCATATAATAGTGTCTATAATCGGAGTACTATTCATGAAGGCGCGTTCCCGGGGCGCTTCTTCCATTATTTCGTCAGAGAATATGTTATCATTGCCCTATTATGTCACTCATGTCCTCGGGGACACTAGATATCAGTACCTATTATTTCACTATTCACATGAAGGCGTTCCCGGGGGCGCGCCTTCCATTATTTCATCAGAGAAATATGTTATCATTGCCCCTATTTGTCACTCATGTCCCTCGGGGACACTAGATATATCAGTACCTATTATTTCTCAGGGGACATGAAGGCGCGTTCCCGGGGGCGCGCCTTCCATTATTTTGTCATAGAAATTTTATCATTTCCCTATTCACTCATGTCCCTCGGGGACAGATATATCAGTAAATCAGGTAATTATAACCAAAATTAACTTCTTTTGAAAGTTCAGCAAGTTAAGAATAACTTAATTAAACGTTATGTGAAGTTTGAATAAATTAGATAATGTATGGATAAATTGAATAATGTGAAAGAAGTTGATGTGACATTGAAATTGTATGGAATGAGCATTGAAATGTGACATTGAAATTGCCAATTCACCCCTCTTGGCCGATTCCGTCGATCGATGAACTCAACATAAGTTGATTTTAATGTATACGTTTTAATATATATATGATAAAATCATATGTGGATAAATTAATTTCAATTTAAGTATTGTGAACTATAATTGGAATATAACTTTTAATTTTGAATACAATTGGAATATTAAGTTGAAATTTAATGTTAAATTTCGAATACTATAATTTATATTTTAAATTTAAATTTGAATAATATTATTTTTATTTTTATTTTAAATTTAAATTTAAATTTCGAATAATATAATTTGTATTTTAAAAACATTTATCAAACATTTAATGTTAAATGTGAATAAAAAATAACATTAAAAAATATGTATGTAACAACCATGAAACATTTAAATAACATAACCAAATTACATAAAATTCTGAAATATAATTATTTAAATAACATTAAATATAACGGGATCACCGATGTCGTCTTCGCGAATGAGTTCCACATGGCGGTGGTTGTCTATTTCGTGGAGGATTTCTTCGTGGAACTTGTTCTTCAGTCTCCTCATCTTCACTATCATCATCAGCAACATTTTCTTCATTTGGTGTAGATGACGCTGAAGGGGCTGAAGGGCCTGTATAAAATAACGACCCTGGAGGAGTGCTAGTAACAATCCCACCGCTCCCCGGGAACTGTGAAAACTGTGGAAACATTGGCATCGATGTCTGTGATCCAGATGGAGATTGAGGTGTCTGCGGAGAAGCACCACCAGCCAAATAAGATGCATATGAACCATATGCTGGATCATTAAACATAGTCGTATATGCACCTCCATATGGTATAAAACCGTGCGGGCTAGGCAATTAACCTGGCGGGCTAGGAATGTAACCCTGCGGGCTCGGAATGTAACCCTGCGGGCTCGGAATGTAACCCTGCGGAGATGGCATATAAACTGGTGGGCTTGGCATATGAAGTGGAGGGCTGGGCATGTACCCCTGCGGCATCGACGAATAAGGATGTTGTGGTGGGACTGATGCAGAACCGGTAGCGCCTTCTCTCCGTCCACGCGTCGGGGGACGATGATATTGAGACGGTTGACATCTTTCTCGGCGCCTAGGAATGTTAACCCCTCGTGCTTCCGCCGAAAGTAGAAACGGCTTCCCATTTTCATTAAACCAGTCCATATAGTTATCCGTAACCATATGACCAGTTTCAGCGTAATATTGTCGAGGGGCCACCAGTGTATATCGGTTCTCCCAAAGCATAATCCAATCTCTGTGTCTCACCACCCAGTTAACATCTTTCTTTCCTCGTCTATCTATGTTATGCACGTCGTCTAAATTCCTAGGAGCTCTAGGAATATATTGCGTACAACCATACTGACGGAGCACGCGATCAACTGGATGCCACTCAATAATAGCATAACATATAAGAGGTATAACTGATATCCATACCTCTAATGACCCACTAAGGTGGGGTGGGATGCAAGCTTTCACTTCATCGCTCGCATAAGGTATCCACTGAAACTGAAATATAAATATTCAATTATAAAATATTCTAATTATATCTAACATTTTAAATTAAAATATTAATAATTAAACAAATTTAAAAACATACCTCAGACCCAGCTTTCATATAATAAGTAAACGAATTTCCTCTAACCCAGTAGGATACTTTTATGGTCCTTTCTTTTCATCGACCACCTATGAAATATATATATATAAACTAAATATCACCCTATTTAATTGAAAATATTTAAATCAAAATTTAGTTCGAAAATTACCTCAACAATAAGGGGAATACGTATGGTTCATTCACGATCGGGCATAAGAAAGGCATGCGGAACCACGCCCATGATTGTAGAAGCAGAAGACATCCACCGATAGCAGTTTTCTTATAATTCGTCGCCCAACACATTTCTCTAAAGAGAAATGCCAAAACTGCAGCACCCCAACTATCTTCCAGCTTCATCAAAATCGATCAGATGCCGCAACCACATACAATGCACCTGGTTGCGAGATTTGTCGGGCATCAATATTCCTCCAATTATTCGTAGAATATATGCCGAGCACATGCCTTTGCTTGATCCTCTGAAGCATTTCATTTAAAACCTCAAATTAGCTTTCAACCAAGATAAAGCTATTCTACCTCCATTAAACTCTGGCGGAGCAGCTCCAAGATAATCAATGCACATTGATTGCCAATCACCATCCGCCATACCACACATCATATTTCTGTCGACGGGAAGCCCCAGATGCATAGAGACATCCTCCAATGTAATTGTCGCCTCTCCACATGGAAGGTGAAAAGTGTGTGTGTCTCGGGCCTCCACCTCTCAATCAGTGCAGAAATTAGGACAGGTTCGAGTTTGCAACCGCCTATAATGTTGCAATATACCCGAACCGGCAGAAGCCAAATATGGCAAAATACGTTCCGGTGTCGGTATACGTGGATTTTTAATAAAAGTCTCTAAAATACGATCAGCATCCTAAATAATATACATTATAAAAAATAAAATTAATATAAATTCATAATAACTTTAAAATAAAAATAAATTTAAATAGTAACATTAATTATAAAAAATATTACCATATCGCTAAAATGTCTGGAGATATGATCAATATCCAATCGCAACAGCATTTCGTTTTCAATTATAACTGTAGACAAAAATAATTAGCAAAAAAAATTAATAATTCTAAATAAATAATAATTATATAAATATTATTTTAATAAAAAATAATATTTACATAAATATATTAATATAAAAAATAATAACTATTTAAAAAAATACTAACATAAAAATAAATTTCTTACCACTAATAACAAATTTAAAACTCAAATAGTTGGAGAATTTGAGTTATATAAAAGAGGAGAATATGATTTTGGTGTGAAGAATGAGAGAGGGTTGAGGGGGTTTATATAGGGGAGGAGGAGGGGTAGTTAGGAAAAACGGATGGGGGCATTTATGACATTTAATGGAAGGCGCGTCCCCGGGGATGCGCCTTCCACACGTGGCATCCAACTCAGCTAAAACACGGGTAAAGCGCGTCCCCGGGGACACGCCTTTGCCAACTCAGCAGAAAGGGTGCTACTTCTGGAAATATTGGTCAAACGGTGTCAGAAAGGGAAAATTTAAAAAAAAAACGGTGTCAATTATGTCAAATAGCCTCAACTTTGAACACCTACATGCATCATGTGGGTATATTGGTTTCAAGTACAAATTTTGAGTTCGTCCCGCCCTACATTATAAAAGAAACAGTCCAAGCTTTTTATTTTTAAAATTAGATGTCTCAACTAAATTAGGAACCCAACAGACACACAAACCACTTTTTTAAATAAGTTTGATTATTTAATATATTAATTGTGAAATTATCTTTTAATAAGTGATTTTAATCTACTATGTATCTATATATAATATAGTAAATCTATCTATATTTATTTATTTATTGTTCCACATAAATTATAGATTCTAGTCTATAGTAATAGCACTAATTAATTAAATGTTATTTATCTTTTGACATATGTAAACCATTATTTCTTACGTAAATGATACTTAAATGTTATCATTTTTTTCATTCTTTCTTTTCTTTCGGCTTAATATTTTTCAAAATTAAAAAAAAAAAACAATAATAAAAGCTTCAACATTGTCTTATCTCAACTTGCAATCTCTATTCTTTGATAATTATAGAATTCAAATATTTTTTTTTCTCCTCCTTTACTATCTCTTCATAGTTTCAAATTTAAAATGAAATACTCAAATGTCAATTAAACAAAGAGAGACCGAGAAGATGGGTTTTAAAGGAAAGTTTTAAGGGATTTTTACATAAATTTACTCAAAAGGTTAAGACAATTAATAGATGGGTAATAGAAAAATTAAAAAAAATAATCAAAATGTCTTAAAACTAGATGACTAAAACAAAAACAAAGACAAAAGTTTTGAGGGATTTGGAAGTGGGTGCATTCTGAGTCCTCCTGTCCCAACCAATAAGGGTTGTCGTCTAAAATGGGGGACTGCTGTTGTTTCCACGTGTTGTTAGAAGGATGCTTCCAACTACATTTCTCCAGATTCCTCCTCAACTTCAAATTTTTTGTGATTACTATTAATTGTTCCTTCAAATCTGTCTTTCTCCCAGTTTTATTTCTTCAACCATTCCCAGTGAATTTCATTAATACAATTTATTTTTAATTATTTACCACAAACCGTATAGATTTTTTTAGTCTCTCTAATTAACTCTAAAATTCTTTGGACTTTAGTCATTAATAATTTGAATATTTCATTGAACTTTTTTCGAAGTCTTTTTTTTTTGTTATTATTAAGCTTTAGTTTATTTCAATAAGCGATTATCACACTACAAATTTGATCTGGCATGGGGAAACAAAGATAGTTTAAGACATCCCATCATTCTAAAGGTAGGTTAAATGGTGTTAATATTCTTATTCTTTTAACACTATCTTCTTTCCAAAAACACATATACGTGACTTAATTTGAGTACATGATACCATGTCATTCCAAGACTTAAAATTGCAATGTACGAGGATTTTGTTAAGTAAAATCTTTGTTCAATTAAACAAGGAATAATGGCATTAATCCCGTGTACTTTAGAGAATGCCTTAATATAATACCTCTACTTTATAAATGTCTAATATATTTATGTACTTTAATTATTTTTTTATTAAGTTAAGGTGATTACAAAATAGTATATGTTCTAAATACTATCTCAACCGACTCTTAGGGGGAAAAGCTGACTAGTTGCAACAATGAGGTTTTTGAAAAGATTTTTAATGAAATGTTGGGAGTCGCTATCAATCATTTTAAGGTACGATTGGAATACCTAAAATCGGCTAATTTTAATAAAACATTTTATTTTATCAAAAATACCAAATTTGGGTTTGGGAAAAAAAACAGGTTTAGGAGTCGGTTACGCGTGAGGAAGAGTTAGCACCACACAACATCCAAAAATTGATACCTAGTTGATTACCCTATATTTAAAATTGGAAATTTTGAGTTCAATGTTTTATTTAATTTAAAATTCATTATGGATGCCAAGTTTAGAAAATGATGTCGGTTTACTAAGATTAATAACGACCATCCTTGAGCATTTTATGTGAAAACTTCGTTATTGATCTAAGTAAACAAACATTGCCTTAAAGTTTAAGAAATCATGATATGTGTTTCGAAAAAGATGTTGATTTACTTCGGAAATTACCAGTGGTCACCCCCTGAGCATAACACGGAGGATACACTACTAATTAATTGATAAATGAATATTGCCGTATTATTTTAAAATCAAGATGTAACCAAACAAGTAGTTAAACCTAATTATGCTAGGTGGGTTAATTAAGGCAATCCTTGACTTAAAGTGTCAATTTATGAAAATTAAAGAACATAGAGGACTAAACCTAAAAATATAGGCTCTAATATTAATCCTAATTTATTTTAACCAATTATTGAATCAAATAATCGAAATGGATCCTCGAACATTTAATGTGAGGGTCAAATCAAATTATTCCCTAAATTAAAAAGTTCATTACTAAAGCGTGAGAAATCTAAATCTAAGGGTTAAATTTAAAATCTAAGGCTCTAATTATGAACTAAATTAAAGAGAATTAAATATAAAGGATTTATCCTACAATCTAATTAATCAAAGAAAAAATATTACAATAAAGTACATAAAAATCGAAATTAAATAATAAAAAATGTAAATACATAAAAAGAAAATGTAAATATACTAAAATTATTAATACAAATTTAAAATAAAAAACTAAACTAATTAATAATTTACAAATAAAACTAAATTAATATTAAGGTTAATTTAATGACAATTAGTTAAATGACTAAATTAAAACCAACAACATAATTAAAGGACCAAATAAAAAATAACAACCTTATAAACAGTAATCAAATTACAATAAATAATAATAAAAATGGCAAGATTGCAATAATTAAAAAACTGAATAGGGATTAAAATGCAAAAATACTTAAAAAAATAGAGGTACTAAAACATAAATTTCCCTTTTCAATTAAGATTATCATATTAAGAGAACTAAAGGCTAAATAACGTGAACGGGGTCTGTACATTTAAGTAAATTCATGAAATTAAAGAAATTAAGGACCGGTTTATAAATAAGCACTTAAACTTTAGGGACCCTAAATAGATTAATCCTAATTAACCTATATAAAAGACTAATTATAGTTTAACCTGAAACTATACCTAAACTAATTGCTCCCAACCCCCTCCTTTATTTTGAGAGTTTCTCTTATCTTCTCTCTTTCCCTCGACCGGCGCCCTTTGCAAATCTTAAAACCCCCCGGTCAACCACCACTCATGGTATATCGATACCCTACCCATGGTATCGATACCATATGAATGATTAATGCCCTACCCATGGTATCAATATCCTATAAAGGAGTATCGATACTACCTTCACAAAATTTCCTTGTTTTACTCTAGCTAAAGAACAATATCGGTACTGTCGACAGTTGTTTTCGTCCGAGTTTTTATAATAATATACTATTATTAATTATATATGTTATTATTATTATTATATATTAATTATATATATTATTATATTTATAAATATTATAAAAATCAAGGCCCAAATACCAAATAACCCAGGGCCCAATATTGTAAACATAAACCGGAACCCATTTACAGATGTTGACCCGGTTCAGACCCATACTCGGCCCATAACCAGTCCAAACCCAATTCCAGTCTAGGCCCGAGAAGCCCGAACTCAGCAGCTAGGGTTTTCATAACTCTTCTCCTGCGCCGTTTTTCCTCCTCATTCGTTCGATCAAGGGGAAAATGGAGGGTCCAGATCTTCCATCAGCTAGGGTTTTCACCCTAGCAGTCGTCGCCTCCAGTTTCAAGCACCACCGTTGTCACCATCAAATCTCACCCGAATACACAGTAAACCCAAAAGAACAATATGAACCGCATACCTCACTACCCTAGGGTGAGTTACCACCGTAGGTCTGGTGGCTCACCGGGTAGGGTCATTATTACGTCGAACTTGGAGGACTATAAATAGCCCCCATCACCTGCAAAAGAACACATAACAACGAGAGATAAACAAACACAAAACAGAGAGCAAGAAAGAGGCTACCACAACGATCCACAGCAGTATTCGAAAGCAAAGAGAGCAAATGAAGCCTTACCATCGTAGTCGGAGTAACTACCGCCTCCACGCTCCATTAGAGAAGGCGAAACACAGAAGGTAAATAGCCAGATCTACGATGTTTGGCTAAGTTTTAGGAAAAAGCAAGCCCAGACTTAGAACGAGGGGGTTCAAATCTTTATTTTGGGTAAGTTTGGTGTATTATGGCCACCGTGGGTGGTGGCCGGCGGCGACGAACGGCGACGGCATAAGGTTGTCGGTCGGTGGTAGTTATCCCTCAGGTGAGGGTTCTTTAGAGAGAGAATCGAGAGGGTTCTCTCGGTTTAGAGAGAGATGAGAGAAATGGGAGAAATGGCCCTTAGAGGGCTGGTTTTGGGCTATATATACCCTCTCCCGAACAACGTCATTTTGGGAGGGTATCTTTGTAATTTCTGCATGGGTCAACTACGCGCGTAATCCCTATGGCTTTGTAAGCTTTACGATTTGGTCCCGAAATCAGGTTTTGCATTTCTTTAATTTGGTTTCTTATTTTGTATATTTATATTTTAGTCCTTGTATACATATGTATATTTAGGTTAATTATATATTTAGTACCTACATATTAATAAGTTTATATTTTAACCTTTTTAGTAAATTAGGGTAAATTACATAATTAATACATAATTATAGTATTAATTCAAATTAATTAATTTCAATATTATATGTTTTAAATATAAAATTATTATATGATTAATTATTATTAGTATTTTAGGTTTATTATTATATATAATATATAATTTGATTTATATAGTTAATATTAATTATAAAAATAGGACAAATAATGTAACTCCCCCAACCCGTACCCGACCCGAATACAAGTCCGAGGTGTCACATTGACCGATCAAAACGTTTACTTTGACAAAATCCAATGAAATTCAATTAGACATTTCCAATAAAACCCAAATAATTTCTATAGTATAGAACGTATGGTTTTACAAATTGATCAGAGCGTTTCCAGTACAAATATTTTATCTTACATGCCAACTACATTTCATATGACAAAAATACATAATTTAAACCTATTTCTGATCTGAATTGTGGGAAGAAGAATCTGGCCTGTCTTGCTCCTCTAAACTTCTCTTTCTTGCTTTCCAGAACCTACGTGTGAAACACTCACACGCTAAGTCTATGACTTAGTGAGGCATTAAACACATTAAAGTAACTCTAACTATTTAATCATGCATGAACATATCATATCATATCATATCATGCTATCACACAAAACAATATAGCATTTCATATAATCAAATGTACACATATACACGTCATTCTTCATTTCCATCATTAACCTTATTCTTTTATCATTTATATCCTTTAATCATACCTTTTTATCGGATATATGACTCATTCAAACCATACACACATCATCATATCAATCATATAATACAATTCAGATCACAAAAACATATACTTTATAAGTAATATATATATTTATTGTTATCTCTTTGTTAGCCCATGTACATCTATGAGAACTGTAGATATATGAGTCTATTGAGGTTGTGTACTATACTGTCACTACAGCTCGTATGGGGTCCCACAAGGGGCTATGAATTTTGTCATGAAGGACCTATGTACTGTATTTGTCCCGAAGGACCACTCCTTAAGAACCATATACATATTTCAATGGATCACATATGTGTCTCATAAGATCGTGTAAATGTTCCAAATAATACATATATGTCCCGAAGGACCACGTAGAACCCTCGACTCTTGGCATGCCAACTATACCTCTAGCTCTCTTTACACATAACATGGGCATTTTCAATTATATCATTTCACATGTTCATATAAGCTCATAGCTTCTTTCACATATACATGTAGACATATAGCTTCTTTTCATGTAATTCATATAACTTTTCATATAATTCACATATCTCTTTTCATATTCTCATAGAACCATATAACTCATAGCTCATATATACATCACATAGCACATACTTCTCATAGACATATAAAAAACATAGATCCTCATCACATAACTTATATTACATAGAAAATAACATAACAATCCATATTCACATACTAACGGCTACCAACTATACTTATTTTCATGCATTCATAAAATCAGAACATGGAAATAGACTCATCGCAAGTCTAATTTCCATATAATCATATACTATAATCATATGCACTCACCTTGGCCTCACTAAGTTCCAATCCATTTTTATAATTTTCTCTCTTACGATCGAATCATAACTTGATAATCGTTCCGGGACTTGTTCGTGCTCGATATCTATATATTCATACATTGATACATATTAGTATCCAATTGATATACTCTAATCTATCATTTCTTATACCAAAAGAAAGGTTTATTTATATTTCCCCTTGAAGTGCATCGATGCATTCTACAGTGTATCGATGCATCCCTTAACATGTGCATCGATGCACTCCTTATGCATCGATGCACTAATTGCATTCGATGTTTCCATTTTTAAGGGGTGCATCGATGCACTTCCTGTGCATCGATACACACTGAACAATTTCTAGAAATTTACCCTTGATGCATCGGTACACATTGAATGTGCATCAATGCACATAGCCCAGAATTCCAATTTATGCCCGAAAATCCCCTCTTTTCAGCTTAATTACTTCATATATCATCCCCTTTCTTATTCTTAACTTACTTACTCATATTCAAACTCATTTATATTCATTTATCTCGTCTTGAAACTTAATATCCTTTCCTCTTTATTAACTTCAAGAATCATACCAGATTTTCAACATGTTTTAAAACTCATTTTATCACTTCATATCTCTTAATTTAACCATTGACAAGTCAAATTCAACTTCAAAATCTATTAACTCCTTCTATTTCACTAATTCACTTAAAAACTCTTCATATTTAATCCTTCATAACTCATCCATTTTGAAGTTTCAACAGACTTTAATCTCTAATTAATCTTTCTTAGCACCCCAAGAATCAAAACTAAGCTTAAAACTCAAGAATTAACCAACTGAAATTAAGCTTACCTTTGCCATGGAGCTTACTGGAAGAGAAGAGGAAGGAGACAACCCAAGCTCTAGAATTTTCTTTTTCTTTCTCACTCTTTCCACGTGTTTTATAAGCTCAAAAGAAAGATAAAAATATTTCTAGTCAAATGACCATTTTACCCTTTAATTTATTCAATAATTACCAAATAACCTTTCATATATCCAATAAATCATTGAACTATTCAATTATCATACTTTAATAACCAATTTCTGAAATTTTTCAATCTAGTCACTAACCCGATATTGAGGATGTTACAAATAATATTTATGTTTAATATTATTTAGTAATTATTTAATATTTATATTATTTTTAAATTAAATTTTTAATAACAAATTTATAAATACTGCAAAGACATTTAATTAATAAATATCGGTATCAATTTTGGGCGTCGTGGGAATGCTAATTCTTTTCCATACGTAACCGACTCCCAAATTCATTTTTCTAGTAAAGTAGACCCGAGTTGTATTATTTTAATAATATTCTTAAGAATTTTTATTAAAATAATATGATATTTTGGTGACAAATCTCACCAAATTAAAAGATTGGTGGTGACTCTACAATTTGGTGTTTAATATGATTCATGGAAGATAAACACTTACTTTTTCGAGACTAGTTACACTGTCTGGGGTGTACTATTTACACTCTCCGTCGCCAGGGCAGAGAAATGTCTCGACGGCTTAGCGACTCCGCTGGGGAATTTTTTTAAAAAATGAGAGTCCAGCCACCAATTTATTAATTATATGTCTTTGTAGTAAATAATAAATTTGTTTTAATTTTATTATAATTATTTTTATTATTTTACTAACTTTTGTTTTTTTATGTGTAAACAGATTTTAATTATGGGTTATTAAAATAGGATAATAGGTTGTACATTATAATTATTTTTATTTTATGGTTTTCCTCACCCACTGTGCTCTGCATTCATGACATGAGCTAAAACCCCGCTCTTATCCTATTTAAGTGAATGAGAAACTACTCCCTCGTGTGGTTTTCACCTCCGTATGGGATAGGGGACCATTCTGTGAGCTCACACCTTATGTTCCTCGTGTGGTTTTCACCTTCGTATGGACTTAAGGAGGTGTGTTCCTTCGAATTGAACTTAATCCAAAAGTCTATAATGGACTAGGATTGAGGGCTTGACAGTCCAAGGGGACACTAACAAAGGACAATATGTTGATCCTTTTTACTCTAGAGCCACAACTCAGCATATAGAAAACCTAGAACTGGAGTTTAGGTGAAACCTAACCCAAATAAGTTTTGTAAGTTTAGTACACAAGGAAAAGTACGTTGAATATTTTATTTTTATTTATTTTCTGAATAAATACATGCGAACTAGAAATCATGCAGTTAGGTTATTTTTCCAAACAAAGCATGGAACTAGAAACCAGTGTTTGTATATATTCTAAAAATGCATATATTAATTGTTCTATTTGCATTTGCATAATCATGGCATACTCAAGGGTGTTGATTCAAGAGTGATTATCATAATTAAAGGCTTTTATTATGGATAAAGGGTTTCATGATCAAGTAAACTATGAAGTAATAAAAGAAGGATATCTCGAGGAAGTTTTCAAAATAATGAAGGGCTACATATGCAAAAATCCTGTTAGACTGGTGCCAAATATATTTTATGGTAAGAACATCAATAGGAGTAGTCACAAGGGAGAGAATTTTTATAAATCTCAAGCAAGTTTTTTGAAAGACGAAAACAAGAAATTAAGCACAGAAGTCGAAGCCATGCTTGATGATTTCTGAAAAGTCAGTTAAACCTTCAAAGATGTTGGACTCGGAGGTACTCCTGAAGAATGGATGATATAAATCATTAAACTGAAGACTGATGTTGGTTACTGGAAAAAGATACATGAGGATCAAGCAAAGAAATTCTCCTATGATTTTCAAATTGCTGAAGAAATATATAATGCAACCATCACCAATTTGGAGAAATGTCAAGTTGAAAACCAGATATTGAAGAAGAACATAACCAACATGGAAACTTCATATCTGATCTATCAATATGAAATTAATGCTAAATTAAAATCCATTAGAGCTCAGAACCACACATTGCTGAAAATAGTGGATGATTATGGAGATCTGGTACAAGAACTTCTTGAACATATAGGTTCTCTGATAAAGGAAAATGAACAATATTGTCTGTAATTTCCGGAAATGGTAGACAAGGTTTGAGGAAAAGAAGATGACTTGAAGAAAGCTGATGCTCAAGCAAGTAAGGTAGCCCACAAGCTAGTGAACTTAGTTGGTTTCACGAGTGAACTAAAGCAGGATGGCAATAGGATTCTGGAGCATAAATGGAAATTAACTTGGCTTTTTAAGGAAATAGAGAAACTAGGAGGGAAAGCTATCCCTTATATGAAATGATCCTCTGGATGTATTGAAAAACCCTTTCTGGTTCAATGAAAGTTGTTTAAGATAATTACTCTTGAATTACACATAAATGGAAATTAACTTGGCTTTTTAAGGAAATAGAGAAACTAGGAGGGAAAGCTATCCCTTATATGAAATGATCCTCTGGATGTATTGAAAAACCCTTTCTGTGTTCAATGAAAGTTGTTTTAAGATAATTACTCTTGAATTACACCTTTTCATACATACATTTACATATACACTTTTGTATTCACAATCCTGTTCTGCATAGCATGATAGCATGTATCAATCATGAAAGCATGGGAATAATCAGTGAAATATTTTGGAATCAAGAGTTCTGAAAATCAGGGTAGGTCTTTAAAAGATTGAAAGCAATAAATGGAATATTAGCTCGAGTTGGGAGGATTGAGAAAATCCAAGAATAACTTATAGAAATCCAACGAGAAATGCTTGAAGAAACAAGAAAGTTCCAAGCTGAGTCCAGGGAACAAATGTCTAAGATAATGGGTATGATGGTTACTTTATTATACGGGGAGGAAATGTTAAAAGACCCTGTTGAGAATGAAAAGATAAAGGTCTCAGGAAAAAGTCTAATTTCAATGATATAATGACAAGTGATCAAGAACCTGTTGTGGAATATATAAATCCAACTCATTTTTACGAATAAGGAAATATGACAGATAGCATGGACATTTTGTATTCAGAGTTGTTACCCTTTCTATTTGAAAGTGGTCTTGTGAAACTCATTCCTCCTAGTACTTATTTGCATCAAAATTGGAAAAATATCAAGAATCCATGCAATTATCATAATGGAGATTTTGGTCATTCTATAGAAAATTGCATAATGCTAAAATTAAAGGTTCAAGACCTTATGGAAGAACGGTTGTTATGTTTCGAAAATGGGAAACCTAAGAACCTCAAGAATT
This sequence comes from Hibiscus syriacus, assembly GCF_006381635.1. Classification (NCBI taxonomy): domain Eukaryota; kingdom Viridiplantae; phylum Streptophyta; class Magnoliopsida; order Malvales; family Malvaceae; genus Hibiscus; species Hibiscus syriacus. The sequence goes on from NW_024063293.1 coordinate 1,629,808, forward strand.
CAAAGTTGATTAAAAAAGAGAAATTTTCAAGTCAAGACGATGGTCAAAAGTCAGACATTTAAAGCAAACATTTTCAGGAAAGCAATAGCAAATAAACGGTCATATCAAGGGAATCTTTACCTTGTTTTCCTTCAATCTCATGCAGCAAGTTATATGCCAAATTACATGAAGCGCAACTTATTGCCCCATGTCTGGCTAAACCTTTGGTACCGTCTTACCCAAGATGGTATAATAAAAGGGTCTTTTCTAAGTATCATGCTGGAATCCGAAGACACTCTATTGATAATTGTGGCAACTTCAAATGACGAATTCAATATCTTCTGACTCATGGAATTATAGAAGTGGATGCCAACAGTCAATCCATTTTGATTAAACATTTAGGAGTCAACTCTAGAAATAAAGCTGATGGTGTCAAAACAAATGGAAGACCAGGCAAAGTCAAGGAAAATGAAGTATGCGGGGCAGATTTAACTCTTGATACTTCTCTCAAACTAAAAAAAATGATGAAAAAATGTGAAATGAAAAAGAAAAAGGAAAGGTAATTTGAGACTGACCTACATGTTTAAAAAGAAATGAGACATATATAATCTTGGAGTTACTTACGTTAAATTTTTCAAAATCAAGGTAAACGGGGGGAAATTTAAAGAATGTTACTCCAGATACAGTTACAAGAAACATCAAGAATCAGGATACCACTATTGCTACCAAAAAGATTGGTTTTGAAATTCAAATTGAGCCCAATTATCAATCAGGAAAAATAATGATGAAATTTGATCAAGAGATAACTCAGGGGAAAGCTGAGATTTGTATGTCTAAAAGCTCATCCAAAGAAGCTACCCAAGAAATGGGGGCAAATATAGACAGAGATCCTGGTTTGATTATACACCCAACATCCAAGGAAAAATGAGGCAGTGGAAGTTTTTATTTAGCACTATTGTACCTTTCATTTTGTAGCATCTTGTTTGGATATGTTTTTGCTCCTTTCTCTGTATTTTGAAATAAAATATTTTGTTTTCAAGGTTATGAGCATTGAATCAATTGTGCAATCTTGAAGTTCTTTGAATATCATTAGATTAAAAACTCTTTACAATTAGAGTTATACATCCTTGACAAAAGTATCAAGATTGAGCACAAGAAAAAAAAAGGACCCTGATCTTTCCTCAGAAGAAATACATCCCAAATACTACCCTTTCCACAAAAATGAGGGAACTTTCTCCAATGTAAAGAATTAGACAAAAGGCTTGGTATTGATATTTAGAAGCATACAACATGGGACATCTTTTATGGCATAACGAAGCTGACTAGATTACCCTTTTTATTGATGAGATTCAACGATGAAACTTTGATAAATCTGGTTTAAGTTAGTTGTTGTAAATGGAAATTTGGTAACGAGATTTTCTGAATTTCACCAAAAACATAGACTATAACAGATTCTTTTAAAAAAAATTAGAGTCATAAATGTAATTAGCCCAATGATGGTTAATGTCGATAAAGCTGAATTCAGCAAGCCAAAATGGAAAAAGAAGAAGTTGTTGTAAAAAGAGTAGAATAATACCTGTTGTAGTCTATTTCACACATGTGCACACAAAAATCTCTTTGTTGTATAAATGTTTTCACACTGCTTTAGGTAGAATCAAAGATTTCTGAGAATTGAAATTGAGGTATTTTAGAAGGTCTAGTAACTGTTATGCTAAATTGTGTCATTTTGTATGCATCCGGTTAAAGATACCAAGTCAAGAAAATGAGGCATGTGACAATGTTCACAAAGATCAAGAAAGGAGTCACATCTTCATTAAGATGTAACCATAGAAAATAGGGAAGCCAACCTGAAACTAACCTCTCAATCTTGATACTTTTCAAATAACTATAACTCTGAAATAGTAAAAGTTGTTGATTCTTTTGATATTCTTTGAATTCATGCTTATGATTTGATTCTATTGTGAACCTGTAAGAAGCAGTATTTTACAAAATTATTTCATTCTTTGATAAGAAAGGAGGAAGAACATTTTCAAACAAAATTATCCCAAATGAGAAAGGATCTTGAAGCAAATTGATGTTTATTCTACCTCTTATTGAGAAGAAGAATTAACAAGGCCAGAATGATGAAGCATTTCATATTTTTGAAAGCAAGAAGCTTGAGAAACCAAAGTCTAGGGAATTGAACTTATAATGTTCCTTTGTGACAACTTGTCAAGAAAAGATGATTACCTCATTTGAAAGGAAGGCGCGTATCCCATCGCATAGCAAAAAATGACAAAAATACAACCAGTCAAGAAGAAGATAATCATATCATTCAAAAGAGGCACATTCTCAAACATTTTTCAGAAAAATCGACCACTTCTTAAATTTGTGATAGCATCTCTCAAGTTACTTAAACAACATTACTGTTTAGTACCACTGGAATGGGAGCATTCAATATCAAGAAATTTGGCACAAATTAAGCCATGAGTATCCATGATGGAGCATTATCAAAATTAGACCTCATGAGAAGCATGAATGGACATTAAGAGTGAACCTTACAAACTTAGAATGCTGGGGCATGCTGAAGGCCCATTTCAAAAAAAAAGAATCCAACAGGATATTTTGAACGATCACATCAATGTTGGAGCATTTTTGAAGGCTCACACCAACAAGAAGCAAATGCTGGGGCATACTGGACTCTTATTATTCTAAAGAAAAAATCGTTCTCCTGAAACAGAAAGGTATGAAGATTGAAAATGGTAAACCAATGACCATCGAGTTGACTATACATCACTGTTTTGTCCACCATGCGATTACATCATCCCTACAGAAGCCACAGGAAAGGATGAATGTGTTGTCAAATGTTTTATGAACCAGTATTATGGTGCTCAACCAATGTTATGATCATATGGTTGACATAAGATAAAGTTTGTCTTCAAACTCCAAGATTAGAAATGAGATATAATGAAGATCTCTTTCCACGAAAGAATGTTGGAACTTTAACAAAAAGAAACTAATGAATCCAATTAAGATTGAACGATGGTTTGTTGTTGAGCATTTCAACATGATATGGTTTGAAGAACCTTGTTCTAGAAATGATTAGATGTGGAGACATGAAAGGAATTAGGATAAATCCTTTTATGAAATATGATTAGATGTGGAGATATGAAAGAGATTAGGATAAATATTTTTTATAAAGTGTTTCAAGAGTCAAATCAGAACAGACGTGGCTGATATCCTGATTAATCTCTGTTGAGTTAGCATAGTCATATTGTACGCTCTTTGTGAGTACTATAAATGAGTGTGGATGTTTGTGCAAGTATACACAATCGAACAAGTAATAAAGTGATAAGTAAAGTATCATCTCCACAGGGAATTGGAGAAGTCAAATAGGTTTGTCAAGGCACTTTACTTTGTCACGTAAGTAAAGTTAGTGATGGTATGTACAAATGATAATGCTATGGCAAAATGAGATGGATGTTGTGGAAATAGAACAGTGGTATGGTAGCAAATGGATATGTTGTGGCAAATTAAATTAACGCATGCAAATAAATAGAAATGTCAAGGCAAAATAAAAATGCAAATAATAGATTTAATATATATAGGACTTTAGCTTTCTCATACGACAAGCTGTTATGGGAATGAGTGGTAGGAGTCACTAGGAAAACTAAGTCTATTTCTCTGAATGGTATTTCTTTTATGCTTAACCTGCCCGATAGAGTCTACTGAAGTGCCCTATGCTATCTCTAGTAAGGGACTCGACAGATTTAAGATACCCTGGCAAAACCGATTGGCGTAAGCCCTTGCAGTGATCCTATTGGTCCAGATAACAGGATATGTCTCGGCAATATCTTTTTGCGGCAGCATCAACATCTAACCTATCGTTTTTGTACAGCTCCATTTAGTCGAATGAAATCCTAGCCTTATCTCTAAGGTGGATTAGGCCTAGTTCATACCTAGAACCCCTTGTTTATATAGTTCCTCCCTAGCTTCTCTCTCGAAGACTAAAGATATTTTGCCGAGGCATTCTCTCGAACCCTAAGCATCTTCCAAGGAAAGTCTACTCTCATAGCTCCTACAACCTTAAATCATTAAGTTTCATAAACAAAACAAATAAAAGCATATAAAAACAACCATTCATTGAAATAAAACTTAAACATCCAAGCGAACTCCCACCAAATAGGATTAGTTCATGGTGGGGTTCGAAATAAACAAGAACAAAGCAAGATTATCCGTTCCTTACAACCCAAATAACAAAATATGTAAACAAATAACTAAGGGAATGAGAAAAAGCCTTCGACGTGCACTGCCGGAGCTTCCCTCGGCTACCACAAACTGCCCCCATCGAACTAGCTCCTCTCGGATGCCTAGAACGCCACTCTCGCATGCTTGTCAAGGAGAAATGCCACGGCAGATAGGATTGACGGAGAAATATGAGACCTTCTCTCTCTAACTTTTTAAGCTCAAATCTGGGTGGAACCCCATATACGCTCTCGAAATGCAAGTCGAACTTGGCATTTTTATTTAGCTCAATAATCTCTTTATGTAACGACATTTTCTTTCATCTTTCCTTGCTTTCAATACTTGCACATCATTAGACAAGTACCCTTCCCATAAAGCAGCACCGCAGTAAAAATAAAATGCCATGGCAAACTGAAATTCACCACATGCAACTAAATGCTTCTAAATGCAAATGTCCCAAAATGTGACCTTTTACAGAGTTATCACACCCCCAAACTTAAGCTATTTCTTGTCCTCAAACAATGGATAATGATAAGTAAAACAAAAATACCATGACAAGTTCAGAAGCATAATAGTCTTATGGGATAAAATTTCAGCCCTCAGCACATATGGCTTCAACATGCTAAACTAGGTTTGAGAAATCTAGTATTGTCCCCTAGACCAAGATTCTTTGTGTGGGTGTGTGAGTTTTTGTATCCAGTCCATGCTTAACAAATTTAAAAATTTTCTATGCAAGCTTTCTTAATTTGCCATGACATTTTCAAAATCAGCTCCCACCTTGCCTTTCTTTTCTTTTATTAGTTCTGCTACGAGGGGAGTCAGCCCATCACTCTACCATCAAACACTCTAGGTGAAAGGCAGCATACCTTCTACCCCCGAGCTAGTTAGGTAGAGTCATCCTGTGACATCTTTCATTCACTCATATGCCATGGCATAGCGGAGTGTCCCTCTACAGATATGCCTAGGCATTTATTTATAACTTCAAACATTTTTTAAGCATATAAACAGGGCTTTCAACAGTCAAAGTTTTATGCCATGACATTTTAAGAATTCTCTTATAAAAAATTTCTAAGTTTCTCAAGCATGGAAAACATACAATCGTGTAATCAAGGGTTTCAAAGAAGCAAGTCCTAGAGTTGATTCTATCATCCCCAACTAGTCATGTACATTCTATCCTAGCCATCAAAATCATCATCATCGGACTTCCTTAACAAGTTCCAGAAAACTATTCAGGCAATTACTAATGTCATGGCATTTTTAATTTACTGCTACTATCATACAATGATGCGGGAACCCTACATCCCCCAAACTTGAGAGAAGCATTGGCCCCAATGCTTACTAAAGGCAAATAAAACTACATGATTTGAATGCAATGCAAATGCAAGGTACCTTGGCTTTACGTGGGTGGTGGTGCAGAGGTTGCGTGGCGAGTGCGCTTTCTTAACTTAGCGGGGCTAGAATGTTCAGAGTCAGACGCAGGTGCAGCTGGAGGAGTTCTAGGTCCTTCTGGAATGGCTGGGAGCAGGGACTCCTAATACTGAGATGCCTTCATAAGGCGACGTCGGCTCCTACGCAAAGGAGCTTGCCGTGGCATCTCGCATTGTGACTCCTCGGCTAACTCCGTGGGCTGTGGTACCTTCTTTTTACGGAATAAAGCGGTGATGAGATTTGGAAATACCAGGGCACTTGCATGTCGCTTCAGGCACAGATGAGCCTGGTCCACAATAATTTTCCCTACATCAACGGCTTGCCCGAATATGATGGAATGTAGAAAGAGCATCCGCTGGCAGTACACAGTGGTGTTTTGGGAAGTGGGTAAGAGTTTGTGCTTCGAAATGATTCCACAACTTCACTTGTGGAAGTAGCCTCTCCCGGTCCACGGTCTTGCGGCTCATTTACTGACCATTTCATTGCGTGTCGGGAAGACAGAGGTCTTCTAGGATGCCTTGGTAAATTTTGTTGTCAGCTTCTTAAGCAAAACTAGCATGGTGGTCTTCAGCAACCTACAGTTTAAAATAGCGATTAATGGCAGAATGAGTAAAATGAATAGAAATACCATGAACTACCACAACATGTTAATTTGGCTCGGTGATGTTTGAATAAAACTCCTTCACTATAGTTGCATTGACTGCGGTAGGATGCTTGACAAATTTTTGCCACTTATGTTTGGTGACCACATCAAGCACTTCGCTCCCTAAGTCGACATCCTCCTTTTCGGGGAAGATAAAACCCAACTCAAAAAAGACTCATCGGTTCTTGATAGTTTGGAACCATTCGCGGGCGGCATCATCTATAAAGCGAGGTGGTGAGGGTAGTGGAGGGGGTCTTGATCGGACCATCGTGAAAAGGAAAAATAAGGAAGAAAGCTTGGATCGTGATCGGTTATGGAGGCTCGGCCAAACGGAAAAAAAGAATAAGATAGAAAGTGCAAATTGAAAGAGATAAGGTAAAAAGTGAAAAAGGGATGCAAACAAAGTGAAGATTTTTGTGGGGACATGCTATAAAAAGGTGGGGTTTAGGCGGGAAGAAAACAAAAAGGAAGAAATGAAAAAAAAAATAATCCTAAGTAAAAAGTGAAAAGTTCCCTCCTTTTACTATTCAATGTTTGCCGCCCAAATTTTTCAAGCTTCTTCCATATGATTCACGTGCTCTCCATATGATTTAATCCTTATAAAAATATAAAAATAATTAATTAAAAAAAAGAAATATTAAAACAACGATAAGATAAGAATAATTTATGTACAGAAGTAAAATTAAAATACAATGGCATCCTTAAGATGTCGGACCAGTGTCGACATCATGCAAGAGCAGCGCTAACTTGTCACGCGCAGGTGGGATTCCCTGGTAGGCCTTTAGGCGCTGGCCATTGACTTTAAAGATGGATTCATAGTTCATGTTCTTGATATCAACAACACTGTAGGGGTAAACATGGTGAACTTCAAAAGGTCCCAACCAACGTGACTTTAGTTTACCAGGGAAGAGTTTGAGCCTTTAGTTGAAAAGCAGCACTTTCTGGCCCACATGAAAATGACGTGGCAAAAGCATTTTGTCATGCCATTTTTTTTGTTTTTTCCTTGTAGAGCTTGGCATTTTCATATGCTTGTGCTCGAAACTCCTCCATTTCATTTAAATCGAGCAATTGTTTCTCCCCAGTAAGTTGTGCGTCGAAGTTTAACTTCTTGATTGCCCAGTATGCCTTTTGTTCTAACTCAACTGGGAGGTGGCAGGCTTTTCCATATACCATCTTGAAAGGCGACATTCCCAGAGGTGTTTTGAATGTCGTCCTATAAGCCCATAATGCTTCATCGAGCTTGGGGGACCAGTCTTTCCTTTGAGGGTTCACCACCTTCTCAAGGATTTGCTTGACTTCTCGATTGGACACTTTGGCTTGCCCATTTGTCTACGGGTGATATGCCGTGGCAATCTTATGTCGCACTCCATATTTCTGTAATGCCTTGGCAATTAATCTGTTATCGTAACGGGTGCCCTCATCGCTGATGATAGCTCTCGGTACTCCAAATTGAGTGAATATGTTCTTGTGAAGGAACTTGAGCACCGTCTTTGAGTCGTTCCTCGACGTAGCAATTGCTTCAACCCACTTCGAGACGTAATCCATCGCAAGCAAAATATATAAGTCTCCAAAGAAAGATGTGAATGGTCTCATGAAATCAATGCCCCAAACATCGAAAAGTTCTATTTCCAGAATATTTTGTAGCGGCATTTCATGTCGTCTGGAAATGTTCCCAATGCGTTGGCATCTGTCGCACGCTATGAAAAATTCGTGGGCATCTTTAAATAGCGATAGCCAATAGAAGCCCGATTGGAGGACCTTTGTAGCAGTTTTCGAACCTCCAAAATTCCCTCCACAGGTTGTTGTGTAGAAATGGTGTAAGATATCAATTTGCTCTTCTTCGGGGATGCACCATCGAATCATTTGATCGGCACATTGCTTGAATAAGTACGGCTCATCCCAAAAATAGAAGTTGGCATCATGTAAAAACCTCTTTTTGCCTTGGTTGTTTAGTTCATAAGGAAAAACACCACTAACAAGAAAATTAACAAGGTCAGCGTACCACGGAATTGCCGTGGCATATAAAATTTTCTCGTCAGGGAATTCTTCTTTAATATCAAAAATGTCATGGCATTCAGAAATGTTCTCTAGCCTAGATATATGGTTTGCAACCTGATTTTCAGTACATTTCCTATCAATTACCTCTAAGTCAAATTCTTCCAAGAGTAATATCCACCTAATCAGTCTAGGCTTAGCATCTTTCTTGTTCACTAAGTATTTTATAGCTGAATGATCACCGTGAACTATAACTTTGGTGCCTATCAAGTATGGCCTAAACTTGTCAAATGTAAATACCACGGCAAGTAATTCTTTCTCAGTGGTCATGTAATTTAATTTTGCATCATTTAAGGTATGACTAGCATAATAAATCACATGAAAAATTTTACCTTTACGTTGCCCAAGCACAGCTCCCACGGCAAAATCACTTGCATCGCACATTAATTTGAACGGTGCCGTCCAATCTGGGGGAACTATGATTGGTGTAGAGATAAGTCTTTGCTTCACCTCTTTGAATGCGTCATGACATTTTTTGATCGAACAAAAATGGTTGTTCTGTTGCAGCAGGGTGCACAAGGGCTTGGATATTATGGAGAAGTCCTTGATGAATCTTCGATAAAATCTAGCATGTCCAAGGAAACTCCGAATACCTTTAAAGGAATTTGGTGGGAGGCTTCTCGATCACCTCGATTTTGGCCTTATCTACCTAACTGCCCTTTTCATAAATCTTGTGACCTAGAACAATGCCCTTTGTTACCATGAAGTGGCATTTTTCCTAATTCAATACGAGATCGGCCTCCTCGCACCGCTTCAGTGCCTTTGCCAGATTGTCGAGGAATTTTTGAAAGTCATCCCCAGAAATAGAAAAATCATCCATGAAAATTTCAAGATAATCCTCAACCATGTCAGAGAATATGGCTTGCATGCAGCGCTGAAAAGTTGTCGGGGCATTACAGAGTCCAAAAGGCATTCTTCGAAAAGCATAAATGTCATAGGGGCACGTGAATGTGGTCTTCTCTTGGTCCTCTGATGCGATGGCAATCTGGTTATACCCCGAGTAACCATCTAAGAAACAATAAAATGCATTGCCAGTAAGTTGATCCAGCATTTGATCGATGAACGAAAATGGGAAGTGATCCTTCTTGGTCGCCTTGTTGAGCTTGCGGTAGTCCATGCAGATTCGCCACCCGGTGACCGTGCGAGTAGGTATCAACTCGTTGTCTTCACTCGTCACCACGGTCGTGCCTCCCTTCTTGGGGACACATTGAACGAGACTCACCCAAGAACTATCCGAGATGGGGTAAATTACTCCAGCATCAAGCCATTTAAGAATCTCCTTAATCATAACTTGCTTCATGATTGGGTTCAATCTTCGCTGTGGCTATATGGATTTACCATGGCATTCTTCTAGCAGGATTTTGTGCATGCTATTTTTGGACTTATTCCCTTCAGATCTGTCATCGTCCATCCTAACGCTTTCTTATGCTGTGACAAAACACTTAGAAAACTAGATTCTTGGTTAGGAGTGAGGGCAGAGGAAATAATCACAGGCAAAGTTTTATCACTACCCAGATAAGCATATTTAAGATGTTGTGGCAAATTCTTAAGTTCTAGGGTAGGAGCATGTTATAATGAAGACTTGGGAGGAACAAACTCTTCGAAATTAAGAGGTTCAAAATGCATACCTGGGCTACCTTTGAGAAAGTTAGCCTGCTGTTCCTCGGATGAAAAATTGTTAGGCTCTTCGGCCTTTAAGTCTTCCAGTAGCCTCTCATTATCATCCAACGGAATGAAATTGTCATGGAAAAATTGATTTGCTTCTTTTACAATTACTTTATCTACTTCAAAAATGCTCAGGCATTCTTCAGAATCATCCATATACTTAAGTGATCGGAAGACATTTACAGTGACATGTTGATCGGCCACTCGCATGGTTAGCTCGCCTCTCTCACAGTCGATGAGAATACGACCGGTAGCTAGGAAAGGCCTCCCTAAGATGATGGGTACTGTGGCGTCGACCTCACAGTCCAAAATCAGAAAATCGACAAGAAAAACGTACTTGTAGACCCTTACGATGATATCTTCAATTCGCCCATCTGGTCGAACATGTGAACGATCGGCTAATTGCAAGATGACCGAGGTGGGTCTCACATTTCCTATCCCGAGCTTGACGAATATTGACTTAGGCATCAAATTCACACTTGAGCCAAGGTCACATAATGCCTTCCCAATAAATTTGTCTCCTATTAAACATGGGATGATGAAGCTGCCCGGATCATGTCTCTTTGGTGGCAGCTTACTTAAGGAATAGCAAAATTCTTTTTCCGTGGCAATTGTTTCATATTGCTTAACCTTTCTCTTCTTGGTGATAACTTCCTTGAGAAATTTGGCATATGTGGGCATTTGTTCCATCGCCTCTAAAAAAGGAACATTGATTTACAGTTGACTCAGAATGTCAACGAACTTTTTAAACTGGATATCTTCATTATGTTTCTTCAGTCTTTGCGAAAAATGAGGTGGGGGTATGGCTTCTTGTACTGATGGGGTGCGAATAGAATTTGCCTTGGCATTTTTATTTCCCCCTATTTCCCCCTCGGTTTCTTTACTTGATGAGTCCTCAGCCTTTTCCTTTTCTACTGGTGCTTCTTCTTGCACTTCTTGATCAGCTTGCTTGGTTACAGGGGCTGACTCATCCTTCGGTCTTTCCCCAAACTTGTCTTCAACATTAATTTGTGTACCACTTTGGAGAGTTAGCACACTGCAGTTCTCCTTTCTATGAGGTTTGGTGACTTCAGTGTCACTCGGTAACTATCCTGATTTGCATTCTTGTAATGTCACGGTAATTTGATAAACTAGACTCTCTAGCGCCCTTAGCGACAAACTATGGCTCTGGAGCACGGCCTCTTGATTTTTTATGAAGGTCGCATGGTCTTGCAGCATTGTTTTTGTTGTTGCAATAAACTCTTGCATTGTGGCCTCCAAAGAACTGGTATTTGATTAAGATGACCCTCCCTTGTTAGAATTATGACATAGCATATTCGATTGATAACCCTGAGAGTCATTGTAATTCTACTACCGAGCTGGTTGATGGGCATTGTTGGATCCTTGATTTCTCCACGAAAAGTTTGGATGCTGGTGCCATCCAGGATTATACGTGTTAAAATAGGGGTTATTGTTACTTCAATTAAAATTGCCCACAAAGTTTATAGATTCTTGATTGGTCAGGCAGTCACTCTCATTGTGATTGTCGTGGCATAATAGACAAGCTGAGTGGATTGCCTTCACTTCTCTCACCTCACTTGGCCTTTGCAAATTTTTCAGCATGTTGGGCAAACACGTTATCTTTAGAATCTAGCTCGAAAGCTCCGTGTGATTTGCACCCAGCTCCAAGCCGTGTGGATGGAAACTGATAATCATTAGTGTCAATCTTATCCAGAATGTTAAATGCCTCTGTTGGTGATTTGTCAAGCAGTATCCCATTTGTCGAGGCATCTAGCATCATCCTCGTGGGCGCGTTAACTCCATTATAGAACATCACCACTTGTGTCCAATCTTGAAAACCGTGGTTTGAACACTTGCGGAGCAATGCCTTGTATCGATCCCAGTATTCATACATCGACTCGTCATTAGCTTGACAGAAGGAAGCAATGTCGTTCCACAATTGGGTGTTCATATTCGGAGGATTATACCGCAGCAAAAAAATTTTGCACAGATCTGTCCACGACTCCATTGAACCCACTGGAACGCCACTCAACCATGCCCTTGCTCGGTCGCGCAGGGAGTACGGAAACAACTTTAATTTCAAAACATCTTCGTGCACCCCTTGTTGGTGGAAAGAATCGCATACCTCTAAGAAGTTACGAATATGATGCCTGGCATCTTCATTTGGCATGCCCCCAAACTGCCCGATAAAGTTCAACATATTGAACATGACAGGTTTGAGTTCCAGGTGGGCTGCCTGAATATCTGGGGCCACAATACCAGGATTTAAATCCTCTAAAATCGGGTTTAAGTGATCACGAATGGCACGAGGTCTGGCTGCGTTTCCAGCATTTAAATTTGCCCCGACATTCTGATCCTCCTCATGACCAATACCTTGATTTCCGATTTGGTACATGTTTACATGTTGAGCGCGTCTTCTTTGTCTAAAAAGCCTCTCGATTTCATGATCAAGCGGTTCTAATGGCTCTTAAGGGTTGCTTCGGTTCATGTACCTATAAAAATAAATGAAGAAAAATCAAGGAAAGTAACAAGTAAAGCTAACTAAAAAGAAAATATGAACAAGTAAAAATAAAAATGCTATGACGAATCAATTTAACTTCCAGTTGCCAATTCCCTGGCAACGGCGCCAAAACCTTGTTCGCTCTTTGTGAGTACTATAAATGAGTGCAGATGTGTGTGCAAGTATACACAATCGAACAAGTAATAAAGTGATAAGTAAAGTATCGTCTCCACATGGAATTGGAGAAGTCAAATAGGTTTGTCAAGGCACTTTACTTTGTCACCTAAGTAAAGTTAATGATGGTATGTACAAATGATAATACTGTGGCAAAATGAGATGGATGTTGTGGAAATGGAATAGTGGTATGGTAGCAAATGGATATGTTGCGGCAAATTAAATTAACGCATGCAAACAAATGGAAATGTCAAGGCAGAATAAAAATGCAAATACTAAATTTAATATATATAGGACTTTAGTTTTCTCAATCGACAAGCTGCTATGGGAATGAGTGGTAGGAGTCACTAGGAAAATCTAAGTCTATTTCTCTGAATGGCATTTCTTCTATGCTTAACCTGCCCGACAGAGTCTACTGAAGTGCCCTATGCTATCTCTAGTAAGGGACTCTACAGATTTAAGATGCCCTGGCAAAACCGATTGGCGTAAGCCCCTGCACTGATCCTATTGGTCCAGATAACAGGATATGTCTCGGCAATATCTTTTTGTGGCAGCATCAACATCTAACCTATCATTTTTGTACAGCTCCATTTAGTCGAATGAAATCCTAGCCTTATCTCTAAGGTGGATTAGGCCTAGTTCATACCTAAAACCCCTTGTTTATATAGTTCCTCCCTAGCTTCTCTCTCGAAGACTAAAGATATTTTACCGATGCATTCTCTCGAACCCTAAGCATCTTCTAAGAAAAGGCTACTCTCGTAGCTCCTACAACCTTAAATCATTAAGTTTCATAAACAAAACAGATAAAAGCATATAAAAACAACCATTCATTGAAATAAAACTTAAACATTCAAGCGAACTCCCACCAAATAGGATTAGTTCATGGTGGGGTTCGAAATAAATAAGCAGAAAGCAAAATTATTCGTTCCTTACAACCCAAATAACAAAATATGAAAGTAAGGGAAGGAGAAAAAGCCTTTGACGTGCACTGTCGGAGCTTCCCTCGGCCACCACAAACTACCCCCAACGAACTAGCTCCTCTCGGATGCCTAGAATGCCACTCCCGTATGCTTGTCATGGAGAAATGTCGCGGCAAGTAGGATTGACGGAGAAAGATGAGACCTTCTCTCTCTAACTTTTTAAGCTCAAATCTGGGTGGAACCAAAGTCTTCAATAATGTGGCTTCATCCTCTATTTATAGGGGAAAACAAATCCTAGGACTTGGTGTTAACTATCCTAGGAAACCCCAAAACCATAATTAAATTACTTGGAAGTCGGGCTGAGCAGGCTATGATGCAACATGGGTAGCTGGCTGAGTGACCGGCATAATTCCATCGCAGGTGCCCAAGGACAGACAAGATCTACAGAACCGGCGGGCAGAGCGTCGATCCCTCCAGGCGTATCTGGAGGTGGATTTCTTGGGCAGAGGGCACAGGGAGTCGGGGACAGTTGGCTGGAAAATATCTTCCTTCACTATGTGCGCTCTTGAAATGCCAGTCGAACTTGGCATTTTTATTTAGCTCAGCAATCTCCTTATGTCACGACATTTTCTTTCCTCTTTCCTTGCTTTCAATACTTGCACATCATCAGACAAATACCTTTCCCATAAAGCAGCACCGCAATAAAAATAAAATGCCACGCCAAACTGAAATTCACCACATGCAACTAAATGCATCTATATGCTCCTAATTGAGCTCTTAAACATTCAATAACTTAAGTGAAAAGGTCCCAAAATTTGCCCTTTTACGGAGTTATCACATATCTACATTCTGCAAAGACGATAGATTCTCTTTTCAAAGACCAAAGCTTTATCATATTTCTACTCAAGTTCAGATAGAGACAGCTGGTGTTATCAACAAAAGTGGGTCAACAAAGTCATAATTCTGATTATGGCAAGAATCCCATAAATGACAAAAGAAGATACAAAGATACAAGATGATCAGATGATTATTCAGAAAAGGAATGATCGAATCAATTGAGGATTGAATTGATATTTTGCATTCATAAGAACATCATTTGCATAAAGATCATGCATTTCATTGTATTTGCATAGATACATTTTCACAAAGATGCAGGGACAAAATACCTTACAAATAGAAGGTATCATGTTTGGAGAGGCAAACATCTGAAGAAAAGATGGACGCAATCCATAAAAGAAGCATTATTTTTTTGGCATGCCCAAACCAACAAGTAGTCTTGAAAATGAGAAAGTGATTTCCAAAGTTTCTTACCCAATAAATTATTTCCCATGAATTTGTAAATCCTTCAGGTCATTTGTAAGTCCTTCGAGCATGATGTTAAAACCTTCGGGTCATCTGTCAGTCTTTCGAGCCAGATGATAAGTCCTTAGGGCCATCCGTAAAACCTTTGGGTAGGATGTTTACATATGATTTTCGCATGAAAATGAGAAAGCGGTTTTCAAAGTTTCTTATTTAATGTTCTAGAAAATCAAATTTTTGAAATGTAAGAAATCTCTTACTCAGTAAATTATTTATCACGAATTTGTAAATCCTTCGGGTCATCTGTAAGTCTTTCGAGTATGATGCTTAAATCCTTCGGGTCATATGTTAGTCTTTCGAGCAAGATGATAAGTCCTTAGGGTCAGCCGTCAGACCTTTGGGCAGGATGTTTACACTCTTTAATTCTAGTCTCCACAGAAGAGTAGTGGAACGAATTTTTATCAAAAATAGGTCAATTGGACGAAAACTTGTCTTTTATCTTTGCTTTATTCTTGTTAACACAAAAATAAGCAAAGAGGGGCAGCTGTCGATAGTCGTTTTCGTCAGAGTTTTTATAATAATATATTATTATTAATTATATATGTTACTATTATTATTATTATATATTAATTATATATATTATTATATATTAATTATATATATTATTATATTTACAAATATTACAAAAAATCAAGGCCCAAATACCAAATAACCTGGGGCCTAATATTACAAACATAATCTGGAACCCATTTACAGATGTTGGCCCAGTTCAAACCCATACTCGGCCCAGAACCAGTCTAAACCCAATTCCAGTCCAGGCCCGAGAAGCCCGAACTCAACAGCTAGGGTTTCCACAACTCTTCTCCTGCGCTGCTTCTCCTCATCTGTTCGATCAAGGGAAAATGGAGGGTTCAGATCTTCCGTCAGCTAGGGTTTTCACTCTAGCAGCCATCGCCTCCAGTTTCATGCCTGCCGCTGTCACCATCAAATCTCACACGAATCCATAGAAGAACCCAGAAGAACAATATGAACCGCACACCTCACTACCCTAGGGTGAGTCACCACCGTAGGTCCGGTGACTCACCGGGTAGGGTCATTATTACGCCGAACTTGGAGGACTATAAATAACCCCCATCACCTGCAAAAGTACACACAACAACGAGAGAGAAACAAACACAAAACAAAGAGCAAGAAAGAGGCTATCACAACAATCCACAGCAGTATTCAAAAGCAAAGCGAGCAAATGAAGCCTTACCATCGTAGTCAGAGTAACTACGCGCCACCAGAGAATACGAAGCACCGAAGGTAAATATCCAGATCTACGACGTTTGGCTAAGTTTTAAGAAAAAGCAAGACCAGATTTAGAACGATGGGGTTTGGATCTTTATTTTGGGTAAGTTTGGTGTAGCCATCGTGGGTGTGATGGACGTCGACGACAAACGATGGCGGCGTAAGGCTGCCGACCGATGGTAGTTATCCCTCAGGCGAGTGTTCTTTAGAGAGAACCGAGAGGGTTCTCCCGGTTTAGAGAGATATGCGAGAGAAATGGGAGAAATGACCTTTAGAGGGCCGGTTTTAGTCCTTATATATATGTATATTTAGTTTAATTATATATTTAGTCCCTACATATTAATAAGTTTATATTTTAACCTTATTAGTAAATTAGGGTAAATTACATAATTATAGTATTAATTTGAATTAATTTATTTAAATATTATATGTTTTAAATATAAAATTATTATATGATTAATTATTATTAGTATTTTAGGTTTATTATTATATATAATATATAATTTGATTTATATAGTTAATATTAATTATAAAAATAGGACTAATAATATTTATGTTTAATATTATTTAGTAATTATTTAATATTTATATTATTTTTAAATTAAATTTTTAATAACAAATTTATAATTAATGCAAAAAATTTTAATTAATAAATACCGGTACCAATTTTGGGCGTTGTGGGAATGCTAATTCTTTTCCATACGTAACCGACTCCCGAACTCATTTTTCTGGTAAAGCAGACCCGAGTTGTATTATTTTAATAATATTCTTAGGAATTTTTATTAAAATAATATATGACATTTTGGTGACCAATCTCACCAAATTAAAATATTGGTGGCGACTCTACAATTTGGTGTTTAATCTGATTCATGGAATATAAGCACTTACTTTTTCGAGACTAGTTACACCGTCTGGGGTGTACTATTTGCACTCTCCGTCGCCAGGGCAGAGAAACATCTCGGCAGGTACTTCAATACCGATACTCGTGCTCAGAAATGCCCTGTTTTGAACACGAAAAATGCTAACTTCCTACCCGAAACACCCTATTGAGGGCCCCAGTTGTTATTAAAGTCTTATGTATGAATATAGGGGTCATAAAGAGTCCATAAACATGCTGAAAAACACTGATCTCTGAATTCTACCTAGAAAATACTTCATAACTCATGCAACCTACCAAACACATTTAATGACTTACATGTGGTAGAGTTGAGTTAGAAGTGAGTTACCTTGATAATTTAGACCGTTGAAAGTGTCTAAGGCTCAACCTAAGGTAAGTTTTTCCTTCCTTTTGCTCTTGGAACATTCTCCAACTTCTCCCACTAAGCAAGAAAGCAAAGCAAGGGTTACTAACGTTGTTGGGAAGCTTGGGGGATTTAAAATGTTTCTAGTGATCTAAATCTTTCAAAAACTTACTGAAATCATTTAGGTTTCTAAAACCCCACTAAAGCCACTTGTGGTTTTCTCCACTAAAACTTACAATTGGGAGATTGAATTGAAACTTAGAATAAGAGGATTTTTGTACTTACCTTGTTGATTCTTACTCATGCTTGAAGGCTTACAAAGTTGATACCTTTAACTTGGAAGTAAGAGCAATGTAGGTCAAGATGGAAGAAGAAGAAGACAAAGAGGATGGTGAAAAAGAGAGTGAGAGTGTGCAGGATATGAGATCACCATTTCTTAATGATTTTCAGTTTTTTGAAATTTAAAATGGTATAATTACTCCTTTGGTCACTCTAGTTTCATCCTCATTTTAAACATATTCTTTTTATCACATGTTGGGCCAAACCAAGCCCAGCCCAAAACTAATTTGGTCTAAATTTCTCTATAAGGCTAATGGATATATTTAAGCCCCTCGGGCTATCCCAAAACTATTAACACGAGATTCGGGGAATTACAACCAACCTTACTTGCGTAAGATTCCTTCACCGCTTCAATTGTTTGTACTCCTCCCTGTTCTCGTTCGCCAATCAGAGAACCAGTACCAGTTTTTCCATTATTCTCGACACCATCCTCATTGACAGCCTCCATAGTCGTATCTTCTGATACTTTCCCCATATCTTCTTCACTCCTCCCCTTCTTGGGCAGAAGTTCAACATCCAAACGAGTAGGAGACGCCAGTCTCTCTCTCGCTGGGCCCACCTATATCCTCAAACTCGGCTCCGGAGGTCGCCCGTCGGGGTTTTCAAATGCATTCAAACTTGATGGCGGGGTTGGTTTATTTCTGTAAACGAGTTTTTGATACTTTAACTGTAATTAATAAAAAAAAAAAATTGAATACATAGTAGATTAAAAGGAATCAACGGTAAGCACTGCATCATCATATAAATGTCTACAAAAGAGCTTTATCGATTTTATAGGGAAATTCATAATTTCACAGAAGCTACATTGAATTTATGGTAAAACATTCTAGATAAATCCTATCAGCAGTAACCAAAAAACGTTACTTTTTCAACAATGTTGAGTTATGCATGTGCCCTATCAAACCCGGTAGAAAGGATCCTTATTTATATAGCTACCAATCCCATCATTGATTCACTGTCATTAACAAGCAAAACACAAAAAAAGTTACTTATAATTGTCATCAGTTCAGTTGTTAACAACACTCATCAGCAGCCCAACAGTTTGAAACTATAATTTAAGCACATAAAATTCCAATCAACAGACAGTGGAGTGGAGGCCAGCTTGCTGGCTGACGATACTCACCACCTTACCTCCCCATTTTTATAGTGCTGGTTGAGCTGACTCGATTTGAAAAAGTTAAAATCTGAATTCTAATCGGTTTGAAAATTTGTGAGATTAAAACTATCAAGTTTGATTTGAATTCAAAATAAAAAATTAAAACTCGAGCTCGAGCTCGAAAAAATTTGAACTCGAAAATTCTCTAACCTAGCTCGATTGAAGTTTAAACTCAAACTCGGTTCAAACTCGAACTCAAAATCTAACCTGAATCTTAAAACATGAAAATCTTATATTGTATTTTAAAAAATTTGTAAATATTAACATTATTAATAATTTAATTTAAAGTATTGCTTTTATTTATTTATTTTAAGCTAGCTTTTCGAGTCGAGTATCAATTAGTTCTCTTCGACTCATTAAGAACTCAAATCAAATCCATTCGAATTGATTGCTGGTCGAATTTTAACCGAGTCGAACTCGAATAACCTGCTATCGATCTCGTCTTATTTACAACCCTATTCTAACCCCACAAGAAAGGGTAAAGTGGGAAAATATATTTTAAAAAATGAAATGAAAATCATTTGTTTTGGGGAAAAGAGTGAATTTCTGGGTGAGTAGTTCCCCCCTCCCTCCTTTGTTTTTGGATAATTTAACAAGTCTAATAGTATGATTAATGATACCTTATTTGTTAGTATTTAAAAAATGAAAATAAATTGTAGTATGTTGCGGGAGATAAATGGGGCCTGTGTTTAAGAAGTTTGAGCTAATTATAATAGCTTGCTTATTGGACCAACCTCAAAGCATTTCAGATTTGTGTGTTTTCTACTTATGGGAAATTAGAATTTCTTTTAAAGAAGAAAATATTATATTATTTCCAAGTTTCTCAACTTCTCGTTTTTTAGAATTGTGACACGAGACACTATTAGGGTGATTCATGTATCACGACAAATTAGAATTTACGTTGTTAGACCCCAAATGCTATATTGAATGATGAAATTAAAATACATTAAATATTTAGAAAGTAAAGATACCATATTGAAAGATTCACGAGAATACAAATGCATTAATACCATTATTCCTTATTTAATTTACTTGTAAAAATCCATGTACTCAAATTAAGCCATGCATGCGTATATATATAATTTTAGGAAAAAGTTAGAGTTAAGAGAATAAGAATGTTATCACCATTTAACCTACCTTTAGAATTATGGGATGCCCTAAAATATCTTTATTTTCCCATGTCAGATCAAATTTGTAAGTGTGATAATGACATTAAAATTAATTAAAGCTTAATAATAACTTAAATTATCAATAATTCAGATCAGGTTTGTAAGTGTGATAATGTCTTATATTATATTATATTTTTCTATTTCAATGATATTTATATATCTTATCTTATGTAAGTTTAAATTCTAACATTTATATTAAATTATAATGTTTTGAACCGATTAAGAAGAATAACAACTCTTTTAAGAGGGGCAACCCTAATTTCATTTCCTTTGTCAGCCTCTACGCTCCTTTATTCACTCTTATTTTGTGTCGTAACCGTCTTTCGGTGGTGCCCCGGAATTGGGATTCGACTTGAATAATTGGGTTAGATTCGCCACCGACCATTTTAAAAAGAATTTAGGTGGGTCGGATACCATCTTATCTGATCTGCGTTGTACCATAAACGTGTCGGGTTCGGGAGTCGATTACTGTCAAGGAAGGATTAGTACCCTTGAACCGCCCTTTCGGTACCAATTAATTTTTCGGTTGTCTTTAATTGCGAAAATTAAAAATTAAAATTTAAAATATTCGATTCGAATTACTTACCTCTGATTGGTTGAAATTACTACCGAAAAAAATCAAAAAATATTTGATTCAAACATACCCAATTTCAACAACATTCATCAAAATTATTATTTAAATTCTTAATTAAGGCCAAAAGAGAGATAAATATTGAATCATCAAATTATTTCCCTATAGTCCAATTACGAATCATAATAATTAATGTGAGTGTCTAGGTGTCAAAACTAAAGTCAATTAAAACCAATTAATAAATAATGTGAGTTTTAGCAATATTAATTATTTAACTTAAATCCAATTATTCCATTAATAAATTGTTTTTAAAAAAATACTAATCAATCATGGAGATCAAAACCTAATCAAAAGATACAGGCCAAAAATAACTTCAGTCATGCGAGTTTATACCAAATTGAACCAATTAACGTTTTAATTACAAATTAAAAGTTATGCTCAAATATGGATCAAGACGTGAAATTCTAAAGCATTAATGGCATATTCTATTTCGCGCAAATCAACTATGGAAATCAAAATTACAAACTACATGTCGAGAACAAATTAATTAACCAAGCTGCTGAAATCTGATCACCGATTATGCACATTAATCACGTTAATCCACAGTTGGCTAATCAAGGAAATAAATAATTAAGACATGTTTCACAATCAAACTAAAAAAATTAAAAAGCAACCACGTAATTGAGGGTAAAATCAATTCGATAGATACCACCATTCAAACATTGATCAGAACAAGGATCTTGATTAAATGAATTGAGCAATTAAAGCCAAGTTCAACGAAGCAAATTAGAGACGAATGAAAACATTAAACAGTTAATCACACAAAACCCAAAAACGTGCAGATATACCAAGAAAGTAGTTCCAAATTCTGATTTTGTTACCTTCTTTAAGTCTGGAAATTCAATGTTGAACGCTAGCTCATTCAAGACTTAAAAGTTCGTTCGTCACTTTGATGCTTTTGTTTTACCTCCCTCGATCTATAGAGCTCTTTCTTTTTCTTTGCACAGATTTCTCTTCTCAAAATTCTGTGTTTTTTTTGCTGTTTTTCTTTTCAGAATTTTTTTCCTCCCCGTTACAAGGTATGAAGATGGGTTTAAATAGGGATGTATTATTGGTAATGCTCAATCCCACATAGTATTGGAAACACTATTGGGAATGAGTATTTATAGTATGGAATTCTCACTTCCTTGTTGAGTGAAAGAGAACAAAGGGGACTCTCGCGCACCACCACCGCCGTCCGTCTGTCTCGGCTCGTGGTCGTGGTCGTGGTCGTGGTAATACGTGTCTTCGACACGTCCGCGCGGATACTATCTTTTTAGAGGAATTTCTCTTTGAAAGAAACAAATGGAAAAATATGAAAGATTTCAACTGATATTTATAGGCTGCTGAGGACTGTTTAATTTCAAATGATAACAGCTGGTTTATGAGAGTTATCAGAAATTAAACAGTTTTTTCCTAAATTAAATCAAAAACGTTAAGATGTATCTTGACTGATTTCCAGCTTTGTACAGAGGAGACAAGCTGTTAATATCAGGAGTTACAGGATTTATTTGATTTAATTTCAGGGGTTACATGATATAATTTCAGGAGTTATAACAGCTGAATAATGATGCAATGAACCTGGACTATTTTTTAGTCAGGTTCATATAGATGTTTCAGCTGTTACAAAAGAAGAGATTTAATCCTGAAATTTTATGGACGATTTTAACCCTATTTCTAGCCTATAAATAGAGGGTTATATTCAGCTTCCCAACTCACTCTCAACATTCACAATTCACTTTCAAAGTGTTTTCTGCAATTATTCTTTCTGTGCTTTCCGATAAGAAGAGCAATACCACCGGCAGTCCACTCCGATTTCGGGTGTACGGAGCGACCGTGTTAACCTCGGGGGACGGTCCGCCTACTGCAACGATTACACACATCGGGGCGAATTCGTTTCTAAGGCAGTGGTTTTTTTCCACGACACGGTTTATGAATTTGTTCCTTTTAATTACTGTTTATATTTTCAATCAGTGCTAACGGTGTAGTTTTGCAGTTCATATATCCAACATGTATGGGAGATGATGGTGAGAGTCCAAATTGTATGGGATTCTTGGGGAAGTTGAGTTGTAGTGGGATATTGGATTTCATGGGATATGGTGGTTGTTAGTTTAAAAGATATGGAGGTGGAAGAGTCCTCCTAAGAGAGTAACTCTTATTATTTCTATTTTTTGGAAAGAAAAAAAAAAGAAAAAAAATAAGAAGAAAATGGGTGTCTACATTTTGTTTTTCCAATGGTATTATTTTTCTAACATCAATGGATCTCATAATTTATCTTCACTAGATTAGATTTGGTTCTTTAACGAAAGAAGACCACCGCCAGCCGTGGAGCGCCGTGGATTTCGTGATTTTGGACTCTATCTGAGCCCATTAGTTATAAACCCCATCCCGTTTTGTTATTTTTAATTATAGCAACAACATTTTAATTTAGATACGCAGATTAAAACCACTTAGTAAAAGATAATTTCACTATTAATTTATTAAATAATAATTTAAAATAAAATCAAACATATTTAACTTAACTCGATTAAATTTAAACTCAAGCTGGGTATGTTGAGACCCAATTGCATTCGGCAGCTTCTACGACCTAATCAGAGTTTTGTCGAACATCAATGTTGCTTCCAACGAATCTTTTCGGATTAAACTTGTCAGCATCGGTCCAAACCCTTTGGTCCCGACCTATAGCCCATGCGTTTATAAAGCTGCGTGCGTCTTTTGGCATGTGAAAACCGTAAACCGTGCAATCTTCCCTAGATGCATGGACAATCAATGGCGCTACTGGATGACGCCTGAAGCTTTCTTTCATAACCATGTCCAAGTACTCCAATTTCTCCAGGTCCGATTATTCGACCGTCCGATTCATGCCTACCATATCTTCGAGTTCCTGTGGAGTTTCTTTGTCAGATTTGGATGTCTGATGAGTTCCGTCATTGTCCAATCGGTCGCAGCTGCCGATGTATCCATTGAAGCTGCAACCATGTCCTGTAAGAATCGAAATGTACAGGGCAAAATTTTAGATCGAAAGGCGTGAAAGACGAGTTCAGAAAGGGACATATATCGAGGAATAAAAGAGTACCAAGATGATTGCTCTGACAGTGTCTCCTTACATGCGGTACTCAGTTTCTTGAGATCCCATGAATCCCAACATGACATCTATGAAGTCCTTGGTTCTGTTTTCATCTTTAGATTCAACGTGTTCTTCAAATATCTTCTTAAAAAGTCATCAAAATCCTTGGCAATAGCTTTCTTGCGATTGATTTTCCCTTGAAGATCGAGTTCTCTAATTTGAGGGATGTAATCCGCTAAATTAAACGCATATGCTATTTGAATAGTCTCTCGGACGGTATCTTCGAACCCTTTTTCACTAAAATCATCACGATTATATTTCTTTCCTATGACAATTCTACAAGCGACATCATACTAAAAGATGTGACTTCAGAACTGATATCAACAGCAACACCAGCAGCAGCAGCCTCTCTAATTCGATGAACTAAGAGATCGGCTTCTAGCTTCCTCATGGATCTGACTGTACTAATTTTGTGGTTACTAAGTAACTCTAAGGTGTGCATCTTGCGCATGTTGCGCCAGTATGAACCATATGGAGCGAAGACCAAGTTATGTTCATTGTAACTAATATACTTTGACTCTTCTTGAGGCGGCCTGCTAGCGAAAACAAGGTCATGTGTCTTGAGGAACAGCTCGGCAGCTTCCGGGGACGAGACGACAATCACGGGCATCAACCCGAGGCGTAAGTGCATGATGGGGCCATACTTTCGGGCTAACATATGATAGAATCTTTATGCAGAAATGGCTGAAAGCGGGGAATCTTCTTGCCCTCATACCCAACAAGTTCTTTCGCACACAATTTTAACTCCGAATCTCCTCATCAATGAAATGATATCGCAGTGGTGCGACAATCAAGGAATTGAATTGCAAATCCCGGTTCAGCATGGTGTTGAAGGTGTAACGGAAGCAGAGCGTTATCGTTTCTTTTCTTTTCTTTGCTAGATAAGTTGTCCGCCGCAGCGCCCTCATCTGAAGGAAGCTGCGAAGGAGATGCGGTTGTTGATGAAGAACACCCCTTCGTTCCGTGCCCTTTTCGGGGAATCCATCAACCCCATTCCTCGACTGTTCGCCCCGCTTTTGGGATCCAAATCTCAAAGCGGCGTTCTCCACACTGATATCCAGGAAAATGTGATTACGATAATGTTGAATCTTTCAATTCATGACGGTAACAAGAAGTTGGTTGCCGAAAGGCCGATGGCCATCACTCTGCTTATGGAAGGTCTAAGATATGGAACTATTGAAACAAGGAGCAATGCAGTTGCTGCCCTTTTCACCTTATCTGCTCTTGAATCCAACAAGGAACTCATTGGCAAATCAGGTGCTTTAAACCCTTTGATTGAGCTTCTCGATGAGGGGCATACATTAGCGCTGAAAGATGTTGCTTCTGCCATATTTAACCGCATTCTTGATAGGAAAGCGGTGACGGGTTAATCAACTTTTACTCTTGTTGAATAATCAAATTTAGAAAACTCTAGACTTAGTAAAAAATAAAGGGAAATTAATAGGGGAAGGTGACGACAATAGCTAAGATTCTTTAGGGTTTCTTTTAAGTGTTAGAATCAAAGCAACAAGATTAGAACAAGATAAATAAAAGATAAAGAAATTGAAAATAAAGTAAAATAATAAAGAAATCAAAAGATCTCCCTTATAAGATTATCGGTAAAGATGATTGATGGTGTAGATGGATTTCTGCAAAATAGGTAGATAAGTGTCCTATCGAACCCTCCTAATCGCAATGAAAATGCAAACTCGATAATATGACTCTAACCAGCCCTCTTAGTTGTGATGAAAAAGCAAGTTGGAGTGTGAATATTAATCTCCCTCACAAAAACTTGAAAGAACTCCATGAGAAGAAGCTTCAAAGGAACAAGGCAATCATCACTTGTAAAAACGAACTCTCGTTGTATTATTAATCAAAGAAATTTGTTTTACAAAGTTGAATAAAGTCTCATTTATATAGGAGATGAGTTCTAAAGGTCCTAAATAACTAAGGAATAAAATAATAACAAAACTAAACATGTTTTAAACCAACTTTAATTCCTAATAAAATAATAAATCTAATCCTAAAAAATAATGCATCATCCTATATTAAATTATATTACAAATAATCAATAAAAATTTGAAAAATTCGTAATATTTACAAAACCTCGTATTAATCCCGTATAGGATTTTTTTTTGCATACATTGTCTTCACTAAAATGATCATATATTGAGTTCCTGATACCGGATTGATGCAATTCAAGATCTATTGGAAAGATAAGAGACAGTCGGTTGTATATTCAGAAGACATGTTGACCAAATAAGATCAGGATCTCATTCAAAAAGTCATCGCAAGTCTACTGCTGTTCTGGTCTTCTTTTCCAAGGCTTAGACGAGTGGGTCATTTGGAAGAGTTATTACTTCTTCCTTTGATGTGAGCCTTGTGATGCATTTATCATCCTCCCTTTCTTCAAAAAGATTTGACCTCAAATATGAAACATTAAAGAGAGCAACATTATAATCGTTTAATGATTCATTCACATTATGCTTACCGAATAGATATGATTTGAATCTTCGAGACTTTGTTCTTCTAATAGGTTTGAGTAGAAACATTATTCATAGAAGCATGTATTATCATTATGGACTTTGGTGCATGTATCATTCCACCTCACCTCAAAAGGATTCGTCCTCGAATCTGAAAATCCAAGAGAAAGAGAATTAGATGTGTTGAAAGTAAAACTTGTGAAACATTTACCAAGATTAATGTGATGTGACTTTATGCATTTTAGTCGAAGTTTGTTCTTTGTAGGAACTGATTTATTGTAGTCTTGAAATCCTCTTTTGCATACAAGTCTTTTAATATGATGTTTAGGTTGAAATTCAACATGGCGCCGGCCACTGTTGGCTTTCTGTATGATTGCTTCAGATATTTTCTCCATGGTTTTATTCGTGTGTGGTGAGAATAAGTGTTTAAAAACTATGTCAACTGCTTTGTTGAAGTAATCTCTTAAGTCTCCTAAGTGTGGTTCATGAACTAAGAATTATCGAGAGGAGATTTGTAGACTACAAAACCTATTTAGTTGGAAAAGAAACCCATATACAAGGTAAAGCACATTAAAAGCACTTTTAAAAGTATGAGTATAAATATCAGAAATATCTGAGTTATCGTGATATACATCTTTGATATGTTCAATTCTCGGAATAGTAGTATGTGTTTGATATGTAAGAGTATACCTTCGTGGTAGTGCCTCGTCTACTATGTTTTGATTACCTCAATCTTTTATGCACTTAAAGGAGTTGTGTTTAGTATGAATGACAACTTCAAGAGTCTTACCTTTTAAAAAGGAGAAAAAATAATTTACAATATCATTAAAATGAATAATAAAACACTTACCTTTTGGCTTTCGTAAATTGTGATTCTTCATTGATATGGTATAGTGATTAGGGCTTTTAGGTGGTAACTCGTCAGGAGGGTCACCTAACCCCATTCGATAACTCTTGGTGATGGAAGATAGTGTGGGATAGTCCCGTGTTGCTTTTACCTTTTCATCATTTGCATGGATTTCATGTGCACGAACTATAAAACATATGAAGTTGTTCAAATCATGGTTTGTCATTAAAATGGCGTCAAGACTAAATCATTATATTTTATTATCATAACATAACGAAGAAATTATAAAACTAAAGTAAAACCCATTATTGGTTTAAAAAATTAAAATAAATTACTTTTTGCATTATCTTAAAAAAAACTAAAATCAATATTCTTAAAACCTATGCTATACATTATCAACAAATTTAAGTTTTTTTTATCATCTTTCTCGACCATTTCGTCAGTAGAACCCAAAAAACTCATATCAAACACATCGGTCATCAAAACCAAAACAAACACAAATCAAATAAAATTCATTTTCATAATAAAAATTTGCGAAGTTAATCTAATGCACGATATCTTCTTTGTTATCAAATTCCATGTATCTTCCATAATGCTTTGTAATAAATCCAAAAATATTACACACAAAAGGTGAAAAGAAAAACCTCCATTAAAGCCTTATAAAAATATAAAGAAAAAAATCTGAAAAAATATTGAGCCATCTTAATCCATATTAGTTAACGAAGTTCAGAATTATTAAAGCTCAATTTAAACGAAAGAAGAGAGAAAATATCGGACAAAGAACATAACCTAACGTAGTCTAATCTAATAGTGATATCTGAAGGTCCGTTACTTTTTTGTCGAAGTATATATTATATACTTAATGTGATACCCAACCTAGCCAGAGGAGAATTGGGCCGACCTTCCACTTTAGTTGTAATTTGATCTACTCATTCTCTAATATCTTCTGCCCTAATATTTTAAAGTCTACAGTCGATCCAAAAGATCTTTGTCTTAATATTCACGGTAAAATTGGCCTAATACCATGGCGTTTTTTCCAAAAAAATCACCGGTGACCGGTATATTTATCGATCTAACACCAGTCAGACTATATTTTTCGATCTAACACCAGTCAGACTATATTTTTCGATCTAACACCCTTTACAGTAAGGCGCGCCCCCTGCAGCACGCTATGCGCTGATTTGGCGCCACGTGGGGTAAGGTGTGCTCCTGCGACGTGCCTTATGCTGACATAGATTACACGTGGGTATGGCGGGGGTAGGATGGTAATTAAGGGTATAGCGCGCCGCAGGGGCCGCGCCTTACCTGTGATTCTGACACGCGTCAGAAAGACGCGACCCTTGCGGCGCGCTATACCCTTAATTACCATCCTACCCCCGCCCGTTCACACCCATCCCTCCCTATAAATACCCCCATTCTCAATCACTTTAATCACATCAAATCCTCTCAACTTCTCTCAAATACTCTTATATTCTCTTATTAACGTATATTTTAATATATTTAGTATTTTTTAATAATTTATTTAATTATTTTAATTGTTTAATATTTTATTTAATTAATTGTTTTTGCAGATATAAAATGGAAGGCGGTCTACTTTGGTTGGATGGAAATCATATATCTCGACACTTTGCTGATACGATAACATTTTAACGTTTTAATTTAATTAATTAATTTATTTATTTAATGCATGATTATTAGTTTAAAAATTAATTTGTGTAATTATTTATATTTTAGGAGCAGACCGTATATTAGATCATTTTATTAGGAACCTTAAGTTAGTTATACTTACTCGTGTAATGCCGTATTTACTAGAGGCTAGATTCGGTCACCTAGGTAGATATCAAGGTCATTGTAAGATAGAACCATACCTTATTTCTGCCTTAGTAGAGCAGTGGAGGCCGGAGACCCACACATTCCATCTTCCGTGCGGAGAGTGCACGATCACGCTTGAGGATGTTTCTATGCACCTGGGGCTTCCGATGGATGGAGGTGTGATATCAAGGATAACTTCCGGTTCTTGGACTACTTTGTGTCGGGTTAGTCTAGGACGTGTCCCGAAAAATTTTAACAGTGGACGGATACTGTTAAATTGGTTTAATGCCAATTTTCGAGAGTTGAGCGAGGACGCGTCTGACGATGAAGTTAAATAGTATGCACGGGCATGTATACTGCAGCTGATAAGAGGGTTGTTGATGCCTGAAAAATCATGCAACCAAGTTCACTGTATGTGGTTGCAACATCTTGGCGACTTTTATCTGGCAGGATCACTCAGTTGGGGCACGGTAGTTTTGGCTTGCCTGTACAGGGAGATGTGTCGAGCCATTGACTACAGGAGTAATGCTATCAGCGGATGTATCTTGCTGCTACAATCTCGGGCATGGTATCGATTGCCCTTTTTATGTCTTGTTGTCAAGAACCCATTCGTATTTCCGCTACTCCTAAGGTAATTATAAAACTGATTTTGTATATTAATAATTTTATACAGTGAATAAGAAATTATTTTTCTTAAATAGGTGGTCTACTGATAGGAAAAATCATCAGGAGCTACCTAATGATTTAGAAAAAATTAAATCGATCAGAAGGCTGGCACACAGGTATGAATTTTAATATTTAAAAATCGATTTTAGATTATAGTTATATAATTATATTATTATTTTGATAAAAATTATATATATTTGTTTTAGTTTGAATGGGTGTCATATTCTACTGATGATGTGAGGGCGGTGATCCCACCTGAGTTGAGGGGCCTATCAGATGTTTGGATGGCGACGATCCCCTTGATCTGTTATGCGACCGTCGAGTGGCACTCCACTGATCGCGTGCTCCGGCAATTTGGTTGTTTTC
The DNA here is from genome assembly GCF_006381635.1 of Hibiscus syriacus. NCBI lineage: Eukaryota > Viridiplantae > Streptophyta > Magnoliopsida > Malvales > Malvaceae > Hibiscus > Hibiscus syriacus. The sequence goes on from NW_024063293.1 coordinate 1,659,780, forward strand.
AACCAATTACGGAAGCACCTCGCAATATGGACGAGTTGCATAGCACAGATAGACGCGGCAAGACAGATACAGATTGGCTGGTGAGGCATCATGCGTGGGTTGTGTTGTGGGAGGATCGATATCGGCGCCTTCCCCATAGAGAGCCAATTTTACTTGACCTCTTATTGGTTGCTGACGGTTATTACGAGTGGTTCAACAGTAATGGGAAACTGTTTCTACTTCCCGAGGATGCACGAGGGCAGACCTTTCCGCGACGTCGACAGAGACGTATAGCAACACAGCACCATCATCCCCCGACTCGTGGACGGAGAGCAAGTGCTTCCGGTTCATCCTCAGCTGCACCAGCTGGACCTTCACAACAACCACTGTATCCAACGACTTATATATCGTAGTCATATATGATGCCGCCACCGCCTTTCCATTACCATATGCCGACGTTGCCGCCTTCACCTGCTTTTATGACCCCACCATCGCCACCGTCACAGATGACCCCTCCTGGAGGCTATTATGGGACTATGTTTGTAGATCCGACTTGGGGTTCATATGCTGCATATTTGGCGGGTTCAGTCTCATCACCCATGGCCGCAGCACAGACACCTCCTGTACAGTTTTCACACTCAGCGATGTCTGGGTTTTATGAGTTTTCCCAGTTTTCGCAGGCCGGTGGGATAGTCAGTCATACACCTCCAGGGTCCTTATTCTATGGAGGTGCTTCATCATCATAAGCTCCTCATCAACCTAATGTACCTACTCAGGACGACGACAATGACGATGATGATGGTGATGATGATGATAGCGATGAGTCATAACCAGTGATACGAAGAAATTCTCCTTGAGAACGACAGCCACCGCCCTGCGGAACACATTCGCATCGCAAGCATCGATAGATTTTGTTTTTTATTATATTTGTATTTAGTTTATTGGACTTTTTAATTGTAATTTTTTATTATTTCTCATTTAATACTTACTTTATTTTGTTAAATTTGTTTGACTTTTTTTAATGTATTTCAGTTATTTTTGTTTATTACCATTTAATATCAATTATTGTAATTTGGTTATCATTTACCATTTAATACTTATTGTAAGTTTGTTGTATTTAAAATTATTTTGAAATACCAAATTATTCGATAAATTTCTTAAGTTTGTCACTTATTATCTCTTTTATTATAATCACATATAACGCAAACGTCCAATCTCGTATTATTGTATCATTTTTTTAATCTTCATCAACGATTATCGAATGACATTAAGTTGAAGTAAATGCAAATTAAAGTACAAGAATTATTATTTGATAAACAAATACATCATTTCCTCATCAATTGTTACTTGATGACAACATAAGTGGACATGTTTTTCTAGTGTGTTCTGGGTTTCTACAATGCCCACATCTTCTGTCTTGTCTAGATCTTTCTCGAATATCCATATCGCAATGAATTTGATTGGATTTTGGACAACCACGCTCCCTCAATAAACTCGGATTTGGTACAATCGAAAGCCAATCTTGAACCTCATCAGGGTCTTTGTCATTACATATGGGGGGAAACTCAAATTCGTATACCTTAAAAACTTCAGATAGTAGGTATACGGGATCCAAAAAATGGTTATAGTCTTGACGTGTATGCGAGCAAGCTACTATCACATAAGAGCATGGATACTTAAGAGCTTGAAAAAACCTGCAGTCGCACGTTCTGTCCCTTAGATTTACTCTTAACGACACAGCTTCAATCCCTTGAAGAGGTTGCGGCAACTCTGTGACACGAAACATTTCATGCCTTCTAGAGAAGCTTTTTATAGACATTCCATTTGATGCAGAAACTTTTTTCTGTAGATCTGCAACTAATCTAGGGTGATAGACATGACCGCCTTGCATCTAGGTTTGAGCTTGTCCCCCGAGCTTCGCAAAAAGCGCCCCCAAACGAAAATATGTAGTCTTTACCAAAGCCGCTACTGGTAAGTGACATGCACCCTTTAACGTTGAATTGATTGCCTCTGCCAAGTTGGTCGTCATGTGTCCATATCGATATCCACTATCATATGCGTTCGTCCACATTTCTTTATTGATGAGGCTAATGTAATCGTATCCTTCCTCGTTCTTCGCCCGCAAATCTTGAAGCATTGATTCAAACGTTCGAGGAAGTAGTTCGTAACCTAATCAAAAAATGTATAACTTACTAACTTGCTTTCTTTGCAAAATTAAAACGATCGAAAGAAAACCAACTACATCAGTTTCACTCACCCATGCACATAATTAATTGACGCTCATCATTCTTCTTGTACCTTCCATGGTAGTTCGCAGCAATGTGTCGGAGACAATACCTATGTTGGACAAAGGGTGGTTGCCACATTGGACCCAAAGACTCTATTGGTTCTTTGATCCCAGCTCCGCGATCTAAAATGACACAGATGTTTTCCCTCGTGATAACACGTGCACATAAATTTCGGAGGAAAAAAGCCCAAGAATTTGTATCTTCTCCTTCAACAAGAGAAAAAACAACTGGAAGAATGTTGTGATTGCCATCTTGGACAACTGCCAATAATAAAACTTGCTTGTATTTTCCATACAAGAAAGTCTCGTCGATCTGGACCACATGCTTGTAGTATTTGAAAGCATTAACGCACTGTGGGTAAGTCCAAAAAACCCGGTAGAATTGGCATCGATCATTATGGTATGCATAGGAGTTTCGAAGTCCACAATTATCCCAGGATTCAACCTCCGCACTAGCCTAAACCAGCCTGGAAGTTCGTTGTAAGATGCATCGCATTTGCCATGAAGTTTGACAATGGCATTTTGTTTTGCCAACCAAGCTTTTTTATAGGAGACAGTGTACCCATACTGCGATTGTATAGCTGAAATCAACACAGCAATAGCTATATGAGAGCTTGCTTTTACCATGGGCATGATGGTTTGGCATATCACTTCAGAGTCCAAGTTAGGATGATCTTGGTTGACCCCTCCAGCATAACATGTGTGAAGACCGTTGTATACTGTTAGTTCCCATCTGTTGTTTTTCCACTTCTTTTTCGATACACAAACCATCCAATTACATCCATTTTTGCGTCAGGCACAGTAGCATACATATTTTTCTATCGTAGAGCGGTCGACTCTAGATTTAACTGAATTACGGATATTGTAATTTTTTATAGCCATCATCGCTTCTTCTTTGCTTGAAAACTCCATGCCTAAATATAAATCACCATTATTTATTGATGAGTAATATCCATAGTCACCGAGATGAGGCATATCCACAAATTCTGGCCCATACATTGCACCATAATCATATATGTGTGCTGGAGGGTCAGTTTGTCACATTTGCTGGAACTTCATCCACATCATCATCATCATCGGAGTTGAATTGTGGTGATTCTGGGTGAATGAATAGTCCAGTCTCAACACCATCCGTACCAGGCTCACGAAGCAGTTCTTCTGGTGGAGAAGATGGTTCCTCCATGCTCTCCACATTTAGGTCGAAGAACCTACTACTTGCACGCCTTCCCCTTGAACTGGAAGGCATATCGACATTCAGATCGAAAAAGCTCGCAGTCGAATGCCTACCCCTAGAGGTTGAAGCCATCGTGTCAAATGGAAACTGCACAGATGGTTGCGTCGATGGAATCTCTATATTAAGGTCAAACAGATTTGCAGATGAATGCCTTCCCCTTGAACTGGACGCGATGTTGCCATACAGATTGTTCGTCGACCCACCTCGGTACATATCGTAAGGAGTTGCGGATGAATGTCTCCCCATTATAGCATTAAAATCATTACACATTACTGTCGTCGGGCTGTCAACTTGATTAACTTGTTCAGCCAGCCCATAGTGGGAGCTTAATGATTGACCCCGAACGGCACGCACTTGAATAAAATTTGTATACATCTCAATATCGGCGTCTGAATAATTACTTTGATTTTCAACCATCATTTCAATATCATAATTGTTCAAAAGTTCGAACGTTGTATAAGTTAATGGCAACAATTATGTTGGAAATCTGTATTGCAACGACGACATTCTTCTACTACTTCCAACATGAATCTTCCTCGAAATCTTCGTTATCAGCTCCTCAAGAGTTATGTTTCTCTTCAATGATATTTTAACATGCTCATTTGATACGAAAACAACGTCGGTTTCATCTTCTCGAATTTCACCATCATAATAAACAATAGCTGAAAGTCGCGACATTCTTTGAGTTTAAAAGTGCAACAATATTATATATGCAAAAAAACAACTGAAACAATGATGATTAAATAAATAATATATGAACGAAAATATAACAGAATAAAATTTTTACACATAAACGTAAATAATTTAAATAATATAATTTTATATTGTTACCTATACCGCAAAACTATTTCGATTTATATTCCCGCTTTCTAATTTTACAAATACAGAAATTAATTGACAACAATTAGTATAATATTTTTTAAATAATCATAATAAACAATAAATATAATAAAAAATTTATCACAAAATTACCTTACAACGAAAAATTGCACGAACTTCTGAATAAAATATGAGAAAATTGTCAGAATTATTGACTCGTTGACGAAATTGTTGTATTAATTTATAAGTTGAGAGGAAAGATGTGAGGAGATGTGAGGAACTTAACGAGGGAGAAGGGTATTTATAGCCAAGAAAAGTTGTAACAATTATACAAGGCGCGGTACCTACCCCGCGCTATATATAATTATAAAGGTAAGGCGTGGCCCCTAACCCGCGCTATACCCTACGTGGCGTAAGGCGCGCCCAGGGGCCGCGCTATACCCACGTGTAATCCATGTAAGCATAAGGCGCGTCACAGGGGGGGCGCCTTACCCCACGTTTTGCCAAATCAGCATATAGCGCACTGCAGGCGGCGCGCCTTACTGCAAAGGGTGTTAGATCGAGAAATATAGTATGACCGGTGTTAGATCGATAAATATACCGGTCACCGGTGATTTTTTTGGGAAAATGCCTAATACCATAGACAAGCTAATTATTTTGTTTGATACAACACCAAGTAAATTATTTATAGATTTACAATAAATGTTACAGTGTAGGAAAAATTTATCACGTCGACGTGACGAGTTTTAATAAAAAATATATTTTACTCAAAATTTTCACTGTGATGTGATAAATTCTAATAAAAAAATGTATTTTATTTTAATTCATCACGCAGACGTGATGAGTTTCACTTACACTGTAGCATTTGTTGTAAATCCCAAAATAATTTTGAAATTACCTAATGTGCTAAAAAATTTAACCCACTGACCTATTGGGTAAATTTCACCAATATTCAATTAACTTGTCTTAATATTTTGTGTTGTTGAAGACGGGTTGGAAGTGTCTGCTCTTCGTCTATGATTAGTCGGAGGATGATGATACTGTGTAGGTGAAAGTATGAATGACTTCATGTTTTTGTTGAACCATGAAACATATTTAGGTGAAATCATGAAACTAATTTCTGAAATATAATGGTAAACGAGAATGTGTTCATGCTGGTGCTTCCATATCACTATTCACTCACTGTGTTTATCCCTCTAATCAACATCATGCTTGCCTCGTCCGTCAAGTCTATGCATATTGTTGAGATTCGTGGGTACTTCCGGAATAAATTGTGTGAAACCAAACTAGCGAATCACAAGGTCAGTCGAATGCCACTCAACAATAGCATAACAAATAAGAGATACAACCGCAAGCCATACGTCCAATTGACCACTCAAGTTAAGTAGGATGCAAGCCCTCATTTTTTTCATTCATTCAATATATATATATATATATATATATATATATATATATAAGGCATTCATTGGAACTACAAACAAAAATATTTATTATTAAAATTTAAATGAGATTCTAATTATAACGATAATTAAATAAAAAATTGATAATTAAAAGTGTACATCTAAACTTGATTTTTGCTCGACGAATAACCTAATATCTTGTAATTTATCAAGGATATCACGATGATTTTTTTATTGATGACCACCTATTTAATATAAAAAAATTAGTTAATTTTATAATAAAAAATATTTATAAATAAATTAAGTATTGCAATTACCTTAGGAAGAAAGGGAAGACAAATAGCTTGTTCACTATCGGGCATAAGAAAGAAATGTGATACCACGTTCAAGATTGTAGAAGAATGAGATAATTGCCAATATCATTTTTGGTATATTTCGTAAAATACCCTCAAATGATTCGTAAAATATATATTCGAGTGAATGTTTTTGCCTCCTCTTCAAACTAATTTTCATCCAACTCTTGAAAATTAGTTTAAAGCCACGTTAACGAGATTAGGCCACCATTGAACGAATTCGGGGACTTTCTTAGATACTGGAGGCGTAAACCTTTCCAATCATCACCTGTCATATCAGTAAGAACACGGCCATCTACCAGGATTCCCAATTTCATTGAAACATCTTCCAGAGTAATGATGCACTCCCCACATGAAAGATGAAATGTGTATGTCTCTGGCCTCATCCTCTCGATTATTGTAAAAATAAGGGTGTGTTCAAGTTTAAAGCCTCCAATTATCTATGATGCGTACCCAAATCCAACATCAATTAAATACCACAAAAAATGGTCTGGAATGACTATCTTAATGTTATGGATAAACAATTCCAATATACGATCATTTTCTTAATTGATAATATTCTAATATATTAAAATTTAAAATATTAAATAAACATAAAAATATAAACATAATTAATAGTTTTTATAATATTCACTATATGAGATGAAAAGTGACTTTCATCGTTATTATAATGAAAATTATGAATGATAAATCAATTATACGACGTGCAATATTCTTTTTACATAAAACAAATATATTTGAAATATATTGTTGTATAAATGAAAAAAAAAGTTAAATATCGAAATTTAATTATATAATTTGTTTATTATATTATTTAAAAGTAACATATATAATTATTTTGTTTAATAAATATACATTTTAAAAGATAAAATATTCTTAAAAAATAAAAGAAAATCTATCGACTGTATATTAAGTCACTTTGTACTTATCATATTCGCGCACTTTATTCGTAGAATTTTCTTTTTTAAAAAATCAAACCTCTTAGTAATTTAATTGTCATGAATTTATTTTTTAATGCAATATCTAAACTATTCTAATTCTATCCTATTCATAAATCAAAAGATGATACACGTTTAAGTACATTTGAATCTAATTCTTCGTAAATATTATAGTACTAACAATCATTTCAATCAAACTAAAGCCAATAAGTTAGTTGATTGGAACTTTACTAAGAAATTGTCAAAGTTTTACGAATACACTTTATAAGATTTGGTATTACATGTGCATAAAATTAATGAACAAAAAAACTGGGACTAATATGGAAGAAGAAATGTAGCAGGAATAGCATGCGACTATGTTTGACTGCCCCCGTAATCATAAATGTATGGAGATAGCTTGGAAACTCAATATGTCGTGCTTTGCTTTCACATTTTTCTTTCTTTCCTGTACATATGATCTTACAGCTTGAAGTCTCAGCTGACCACAGATTCTTGGCATACATATAACACAGACTGAAAATAGTTGGCAAAAAAATTGAAGAAGTAGCTTGCTCTTATTTAGAAAATGATTGGACGGTGCCAGAAGAAGCAATATTGCACAAGTTGTTGAATTTTGACCATTCATTCCTCCTAGCCAGCAACGCATGCATGCATGTCCATATTCCTCACGTTTATTTAATATTTTGTCTGAGATTGAGTGAGAAATGCATGGAAACTTGATTTTAGGTATGATGGTATATAAAGCGATAAAGTGGCAGAAACCTAACTCGCCATCGATGAAACCATTCCCCTTTGAATCCAATCAAAACATAAACAAAAATGTTCCAAGAAAGACACTAAGCATGTGTGTCTGTCGAGAGTCGGGTCACATACGCATTACTTTTGTGCACTTGTGTACAGATTAGCTTATTCATAAGTAGAAAAGTCGAGATTTTATTATATCAATAACAAAAAGGAATCAATATTTTTTTTATTTTTTAAAGGAGAACTTATAATTGCCAGTAATTTATTGGTTTAATTAAGAAATAAGATTCTTAACATAGGCTGTCCAAACTCCCACGACAAATGCAGCTCATAATTTCGGACACAAACAAGAAGTCTTTTCTTCTTCTTCTTTAAGTTAAATAATGGAAAGAAAAACGTCAGTGGTGCCTTTATAAAGTTAACAAAAATTGAGTTTTGGATCCTTTAGCATCTAAATTCGAGTTACGTTATGTTACGTGTGAATCTATTTAAAATCATTTTAATTTAGCAATGGGTCATGCTTGAATAATTAAATAAATTCAAGTGGTTCATGTCACGTACTGCCGTGGTCCTTTCTTACAAAATAAAAATAAGTGGGGGGCAATTAATTGAGTTTTGGTTTATAACCCTAATATTATATACGCACACTACCCCCATTGATGGGCAACACATTAATTATAAAGTTGGACAAAACTTCAACAACTTTAATTTATTCTTATTACACAACATATCATATAAGAGCAAATGACAATTCTGTCAATGCCGATTAAAATAAATGTTTGGCTTCTGATAACTCTGTAAAAAGACTACTTTTAAGACCTTTTTGACTTAAGTTATTGTTTGTTTAAGGGTACATATAAGTTATTTTAGATGTATGTAGCTGCATGTAATTGCATTTGTGGTGGTTGTGTTATTTTATTTTATTAAGGTGCTATATGAGGAGGAAGGTGTGGTTTTTAGTGATGTGCAGGAAACAATAAGCAAAATAGGCGAGCTGGGAAGTAATGTCGCGGCATCACACGCTGAAGCAGATTTAAATGCCTCGGCATTTCTGACGCAGAAAACGACAAAAATATACAGTTGTACGTGGACAGCTGGCTCTGCACGTGAAATGATGGTTGTAACAACCTGCTAGGGGACCACTGACACCTGGAGGATAAGGTTCATGCACAACATGTGATTCTAGGGGTATGAGGGGTATTTTGTACCTAACAACATCATCATTACCCCTAGATATTTTTATTATATATTACACCTCACAAGAGAGAGAGTGGGTGGAAGAAAGGAGACGCATATTGTAGCAGAAAAATCATATTTTTATTTTCCCTTTTCCTTTCTTCTTCCTTGGGTTTTCCTCCATTGATAAAGCTTCAAGGAGTGGCAAGCTAGGCGCCGAGAGGAGCTAGCGAGCTAAGGCGGTTCGTGGTTGCCAAGGAGACCTCCGGTGGCGCGCGTCGAAGGCTCTTTCTCACTTCCCTTTGCTGTTATTTTATTTATTTTATTTGTGGGTTGTTGGAACGAATATTTTGTGGATTTTTCTATGGATATTTTGAACCCCACCATAAACTAACTTATTTGGTGGTGTTGGTTTAATGGATGTTTTAACTTTATTTTAATGGTATATTTAAGTTTATTTTGGTTCTTTATTTGCTTTGTTTATGAATGCTTCACCATCTAGGCTTGTAAGAGGCATGGAAATGTCCATTTCTTAGACGAAGGTTAGGTGTTCGGAAGAATCCTAAGCTAAAAATACTTGTAAGTATTCGGAAGAAACGCAAGGCAAGATCCTCATAAGCAATGGGTTATAGTATTTTCAAGGGGATTTGAACCGGCCTAGGAATATTATAACCAAATCCCTTAGATCTCGGAAGAGACTAGGATAGGATTTCAATGACTAAAAAGGGTGTCTTTATCAATAGGGTAGGCTGTCCAACATCGTTGAGTCAGAGCAGATGCCTTGGCATGCTATTCTGTTAGGTTCATGTGAGAACATTTTAGGAAAGCCCTGTCGAGTAAGTAAAGACCGGATAGCTTAAATCTGCCTGAGAGATAAGTTTAGCATTCTTAGATCAATCCCTACCATTCATTCCATTGAAAGCTTGTCACGTGAGGATTATCTTCCTTTCATTTTATTTATCTTTTATTTACTGTTTTTACCATTTTTCATTGTCTTGACATTTCATCATTTTCAACACTAAACATCTATTCTTGCCACTGCATTTCCATTTGCTACACCATCACACCATCAATCCACATTCACCAGCATACACATATCCATTGTCGTGACATTTGTATATATCAAGACTAACTATACTTAGATAGAATAGTGCATAAACTTTACTCAATATCCTTCCAATCCCTGTGGAGACGATACTCACTCATCACTTTATTACTTGAGCGATTGTGTATACTTGCACATTATTTGCGTATATTTTATAGTACTCACAACACGCGAACAAGTTTTTGGCGCCGTTACCGGGGATTGGCAATTGATGATGTTGAGTTTAGTTGTTGCACCGTTTTATTTATTTTCTTTGTACATAGTTACTTGTTTTTGTGTTTACCTTTTTCAGGTGTTACGTTGTCGCATGACACGTAAAAGACCCAAAGAACCATTATTTCATATAGAACCTGAGGCTCATGTTGTTCAAAATCAAGTGAAGGATCCTGCAGTTCTAAATGCCACGATAATTCCAAATGCTAGGAATGCTGCCCGACCACAAACTATTAGAGATTACTTAGCTCCCACCTTAGATGACCTACAACCTGCTATTATAGCTCCCAAGATTCAGGCAACCCAATTCGAGCTCAAACCGGTTATGTTCGACATGTTGGACTTGATTGGAAAGTTTCGTGGTGCTCCTCATGAGGATGCAAGGCAACATGTTCGAGAATTTTTGGAGGTCTGTGACTCCTTTCGACAAGAAGGTGTGCATGAAGATGTGCTGAAATTGAAGTTATTTCCATATTCTTTGAAAGATGATGCCAGGGCATGGTTCAATGGATTACCTTCCGGCTCTATAAGGTCTTGGACTGAATTGTGCAAAAAAATTTTGCTACGGCATAATCCACCGAATATGAACAACCATCTTAGGAATGCCATAGCATCTTTTCACCAAGCTGATGACGAGTCAATGTATGAGTATTGGGATCGCTACAAAGAATTGCTTCGCAAATGTACCAACCATGGATTCCACGACTGGACTCAAGTCGTGATGTTCTACAATGGAGCCAATGCACCCACGAGGATGATGCTAGATGCCTGGACAAATGGCACTTTTCTTGAAAAATCACCTGAAGAGGCTTTTGGCATTCTTGATCGAATTGCTAACCATGATTACCAATTTCCCTCTTCAAGGTTTGAAACTATAAGGAAGGCATCTGGGACATTCAAGTTGGAAGCTAAAGATTCAGTGTCGGCCCAACGCTCTACCATCACCAATATGTTGAAGAATTTGCAAAATTCTAAGGAGGTGAAAAAAGTGAAGGTTGATAGCTTGGCATGTCTGTTATGCCAAGGCAATCACCATGAATGTGAATGCCTGAGCAATCAAAAGTCCATCAACTATGTGGGAAGCTTCAATGGATGGAGTCAGCATCCCAATTTCTCATGGGAAAATCAAGGAGCTTGTAATGTCAGCCATCTCGCTCAACAGCAGTATATAGATGAGCCCCCAGCCTTTCAAACGAATATGCCATGGCATAATCAAGGGACAACATCTTCACTTAATACAAGTTCTCTAGAGGCCACTATGCAAGACTTTATGGCAACTACAAAGGCTTTATTACAAGATCACGATGCATCTATTAAGAGTCAAGAAGAATTATTACAAAGTCAAGGGGCATGGTTGCAAAGTCATAGTTTTTCTTTGAGAGCTTTGGAAATGCAAGTGGATCAAATTGCCACGGCATTACAAGAATACCAACCAGACAGATTGCCTAGTGATACTGAAGTCATTAAGGCTAAAGGCAGTGAGCAATTTAGTACATTCACCTCAGGGAGTGGCACCTATATCTACAAAGATGCTAAGTTTGGGGGGGAAACACTAGAAGAACCTAGCTATGAGATTGTGCATGAAGAGTCTCAATTGTAAGAGGACTTACATTCGCTGGAGAACAAAGCTGGATGTTCAATGAGTAAACCCGATGATGACAAGCAAAATAATGCCACGGCAAAAGAAAAACCCCCACTAGCAGAAGTTGATGACCAAAGGGAAGCTGCAGAATTATGCCACGACAATTTTGTAGGCACTTGTGAGTACTTGAAGCTCGATGAATAAGACAAAGATGAGCTTAAGGATATTTCAAAAGAGGCGGGTCAATCTAGCTTACTCATAGCTAGACCAGGTACGAAATCTGAACCTGTGGATTTCATTGAATTTACTCAACCCCAATTAGTTACCCATGTTAAAGCACTAAGGAATAAAATGGAGAAACAATTCCTTGATGAGAAATTATTATTTGCCACGGCATTGTCGTGGTACGTTGACATTGTCAATTTTCTCGTTAGTGGTGTTTTGCTTCCGTACTTGAATAGCCAGGGCAAGAACAGATTGATGCAGGATGATGACCCCTACTTCTTGAACGACTTTTTTGCCCAAGCAATTAAAAGATGCCACTGCAACGGGGAGAGAAAAGAGAGGACTACTGCAAAGGTCCTACAAATCGGGTTCTATCGACTTACACTAAAGGTGGCGTTGTTATATATGTGGAGCATTTTGGTCTATACGGGTGCTCCAATCGAACGCGACAAAAATGCCATAACAATTCATGATATTTTGGAGTTTGCATCCCTTGAACCCTTTTTAATTTATGTTTTAGAAGTTTTATTTTGTCGTGAGTGTTTTTTTGTTTATTTTTATTTGTTTTATTTTTTTAGTTTTAATTTTAATATTATTTTTTTAGGACAAAGGGTGTTTTGAAGGATGAATATGATGAAATCTCACGAGGGAACTTCACAGGCTGCTGCAAACCAATATGCCACGACAAAGCTAGATGCAATTGAGGCTCTAACAAGACGCAGTCATGGCACCTATTCACAAGGAGATGCTCCCACATTGGGCTTATAATCTTCTAGTCATTCTGGACGAGATCTTGCCATCATTTGAGGATGCCACGACATTTGTAAATGTCACTCAGCAAGACAATACACCCAAGCCAGAGGATGCTAACCCAGTCAGCATGGACTAGATGACGTCTGAAGTCATCTGTTGGGCGTATGGAGACCTCAACATCTAAGAACACTGAAGGCCCTAGCACACCAACTGCTGAACCCAGTTCTGATCCTGACAAAAGCCCCACATCACTGAGGAAGTGCACCAGACGCAATACTACTAGCACTGCCAGCGCGACTCCACCACCATCTTAGGAAGACAAGGTACCTTGCATGGAATTGCATCGCATCACATAGCATGTAGTCTAGTTTAACTTAGTTTTTTATTCAGCATTGAGGACAATGCTTCTCTCAAGTTTGGGGGAGGTAGTGTTCTTTGTAGAATATGTGCATGATAATATTAGCATAATGTTATGCCATGGCATCAGTAAATGGTAGGACAGTTAGATGGAAATGTTTTGATGATACCTGATGAAGATGAACTTTTTAGGCTAGAAATTGAATGTAGATGACTATTGAGAATGATAGAACTGACTCTAGGGCTTGATGCCTTGTGAATTATTATTACATGATTTGTATGTTCTCTATACTTAATGAACTTACGAAATTTTTATGAAAGAACTCTGGTTAGCCTTTGCATTAAAATATGGTATTATGCTTAAATGATAAATCAATTAAAAAAAACTCCCTTATCTCTGAATTTTGTTTAATCGTGAATAAATGCTTCACGCGCATTGCCTGAAACTCTCTTTAATAAATGGCAGCCACGCGCATACGAGTGAATGAAAGTAGTCACGGGATGACTCTGTCTGACTAGCTTGGGGGTGGAAGGTATGCTCCCTTTCACCTAGAGTGTGGGATGGTAGGTGTGATGAGCTGACTCCCTTCGTAGCAGTGTAAAAAAAAGTGAAAAAAATAAGAAAAAAAATGTGTAGTAAGTGAAAAGGGAGTATAAATGTGCTTAATGAATGAGTTAATGCCGTGGCAAAACTAGGGAACTCAATTAGAAATTGCCTAAATTCGTTAAGTATAGATTAGATACAATAAATCACACACACAACACCATAAAGAATCTTGACCTAGGGAAAAGTACTTGAATTCTTGATATGTTTAGCATGTAGAAGCCGATTTTTCTGAGGGTTGAAATTCAATTTTTGTCTTGTTGTCCTACTGTTGAAATTGCCATGACATTTTGATTGTGTTAATTGTTATCCATTGCTTGAGGATAAGAAATAGCTCAAGTTTGGGGGTGTGATAACTCTGTAAAAAGACTACTTTTAAGGCCTTTTTGACTTAAGTTATTGTTTGGTTAAGGGTACATATAAGTCATTTTAGATGTATGTAGTTGCATGTAATTGTATTTGTGGTGGTTGTGTTATTTTATTTTATTAAGGTGCTATATGAGGAGGAAGGTGTGGTTTTTAGTGATGTGCAGGAAACAACAAGCAAAATAGGTGAGCTGGGAAGTAATGTCGCGGCATCACACGCTGAAGCAGATTGAAATGCCTCGGCATTTCTGACGCAGAAAACGACAAAAATATACAGCTGTACGTGGACAGCTGGCTCTGCACGTGAAATGATGGTTGTAACAACCTGCTAGGGGACCACTGACACCTGGAGGATAAGGTTCATGCACAACATGTGATTCTAGGGGTATGAGGGGTATTTTGCACCCAACAACATCATCATTACCCCTAGATATTTTTATTATATATTACACCTCACAAGAGAGAGAGTGGGTGGAAGAAAGGAGACGCATATTGTAGCAGAAAAATCATATTTTTATTTTCCCTTTTCCTTTCTTCTTCCTTGGGTTTTCCTCTATTGATAAAGCTTCAAGGAGTGGCAAGCTAGGCGCCGAGAGGAGCTAGCGAGCTAAGGCGGTTCGTGGTGGCCAAGGAGACCTCCGGTGGCGCGCGTCGAAGGCTCTTTCTCACTTCCCTTTGCTGTTATTTTATTTATTTTATTTGTGGGTTGTTGGAACGAATATTTTGTGGATTTTTCTATGGATATTTCGAACCCCACCATGAACTAACTTATTTGGTGGTGTTGGTTTAATGGATATTTTAACTTTATTTTAATGGTATATTTAAGTTTATTTTGGTTCTTTATTTGCTTTGTTTATGAATGCTTCACCATCTAGGCTTGTAAGAGGCATGGAAATGTCCATTTCTTAGATGAAGGTTAGGTGTTTGGAAGAATCCTAAGCTAAAAATACTTGTAAGTATTCGGAAGAAACGCAAGGCAAGATCCTCATAAGCAATGGGTTATAGTATTTTCAAGGGGATTTGAACCGGCCTAGGAATATTATAACCTAATCCCTTAGATCTCGGAAGAGACTAGGATAGGATTTCAACGACTAAAAAGGGTGTCTTTATCAATAGGGTAGGCTATCCAACATCGTTGAGTGAGAGCAGATTCCTTGGCATGCTATTCTGTTAGGTTCATGTGAGAACATTTTAGGAAAGCCCTGTCGAGTAAGTAAAGAACAGATAGCTTAAATCTGCCTGAGAGGTAAGTTTAGCATTCTTAGATCAATCCCTACCATTCATTCCATTGAAAGCTTGTCACGTGAGGATTATCTTCTTTTCATTTTATTTATCTTTTATTTACTATTTTTACCATTTTTCATTGTCTTGACATTTCATCATTTTCAACACTAAACATCTATTCTTGCCACTGCATTTCCATTTGCTACACCATCACACCATCAATCCACATTCACCAGCATACACATATCCATTGTCGTGACATTTGTATATATCAAGACTAACTATACTTAGATAGAATAGTGCATAAACTTTACTCAATATCCTTCCAATCCCTGTGGAGACGATACTCACTCATCACTTTATTACTTGAGTGATTGTGTATACTTGCACATTATTTGCGTATATTTTATAGTACTCACAACACGCGAACAGCTTCTACTTTTTAAAATCTATCCTTAATAAGGATTTCAAACATTTCTCATCATTTTTGGATTAGAATACTTCAAGTTCGCATTATTTTTGTTTTTGCTAACATTATATCATTTCAAAATTACATTAAGGAGTAGATTTGCGAATCGAGAAGATTGTGGGTCTTAATGAGTTCAAATATTTTAGGTTTTCGAGTTTAATCGATTTTGAATTGAAGTTAGTTTAAAATTGAGTTGGGTGAGCATAAATCATTTTAAGTTATGATTGTTTCATGTTTAGTAATTTAGCGTATGAATTATTTTGAGTCAAATATTATTAAATTTAATTATTTGTAGTTTTTAATTGTATTTTTTTTATTTGACCATCAAAGTTGTTATAATCAGACCATATTTTTTATACATGATTTTTTTTATGAATTAACATGTAAATAAATGCTTTACACGAAATCATCAATCTCGTTACAATACAATAGCAAGAATTGTCAATTACAACTTCTTTTACTAATTTAATGAGATAATTTGGTATGTAACACCCTTTGTCCACTCTTAATGTTCGGCCAAATAGACGATGTCACATTTAAACAACATAACAAATTCGATAAAATAAAACTTTAAAAAAAAACATCGTTGATAAAAGGATCAAATTATATAATACAAACTCTCAAGGGTATATATGTACTTATGAACACTAATTTTTATCAGGGCCAATCCACTAGGTCAGGAAACAAAACATACTACCTAATCTACCCAGATCCTCAAACCACCTAAAATTATACTGGCACACAGATTAACTCAAATCAAACATAAACCTAATCTTATCCCGAACCCAAATCATATCGAAATTAGGTCATTTCGAATTCATATTTTTAATTTTTTTAATAATTCAGAATGATTGCAAGAACGTATATGTTAAAAATCTTTCTTAGTTATTAAATATCGCACAATACTCCACCTTAAACTCAAAACTTTTAATGAGAATAATATTCTCTTTTATCACCGAGAATTCTTAATAGGTTTAAATCAATGTAGATAAATGAATTATTTAATAATAGAAGTTGAGTAAAATCTTTGAGATTGTGGATTATATAAAAAATGGTATTAGATTTAATAACAAAAAATGTCAAGTAGGCAATAGTAGAGGGTGGGTTGGGTCAAAGACAGAAAGAAGTAGATAAAATTAGAAACAAAAAAAGTCAAAAACAAGGAAACCAAAGTTACAACGTTAGGACAGTAGGAGGAATGCTATTGCTAGGCTAGACTTACTTCATCATGCATGCACTCATCTCAACTCCCTGGCCATGGGGGATTCATGCGTGTACCATTACCCCCTTTTTTTTATTTACATACCATCGCATGTTCCGCTCCTAACTTTTCTTTTCAATTTTTGGTTAACATGTGCAATTTGATTACAAAGAATCAACGCCGATCCACCTTATGGTTAGTTTCAATAATTTTTCATTTTAAAATTTAAATTTTCTTCCGCTAATTATTTATTTTATTACTTGTATTCTTCCTGAAATTTTATTTATGTATATTCATTTTAGGTTGTTAATATATATATATATATATATATATATATATATATATTAACTCTATTTTTAAACCCACCACTACAACGAAATCATACCATATTCTACTTCTTTTCAACACATTAATTAATAAGGGATGGTTATTTGGACTAATATACTAATATAATAAATCCATAAATGGATAAATTAATTAAAAAATAAAATATAAGGACTGAATTAATTTTATAGATAAGTATATTATATTTTTTTATTCAACAAATCAAACTCTAATCCAATTAATATTTTATTCAATGGTTTGGATACGTCAAACGACTAATACCATGAAGTGAAAGATTAATCATTTGTACATGCACGAGTTATTTTCATTAATAAATGCAAGACATGGACAAAAAGATTACGATTTAACAAGCGACATATGCGTAATTAGACTAAAGATATATGGTTCAAGAAATATAAGCCTCATCAAACCAAGATCTTTGTCCTAAATTTGTATAGTACTTTTTTAATAATTATTATGTTTATAAATAAATTTTATTACATGTATAATATAATACATAAACGTTAGTGATTTAAAGGTGAATTTTACTCATATAATTTATCAAAATTAAAAAAATAAAAAATATTTTTTTAAAGTTCAAGAACTTAATTGACTGTATAAAAAATCTAATGTGTCATTCAGTTTTTAAAAAAAATAAAAACTAAGATATTATTCAAAAATATAAATATTACAAGATTACTAAAAATAAAACATTATAAAAATTCAAATTAAAAATGATAAAATTAAAAAATATAGGAGTTATAGAGTGATAAATTATTAAAAATAAAATTTTAAAATATTTGTAAAGTCTTATAAAAAATTAAATATTTTCATCGAAAAAATCTCTGTTTTTTTCGTTAGTTGGAGTTGCTGAAAACATGTTTAAGAAATAGTAGTAAACTCAAGGTAATGAGCGTCAAAGACTTTTTTTGTAAAAATTGTTCATTTTTTTAATAATTTTAAATTTATCATTTATGATATTTTTTAAATTTAAATATTAATTTAATTTTGATATAATTGCACAAAATTTCCCCAAACCATAGCCCCATTTCTAAATTGGTCTTTAAACGTTAAAAATATTCTATACCTCATCAAACTATGATCTTGTTCTACTTAGTTCTTAAACTTTAAAATATATATACTTATTTATACATATAATACATAAATGCAAATGATATTACACTGATAAATTAATTAATGATTTGTAAAAATAAATAAATGATTTGTAAAAGATATTTTTACAAACATAGACGAAAAAATTCTCTCCGCGCATAACATCTTTGTAGAATTTTACACCCCTTGAGAAGCTACAACTCTTTAATATCATCATTGATAGATACCATATAATTTATTAGAGTTAAAAATTAATTACTTTAAGTGATAATTAATCATATCAATTAAATTTATTAATCTACGAGTAATTAGATTAATCTTAATAAGTACTATAAAACTCCTCAACAGAGAAAAAGAGGAATCTTGATATTAGAATGCATTATTATTTATTATAAAATATTTATCAAAAGAAAATGAAGAAAAGCATTCTAATAATTGCAAAAAGAAAGGTCAAACAATGAGCAATGAAGCATTGTTTACACCTATATAACTCCACGGCAGCCCAACCCAATTCTACCCCTTTGCTCTTTGCATTTCTTCACCAAATTTGTGTTCTGCCTTACCTTTCCTCTCTAACCACCTTTCTTTTACGAGGAAAAAAAAAAGCAATCATTTTGATCCCACACTTCATTCATTCCAACTTATTTTACTTTTGGAAATACAAAAAAAATATCAATCCTCAACCTCCTCTCTTTTCTGCTTCAAATTTCCCATTTTTTATCTGGATTTTCACGTTGAATGGAGAACCAGTTTTTCATTAATGCGGGAATCCCACCGCACGCTCCGCCATTGCAGTTTGGGTCGTCTTTATCGTCGTCGCCAATGTCAGTTTGGCAATCGCTGTCATCAGCCATGGAAATTCAGTCTCAATATTGTTTCCCGACCACAGAGTATGGTTTACAGTACGAGTCAGCCTTGAGTTCCATGGTGTCTTCCCCGGCTGCTTCGAATTGCAATATCTCCGGTGAGAGCTTAATGATCGGGGAACTGATAGGGAAACTGGGGAGCATTGGTAACTCTGGTGAGATCCCCCACCATTCTCAGCCTATGTTGGCGGCTTCTAAATTGAACTCGCCATTGCCAAAATCAACGGGGCTGAACTCCGGTGTGGCAGATTTCTCAGCTGATCCTGGATTTGCGGAGAGAGCGGCGAAATTTTCCTGCTTCGGAAGCAGGAGTTTTAATGTTCGAACGACTCAGTTTGGACTCAAAGACAATGGTGAAATCGCAGCTTATAGATCTAATCCGTTGGCACCAAACGCCAGTCTACCGCGTGTTTCCAGTAGTCCTGCTATAAAAGCAATGGCATCTCAAATCGGCAGCAGTAACAACAACACCCCATTGCAGGAACGATCCGAGTTAGCCAATTCTCAAGAGGAATCCACCGTTTCCGATCAAAATCCTGAGCCTGGCTTGAAAGGTTCTAATTCCAGGAAAAGAAAAGCCGCTCCCAAGGCAAAAACGAAGGAAACTACACCATCCCCATCACCAAATACTTCAAAAGTACATAATTTAAAAAATAAGTTCCAAATTTTATCTTTCTTTGAAGATAAATTTCTCTTTAACATTCTGTAATTATCTGTTTCCAGGTGATTGAACTTAACGAAGCATCAAACGAAAAACGATGCAAGTTATCCGAAAGCAATGGAAACGAAAATGGCTCTGGTAAAGCAGAGGAAGATGCCAAAGGAAGCAATACAAAGGCTCCTGAGCCTCCCAAGGACTATATTCATGTTAGAGCAAGAAGAGGTCAAGCTACCGACAGCCATAGTTTAGCTGAAAGGGTGAGAATCATACGTAATTCGCTTCTCTTTTGTTTCTTTTAAAAATCTGGGCTTTCTGGCATTAACACTGGTTTATCAATATTTGTCACTTTGATCAGGTCCGTAGGGAGAAAATCAGTGAGAGAATGAAGCTTCTGCAAAATCTTGTTCCAGGTTGCAGCAAGGTCTGAAACAAAATCTGTTCTAAATCATGTAAAAAAACGATTGCTTTAATTCTTAAAAGTAAAGGGTTGTTGGGGGGTTTCAAATTGTAGGTTGCTGGGAAAGCCTTGATGCTGGACGAAATTATAAACTACGTTCAATCATTGCAACGACAAGTTGAGGTGAGATTATTAAGTTTTTATTGATGAACGTGTGGTGATCAATTTCTTGGTATACAAGTTTTCATGGTTTTATTTTTTATTGGCAGTTCCTCTCAATGAAGTTAGCTTCAGTAAATACCAGGCTGGACTTCAACGTGGAGAGTTTAATGTCAAAGGATGTAAGTCTAAAGCTCTTACGTTCATTTTTCAGAATAAACAATGGTAAACTACATATTTAGTACATCAACTGTCATTTTTGTTACATTTTATTTATCCAACTATTGTTTTTTTTAAATCATACTTAATGTTATGTTTTAGTTTAATTTTGATCATCTACCATTAAAAATGACATAATTTTATCTTTAATGATGATGTAACATTACCTTATGTTGACATGTCAGCATCACTTAACGGTGGATGACAAAAAGGAAATCAAAATGTAATTTTAGGTATGATTTTGAAATAAAAAATAGTTGGATGATTAAAACGGAACAAAGCGATAGTTGGAGTACTAAAGATATAGTTTTCCCAATAAATAATGCTTCAAATCTTTGAATTGGAATTACCCTTTTTTTCTTTTTTCTTTGGCAGGTATTTCAATCAAACAACACTTTGCAGCATCAAATGTTCCCAATGAATTCATCAGCACCAGCCTATTTAGGGCACCAACCTCAGCAAAATCCACCATTACAGGGCAATACTGCCATCTGCCCCAAGCTTAACACCCATTTGCCTCAAATTAACGAGTTTATTGACACTGTACCTGAGGTGAATTTCATTTCATAGTTAATCTACCTTCATCTTCTCCTATTTCATAGACCTAAACATCAAAAAAATTGTGTCAAAATGTTTCAGTACCCAGCGTTTTGTGAAGGTGACCTGGAAACCCTAGTTCAGATGGGTTTTGGCCAAAATCAGAACCAAGAAATGGCATTACATCCACAAAACTTCTAGGGTAAGTAAAGAATCAAAGAATTGTGAATTAAGAAACCAATTATATTGGACTGATTAATTAACGGCTGATTATTCTTGTAATTGCAGGGTTAAATCAAGTGTCTGACATGAAAGTTGAGCTCTAATTACACCATTCTTTGGTCCTGGATTGAAGGTTTAAAGCAGAGAACTGCTGCTGTATATACAAAAAATGAGCTTATCATTGGACCACTGCATCAAATATCATAACTAGGCTAATACCCATTTGTGCTTAGGTTTAAAGTGGAGGATTGTTTTCCCTTTTCCCTAATATTTTTATATTAATTTCAGGGTTCTCTTTTTGAACTTGTAATTATTTTTTTCGCTTACCAATTAATCCAATGTAAAATCTGTGTATTCATGGTGCAAAGATATTTATAGCAAAAGTGCACCAACATTTGTAAGATATAGTATTTTAATCAATTGATTCTAATTAAGCAGCTTTGATTTTCCTCACCATTGAACATTCAACTTTATTAATTTGAGACATAATCTTAATTTGAAAACAAAGATTTCCCATAAGTGTTTGTAAGTGTTTTTTTTAATTAATCACTTATATCCGATCAATTAACCAACTAATCCAGATCGGATACTACAGAGACAAAGGCAATCCTCCAAACCAAGTTTTGCTCTATTTGCAAATATCAAGATTTGAATCTCTGATACTTTGCTTAAGAGACTTAGTATCTCATCCAACTAGATTAATTGGTTGTTGGTAGTGTTTGTAAGTGTTAACTAAGACATTAATAGCTGAGCTTAGCTGGCTTCAACCCTTAATTCATGGCAACTTTCCCCTATTTTTCATCATTAAAACAAAGATAGGTCCTTATGTCCCTTTCTTCTTTTCCATTTTTATTGTGGAAAAAAATAAAAGAAAAAAAAATTAATTCATTTAAGCATAACCGGAAGATTAAAAAGTTATAACCACCCATTTGATTATATATATTACTTTTGTTTTAACTTGATACTTTATCTTATATTGTTTGATGCATCAAAGTAATCCCAGGTTGGCATTGGTGAGATTCTGACTACACCCAATGAATCATCCTCACCTACTTTCAAAATTAGTATTATTTAATTTATTAATAAGGATAATAATTAGTGGGATTCTGGTATTTTTATTGGAAAAATGCTTTCATGCAAATTTAAATGGGTAATCATTTTTTAATTTTCGTTTTCTATTCAATATTTAATTCAAGGGTCAATAATTGGGTTTGCAGATTAGACTCCGTTCAATTACCGGAAAGACGAAAAAGTAAACCATGGAAGATGTTCACGTGACAGTCTTTGTCACTGTAAAGGGTTTTTTTTTAATAAAGGATAAATTATGTGTTTAATACTTAAATTATTAGTTTTAGTTTGTTATAATATCTAAATTTTTAACTTTTTCAAAATCATATATAAAGGTTAATTTTTGTTTATTTTAGTATATTTGTTTCAAACTTAACGTTAAATTTATTAATAAAATGAAAGTTTGAGGATTAAAATGGATCAAAATTGATAATTTAGATACTAAACATGTTAAATTTTTAACAGTGGGTATTAAATAAAACAAAACAAAAGTTAAACATTCGGTATGATTTTGAAAAGATTAAAAGTTTAAGTATTAAACATATCAAAACTAATAGTTTAGATTCTAAATGTGTAGTTTATTCTAAATAAAATTAATACTAATAATATTTTTTATTAAGTCAAGGTGATTATAAAATAATATGCGTTTAAATTATCATGATACGATCGTTGGTGTTCGAATTTATGACATCAAAGATAAGTTGGTTCATGCGACACTTACATATAAAATACGGAGAAGTTGAGGTGCAACCGTACCCTTAAAAGTTTAAATTTTTATATATTATATATATATTCTTTATACTTTTAATGTAATTTTTTCTAGATTCATACACAATATAAATTTTTATATCCGCCGTACCTTTTAACAGTGAATTAAGTTTAAAGTCTTTTAACGGGTCTACATGACTAGCATTATGGCTGTATTGATCCAAGTTTTTTATGGGAATTTGTTGGTGCATAGTCTAAATCAAATCCCCAAATCCATGTGCTCACCACATAAAGATAAAGCCGTTTCAGAGTCTTCCACAACACCTAATTAACCTTTTTTTTTAATATTTAAGCGATTGTAATGAGGACAGATACCTCCTCAAGAGTCAGGAGCCCATTTTGTTGCTATTTTAGGGAATATTATATGGTTAATTAGGGTATTTCTCCCATTAACATAGTAATTCTCACTCTTCTTTCACTCTTTAGATAATTCTTTTTTCTTTAATTTTATGATATTTTTTTGTCCTCCCGGTTCGATCTGCGTCGCACACCTGATTTTGGTGGGTGAATCTCCCAACAGGAATTTTTTACATACACAATTACTCAAACCTGATGCATTGTTTAAGCAGAATCAAACTGCTTACCACTTAAACTAACTTTGTTTGTAATTTTGTTATATCTTTTGATGTTCAATAGTTATATCAAATCTTTCATTAAATTCAAGTCGAAAACTTTAAAAGTAAATGATATTTTTTATCCACAAAAGTTAAATTTAACAGGTGATTTTAATTTTTTTAAATTGTTTAACGATATTTTATTAAATTCAATCATTTTTTAAAGAAATAATCGTAGGTTAGGTGACAACCAAATTATTATTATTAACTGGGTGTGAAAAAGGAACGGGACTAGCAGCATCCCATTCCATCCCTCCCATGATTTGTTTCACCAACCGATGCACAACTTCATGCCCTCCAACAGTAAGCGTGTTCATATTTTTTCTGCACTTCAAAACTTCTTTCTTTTGCCTTCTATTTGTGTGTGTGGAAAGTTTACAGTATCACGTTGTTTATTTTTTTTTCTTTATTGCAGGAAATATACTTTGTTTTTCTTTATTACACTTTTCAAATTCATTGCAAAATAAAAAAGAAAAAAAAGCATTTTATTTCCGACTCATCCGATAAGCTGTAAGATAATCTTGAAAATCATGCTATAGAACACTTGTTCTTTATTTGGGGACTTAAAGCCAGTCTATTGACTGTATCTTAATTCAATCTACAGTTGATGTAATATTTATCTTATAATAGAGCATAACATTTTATATCACTATACTAAAAAACATTCTCAGAAGCCAGAACGTTGGACCAATCACTATAAAATTTCTCAACCATTTGTCGTCTGTCCTTATGAAGACAAAATATTATAGCGTCGATTGATGAATGTTTAACTACCAATCACGATTTACTATTCAAAT
Source organism: Hibiscus syriacus (assembly GCF_006381635.1). Taxonomy (NCBI): domain Eukaryota; kingdom Viridiplantae; phylum Streptophyta; class Magnoliopsida; order Malvales; family Malvaceae; genus Hibiscus; species Hibiscus syriacus. The sequence continues at coordinate 1,684,554 of NW_024063293.1, forward strand.
TGAAAGATCAGATATATAACTCACTTGTTTACGAGGAATGGAGATTTGCTGTTCCCCGCCATTCCTACTGATTTCCTTACCCCCGAGGAAAAAAGAAGAGATTACCAAAGCATACCCAAGTTCCAAACCATAAAATAGACTCTTTGCCAATCTGACAAATCTTGTTTTGGCTCAAAATAGAAGATATTCGCAAGCCAGTGAACCACCGTCACATTAGCACACAACTGTATCAAGCACAAGAGCAAGTCTAAAGTTTTCCCAAACGTTGGTCGATCTCCTTGTATTGAATATGGTTATTTTTTTCAGCAATATTAAGCACAAACAGTTTTCACGTCAACAATCCTCAAGCCCAAGACAGGAGAATCCATTATAATCCAATTCTCGGTTGTCAAAAACACGTGTGTCCTACAAATAAAAAGTAGTAGTTGAAACAAATTAAAACTAGGCATTAACTGTTGATGCCATCATCCAATTGTCCCATGGCCACCACTTATGCCTTGCTATCTATGCTCACTTGTGCGGCTTCATTGGCAGCCGATTTCTGCAGCAAAAACACAAAAGTAAATCAATCACTTCATTAAAGTATGGCAAAAATCCCTACCGGCACTTCAACACTTACATTGGCGGGCTCCACTTTATTATTCATCTTATCGAACATATTGCCATAGAATTTGGCTTCTTTCTTATTGTACTCCTTAATCTTCTCCTTCAAAACTTTGTATTCCATCTTAATCTCCCTAATAGCAGACATTTAGAAAATGAGACATCCAACAATGCCAGACAGCAAAATACAGCAGCCTATAAAAGCAAATTACCTATTATCAGGATCAAGTTCAAGAGCTTTCTTGATATCAAACTCCGCTAAATCTAGGTCCGTAAGATGAATGTAAGCTTGAGCCCTTCTATACAAGGCTTTCACGTTCGAGCTTTCTAATTCCAGAACCTGTATAGGAATAACATGCAACAGTTGATTTTACTACAAGATCTAGCTATTGTTATAATGGCAGTTGTGAAACAAGGTTCAAACCTTGCTGCATAATTTCTCAGCTTCCTTATAATCCTTCAGCTTCAGCTTGCAAGCAGCATTGTTCAGATTGCAAGCAACTTTCAATGCCTTGGTCTGTTTTTTCTCCTCTTCACTGAAGGATGTATCGTAATCAATGTACTTTACAGCCTGTATGTACGAACACCAATTAAATCACAAGGTATAGGAAGACAAAACTTTCACAACCCAATTGGCATCATACTGTATACCTTTTCATATCTCTTAGAAGCTCTCACATATTTACCAGCCTTGAACAATACATTTCCTTCTTCCTTCTTTTTACCTGCTGCTTCAATCTTTTCTGGGGTGTTCATATCCCATGATTCTTTATCCTGCAAAAGCAAATTATCAAAACCACTTTTAATTCTCCCAAATAGGTACCTTGCAGATACACAACAAAGAACTAAAATCACCCATGCACACTGATCCACTAACCTTAACAAATGATACCATCTCAACTTCATAGTACACGGTTGAGTTAGGGGGTACCACAGCCAGGTCCTGCTTCGACTTGGATGACCCAAAAGCATACTCGGGTGCAATAGTCAGCAGTGCTATTTCACCCTTTTTCATTGTCATCGCAGCTTTATCAAGACCATCAATGACTTGCTCTGTAAGAAAAGTTCAGAAGAGAATGTTCAGCTAAAATCATTGACCTAGAGTCTGTGAGTAGAGGAGGGTGACATTTGTTAGTTCATTACCTTCATCCGTCTTGAACTCAAACAACTCTTCTCCTTTCAGCTTGACCTTGCTTTAAGAAAACAGTACCATCTTGTAGTTTCCCAATCAATTTCACTGGAAAAGGGTTTATACAAATCATATTTTGGATGACGAGTTTCTAGCATACTGCATGCAGAGAACTGCAATTTCTTTCTCATAATATAACACCAACCTTTGACAATAGCCCCCTCATTCGGGCGTTCATATCCCTCTCCTTCCTTCAGCATCTTCTTTATAACCTTCTTGTCATCAGTGACCTCTGTGACAGTTTTCCATGAAACCAGCTCCAGGGTAATCTGGAATGTGGCATTTGGAGGCACTGCACCTTCAGCACCAGTGGCCGGCTTCCCCTTCTCACCAAAGCCATCTTTATCATGGAAAATAGGGTTAACAAAAAGAAAAACCATACCATCATTCTTTAGATGAAATTAATAACTTACATTGTGGCTTCACTGTGAGAAGTATCTTCTCCCCTTTCTTCATAGTTTTAACAGCTCTAGACAATGCAGGACAGAAATGACCTATTCATAGAAGCAACCACGGGAACTAAGGAATTGCACAAGACAAAAAACGAGATAACTGAAGAAAAACGGCATCAGCAATACAAACCATCCTTAACCGTGAACTCCTTGGCATCAGTTTTTGCAACCACTGTTCCATCCTCGAGCTTAGCTTCATATTTAACTGGATTTAAGATACAAACCCATTATTAAACCTAGTTCAATCAAACAGCCCCTCATACAGAAATAATATTATTATAAATATTAAAAGAAGGGAAAGAGTATAATACCTAGCACTTCATCAAGGTCCTTTGGATTCTCCCACTTCTCTCCCTCAGTCAGTATCTTCTTAAATAATCCACCATCCTTACAAATATCCTTGACGCTAGTCCAAGATATCAATTCAACATTGAATTGAAGGGTTGCGTTAGGAGGAATTGTTGGTGGTGAGCCAGACTCACCATATGCCAGCTGGGGAGGGATGGTAAAAATAGCATTTTCTCCTTTCTTCATTGTTTTAATACCTTCATCCCACCCTTTAATAACTTGTCCTGCAAACATTAAAAGAAAGTAGAAAATTCATATTATTGCGCAAAACCAGTTAGAAGAATTTCTCATTAACAAAATCCCTTAGAGTCCAATATATGCAGAAACTTTGCAATGAAGGTATCAAATTTCAAATGCAACACCCTTCTCATGCTCGACATATCTTGAAATTACCGTGGTTTGGCCCTCATTCAACCATAACCGACCATAACAATATCATACCCATACATTATCATAAAAAACAACTCAGAATCAACCAAATTAACTAAAGTAAAAAAACTATGAAACTGATATTTCATGCTACCAATATCTAAACGAAACAAACACGAAGATTCACATAACCTCCTTTATTACATCCCAAACGAGAAAGTTCTTAACACTCGGCCATAATCAGAAACTTAATAAGCAGGAATACATGTTTTACTGCAGAAATTCGACAAGGTTTTAATATTAGTCCCACATGTTACTCAAAACAAATGCTTTGGGCTCATGCTAGTTAATAATGCAAAACGCTAAGATCAAACTTAAATTTCCAGCTTCACCATTTTCCATCCAAATTCATTACACAACAGATTAAAATTGATTACAGAAATTTTTAAAAGCGAAAGTGACTTGCCTTGACCGAGAGTGAACTTGAAAGGAGTCCCCCTATCACGGCTCGAATCGAACTGAGTTCCATCCAGCAACGTCCCCGTATAATGAACTGCACCAACAACAACGAATCAGACTCCAACCAAAGCATTTTAAGAAGAGACTTTTTTCATTTTAATTTGTATTTCTATTTTTCTATTAGCTTCCTCGTTTAGAAGTATAATTTATACCTTCAACTTCATCGCCGCTTTCAGGTTTCTCCCAACCTTCACCTTCCTTAACAAGTTTCTTCTTCAAGCCTTGCTTTCCGATCTCCTTCTCTTCTACGACCTTCATAATGGGAGCCTCGTCAGGGAGATCCACGTCGTCGTTCATCATATCGTCCGCCGCCGGGATATCGAAATCCTCATCCATTTTGAGTAATCTAGAGCAAGCTAGAGAATGAGCGCGTGGAAACTGAATACGAGAGCCTGGACGAAAAGCTTTGAGAAGCGACCAGGTGGATAGCGAAGAAAGGGATTTTCTGAGAGAGTGTAGGTTCTAGAGGCTTCCAACTAAAGGCTTGAGGGATAAACTTGATCGGGGCTTAATGATTTTTGAAGGGTTATGATGCTACCAGATTCTCCTTTTATTTAATTCGAAAATATTTAATCACAAAGACTTAGGTCCGTTTGATATGATTTTTTAAAATCACTTTAGTTTGTTTCTAACGTAAAATTAATATTAAATATATAAAAAAATATGATGTAAATGACGATTTTAAATCATCTGCAAAAATTAAATTTTTTATTTTTTTAGACCAATAAATGGTGGCGGATAAACTTATTAATTAATATTTATTTTGGGATCTATAATATTAATTAAATTGAATGTGACAAATTTTGAAAATTTATTTTTTATTCAAATTTGTTGTGGACATGATGGATTCTAAAAAAATATATTTTTTTATTAAAATATGTCACATTTAGGTAATAAATTCTCGTAAAAAATATATTTTATTAGAATTTATCACCTCTAAATGACGAGTATTAAAACACTATAGTAAATACCATATATTGCTAATTAATTTTTTAGTCACCTTAGAAACCTAAATAATTATTACACCCGCATTACATGGTTGATTTTACCTAAGATTTCTAGTTTTTTTCATTTTTCAACTTTGTAAATTATAATTTTATCATTACTAATTTATTTTAATAATTATGTATTGACATTTTATTTAAATAATTTAATACTAACATCTTTAAAGAATAACTTATTATTTAATAATTTATTTTAATTAATTAAAAATAAATAAAATTCATGGTTTATATTAAAATATTAATAGTAAAGTATTATAAAAATATATTTTTATTATAATTTAAATTGATATAATTCATATATTTTTTTTAATTTATTAAAGTTTAAATTGATATTATCCATGTATAAGTGTAAATATAATTTAAATGTTATATTTTAAATTTACAACATAATGTCTATAATGAGTATTTTATCTTTTTACACTTACATTTTAACATCAATTTCAAACAGTAAAATTTTGAATTATACTTTTGTACAACACTTTTAAAAGCTCTTTTCTACGGTATTTTTAAAAGTTACTTTTTAAAATTGTACCAAATTGGCCCTTAATACACTATTTAGCGCTTAAATTATACCTCAAAAGATGATTTGGTGTCCAACGAATTTTTTGCTACCAATATGCACTTAACTTTTTCTCCGTTATACTTTTAGGTGTATATCGTTATATTTTTAAAATTTTAAAATTTTTAAATTTTTAAATAATAAAAATATTATTTAAAAAAAAGAAAAAAAAATCAAATCCCCTCATGTAGTCTCTCTCCCTCTCATCCCCCACCGTCGAAGACGAATGGTCACCACCGGCCGAATTTTATCCGGAGCAGGACGAGAAACTCAATAGTAACAGTCGTGTAACGTACAAACGACTTTAGCTGTCAAAATTACTGGAAAACAACAATGAAAACTTAGAAATACGACGATCTTCGTGGCGTTTTTCACTACAATCGTCATAGTTTCAAGGTGGATGGGGTTGGGTTTTCGTCGTGGTGGTGAGATGATTTTGATGGCGTCAACGGTGACGGTCACAGACAGACGGTAGCCAATCAGCAACAGAAGATGTAAAATTTTATTAAAATTTTTTAAAATAAAATAATTTTTGAAATTTTATATGTGTGATACGTCTCAGATAGCGGCTAAATTTAATGTTGTTATAGTTCAAACGCCTAAAAATGTAACGTTAGAAACGTTAAATACCTATTGTTAGTAAAAAAATTCTTTAGGAATCCAATAATTTTTTTAGGTATAGTTTAGACACACACAAAAGTGTATTAAACCGATAAAATAATATTTAGTTTTCTGTAGTTTTTTTTTTCTTTTTGGGACAAAACAACTTTAAGTACTTGACAACTTTTACTAATTCGTTCCCTGAACCCACATAAATCCATGAAATTTATAACCATTTCTCATTTATAGTCCTTTTGATGACATGATTCAATAAGAGTGTACCACACAGATACTCTTGCAGTATCATATCATCAAAATAATAAAAAGATATGAAGTTTCAGAAACTCTTGTGAACATAATGTTTATGTACCAAGTTGGGAATTTTGTCAAATTTAGGGATTAAAAGTTATTTTATCCCTTTCTTTTTTAATAAATTTACGAGTAAATATTTTTTTGTTGCTCTTCATGTTTCAAGGCTTCACCCTTATTAATCTGGACTGATCCATGTCACACATATAATTTTAGTCGGTAAGTTTTACAGCAAGAATTTTCTGTATAGATAAAAACTTAAACTTGATACATGTTTAAACGATATCAAACTGCTTATTATTTGAACTAACCACCACGTGGGTGGTAAATATACATTATTAGTACTTGTTCTGGGTTTCACAGTTTAGTTTTATACTTTTTTTTGTTCAATTAGATATCTAAATTTGTTTTTTTTTGTTCAAAATGATAAATGAATTTTCTTTGTTCAAATTAGATTATTTAGGATATAAATTCTTGCGGATCGAATAAACTTAGACTAATTCAAATGGTTTTGAAATTTTATAAAAAAAAAGTAATATTTTAGTGCAAATGTAATAATTAATTGGACCCAAAAAAACTAAGTACTAATTGAACAAAGAAAACAAATTTATGCATTATTTTTCTTAAACAAAAAATTAAATGCAAATATCTAATTAGATACAAGAATTAAAAATAATATTCAATTAAAGAAGTTGTAGATGTTAGAGATGGGAGTGATAGAGTAACAAGCGATAAAAAAATTAATAATGATTGAAATTTTATGTTTAAAAAATTAAAATATAAACCTAAATAAAATAAAATAAATTTTATCTTGATATGTAACCCCTAGACACAACCTATATATTACGATTAGATCTAATGGATTACATTAACGATCTTAAAATAACTTAAATCATAATTATATTAAATAAGTTAGAACAAATAATATAAGACATAAAATATTAAGTGTATAACAAAATATGTAATGTCGAAAGTAAACCATAAACCAAATATCCCAATAACTTGTACATCAGTAGTAAATCAAAATACGACATAAAACATGTAACACAAAATAAAACAACATGTCACCAAATAAGGGCGATTTTGAAAGATAGAAAAATTACGACAAAAATTATTATATGTGATGTGTTGATCCTCCAAGTGCTGACTCAGGAGTGTTTATCCAAAAATATATAAAAGGGGAAAAGTTTGGAGAGTGAGCTAGGGAGCTCAATGTGTTCCCATGGTGCAAGTAAAACGAAATGGGTAAAATAATTAAGAAATGGTTCAGTAAAGTATCATAAAAGTCATAGACAAGTAAATTTTAAAACTCATAAGTACCTTCCTCCTGTAAATCAAAATGCAGTTCCCTTATAATTGTATCAATAAGGGTTTACCTTATACCCATTGGGTATAGAAGACAACCTAAGAGAACATCTTGGGGCCTAAGAGCCTACCTAAGAAATTTCTCAGGACCTTAAAGCCTACCCAAGGGTCGCCTTAGGTCCGTAAGGAATTATTAGCTTGATCAGAGTTGAACCATCATACTCTAATATCCTACCTAAAATAATATCTCAATAAAGCAGTTCACACAGTAAGCAGTAAATTCCATGATCCATAATCGGCATAATCATATTTCCAGTGAAAACAAGTAATCATATTGCATATATCAAATAGTCATAGTTCATAAACGATCAACCAGTAAAATAATAAATCATAACGTCGAGCTGATAAAAGATTTACTAATTTCGAAAAATCACATTTAAAAACAGATAAAACAATCATATAGCATATAAGGAACGCACCTAGCAAAACGAAATCAGCCGACAGTTTACTAAGTACCTATCTCGCCACGCTCTACAGCAGTGCTCGAACCTAATTCTTAATAAACTGAGTTAATATTAAAGTAAAATTTAATCTAAGTATTCATAAGGTTCAAGGGTCTTACGAGTATTCACTGGCTCGCGAGGTCGAACGGATAAAGAGGAGCTGAGTCGAGCCGTCGAACAGTCAAGAGAGTCTCGTGTACCTTCAAATAACAATATCTTATACTAGTCATTAACCTTAATTTAATTATTCTTAAATGAAATACTTAAGTACATATGCATGTGTAGGTTTGACTGTCAATTCAGAGGCTTTCAGGTTCGAATTTGATAAAATGGACTTCTGTTTCAGGCTCAGAACGTCTAAAAACATAAAATATGATTTTTCAGAAAATTTAACTTTTTGGTCGAAGTTAACGTTGATCAAACTCAACTCTAGTCAAAGTCAACGATCAAGTCAACAGTCAGTCAATGAGTTGACTATATTCGAGTTGACTCAATCGGTTGACTCAGTGAGTTGACTTAGCTCGATCGGTTCAGTCTGTCTAGATCGGTTCTAGAAGAGTCCTGGACTGGCGGAGAAGCCCCACGCGTACTGTTGGCACGTGGCGGTGCGTGTGGCTTTGAAATGGGTCGTTTTAGATGAACGATTATCCCCGATTCATCTACACACTCGAATTAACCAATATCAACCCAAAAATCATAACAAAATTCACCAAAATCATCGAAAACTTAAATATGAGCTTACCCACACCGGCGATGAAGAAAACAGCGGCAAAGTTACGACCCAAGGGTTGAGTTTCGAGCGGACGACGATGAGGAGTCCAACCACGCCGACTGTGAGGCAAACGAACGACAGTGGCTGCCGGAAATCGCGATTAACCGAGGCGACCGGGGGGTTTCGACATAACTTTAACTACTTCTCCACGATGATCGACAACACCTTTCGATGATCGGTCCGAGGGGTTTTGGTCGCCGAACGGCGACGAGACATATGAGGGTAGTGGTGTGCTGAACGGTAATCGGACGACGGTAGATTAGTGAAAATAGGGATGACTTTTTGGCATTATATTCAAGCCTTAACCTATAAAATATATATTTAATAAAAAAAATCATAAACAGTACCCAAGCCTAATAGCTAAGGCATGGGCATCCTTACTTGGGGTAGTGGTTTGAAACCCCTCAGCCACCTAATCCATATTTATTTATTTTTCTTTACCGACAAGAAAATAAAAAATTTAGGGTTAAATCCATGAACTTCCTACAAATTCAAAATCGAGCAACAAGCTTCAAAAACTTACAATTTAGTCTCCAAAATTAATTTATAATTTATTTTATTTTTATTTTAAAAATAGGGTTGTTACATGATATATTTTATCTTTTCGTCTAAAAAAATTGCTTTTCCACTAATTACCAAGATAATAATTTTTCATTATTTGTTGGAAAATAAGTAAATAACCGCATAAGAAACGTAATAAACAAAATTGTAAAATCAAGTTTTTAATTTTAAAATAAAACAAAAATTAAAGGATTTTAATCGTATCATGGTCGGTTTTCGTGAACTGAGGAAGTGGTTGCTTCGTTTAGAGATTGAAATTGAGGCTTGTCAAAATGGCCACCATCTTCTGTTATTATCCTAATCGGTCATTTAAATTCAACTCATCTCCAACTAAGTGTTTTCTCCAACTTATGAAAATATTTAGTAAATCCTAGCCCCAAAATACTAAAATAAGAAGAAGCTATCGCCAATCTGCTAATGACGCATCGTCAGTTGTATCCCCACCACTCGATGGTTTCTCATTCACTGAAACAAGCTGTGTTTCAAATATTAGCGTTGCTCCACCTGGGATGCTGGGTCGGGGGTTTTCACCAAATCCAAGCTTTGCTGGTATTTTCAACTTGCGCCTCTCACCAACGCACACCCCCAGCAGTCCCTGGTCCCATCCTGCACACACCATATCCATTCTCAGGCATCAATAAACTCCCTCCATGCAATGTAATAATGAACAATCTAGTCTGGTCGTAAACCAAATGATTCATTTTCGGAGTGACAGCAAAAGGCTGGCTAGTTGTTAAGGGGAATTCACCTTCTATTACTTGTCCGCTACCAAGCTCAAATTCCATGGGATCACCCCTATCAAAATTGGTATCAAAGACCGTTCCATCAGTGAGCTTCCCCTGCAAAAAAAATGTAATGATATTTTATGTAAACCAAGAAACTCATATGTAGTTAACAATTAAATCTGTGATGACGTAAGCATGACAATAACAATATAAAATAATCATAAAAAAATATCAAGATTTAACATGAAAAATTATTTAAAAAAACAGAGAGAAGAAGATAAAGTTCATTATACCGAATAAGAACAAAAAGATTTGTCTCCAAACACGATTAGGATTTATTCAACTTACTTCTAAATTTCAATCACTAATATTTACATATAGGGATAAGTTTCTTGTTTATAACTTGTATAGAAATAAATCTACTCAAACTGAGTTTCTTATCCCACCCGACAACACTCGTCACTGTAGATTCTTATTTTTAACATATATTTTAAGTGAGTTTCTTCCTTATTATCTTGGGAAGTAATTTGGTTCACACACTTTAATAAAATTTAATCATTATGGAGTGTTTGATTCATGGAATGTAACATTACTTTTGGGAATAAGATTACCGAAATGTAACATTATCAGACACATTACTGGGAGTGTTACATTATTGTGTTTGATATTTTTGACATGAATGTAAGATTATAGTGTTTAATTAAAAGAATAAAAGATTATTGGAGTGTATATTTTACTAAATTGTCCTTGTGATATATTTCGTTTCAAGTTGAATTTTGAATATTCAAATAAAAATATTAAACAAAAATTCATATAAAATATATTATTTTATTATTTTTAATTTATATATATTTTTATAAAATTTAAATTCATAAAATATATATATATATATATATATATATATATATACAAAATTTAAAAGATGAATGAGTATAATAAAAGAGTAAATAAATTATATATTTTTAATCATAATTAATATTAATTTTTACATCATTTATTTAAATATTTAAAATTTTACATTAACATTTAACTATAAAAATATAAAAATTTTAATAGTATCAGAGCAATAAGAGAGATTGATATTTTTGAAATATTTGTTTTGTTTCAAAGGCTATTTTAGTCAAAATATATGAGAATTGACAAAAACCTAAGTAAGAATGTCATTCCCGATAAAACATCCAAAAAAAAATTTTACTATTGAGAATTATGTATTACTCTCTTCTTTCCAATCTAAACATAAGTATTAAAAATTTGAAGAATTCCTCCAATTATAATCTTTTTCACAATCCAAACAACTCCTAAAATGTTTTGAGAGCGGTATATCCTTAACCACTAAAATACACATCAAATCAAATCAAATCAAATCATTTCTTTTCATTTTTATTTTTAAACCCTTTATGTAATGATTAGAAATAGACTAATGCACAACAGGCATAAATCCATGTGTGTATATATATATCCCGATAAGTAAATCCCACAAGATTATGCAAGTTCGTGGACCCTCGTTATAATAAAAGTAAATGAAATTATTCAAAATCGAACGCAAATTTCCAAAATCCAATGAAGGAACATAATAGAAAGTTGAAACCAATCGACATATAGAAACCTCAAAAATGTTTGGCTGGGGGGAAAGGCACAATCAAATATTCGTCATTAATGCTTAAGGGTCAAGAAATATGATATAAAACTCATGATCCAGCCGAAGCTATTAAAACATACCCGATAGCGTATTTTTACTCTATCACCTTTATGAGCTTGAAATTCACATGATAGCGGCTTTGTACTGTGGAAAAGAAACACACAATAAGATCACAAATGCAAAGAGAAAATAGAACAAAAAAGAAATAGAAAAACAGAAACAAGAAATAGCAGTAAACTAATTTCTCTGTCACACAAGATATATATAGAGAGAAGGAGAGAGAGGTAAGATCCAATTATTTTATGTAAAATTTAAAAAATTCAAATTGATTTAAGATTATTAGATGAGTGTAAATTGCTGAATGAGATTAAAAATTGAGAATGAGAAGATTTTTATGAAAAAAATTCAATAATCAATTTACACTCGTCTAATAATACTAAAGAGTTTTAAACCATATACTTATATGGTAGAATCCACTTAGACAATGCTTTTGAACCATTATAAATTGACGTACGGTATTATCCAATTGTTCGTAAAATTCTCTAAAATCTCAACTTTTAATTTTTATCCTCAATTTACACTCATTTAATCGAAGTATTTCAGATCAACATTCTCCGTAATACAATATGTGATATTAAAGCTAAGGAGAGACGCAGTTCACAGAATTTGATTTATCTCCGATCAAATAACTACGAAAAAATGTAATTGAATAATAAAAAAGGGAAAAAGAAATCTGTGACACCGATCTGCAGCTCCGTCACATCGCCCGGCTTCTTGGCATTCGCTGTGGAATTTGAAGTGTATAAAAATGAAACCAATGATCAATTGATGCTTGAATTTCTTAAAAATTAGAAAAAAGAAGATCAAATCAAAAGCACGATCAGAACTGGAAATGATGAGACCGTATAATTAATGGGCAAAAAATTGATCGGATAAGGAACTTACCTAATGTGAGAAGAAGCGCAATCAGAGAAACCCTCAAGACGCAGCTGATACTCATTCTGTTTCACTCTCAAATTCCAAACAACCCCTTCTGATTTGTATAAATTTTGGCTTTGTGGTTTATACAAATAAGAACAGTACGAAGAGGAGTCCAATGGGCTGAAATGCTCTTCTTCTCGGCCTCTTTTAAGGCCTCATTTTATGTTTTGAATTTACATATAACAACATCCGCATTGGAGCTGGCTGCAACCGAAACTTCTATCTTTTTCGGACCTTTTCCTTATCAACTCACGTAAATCCCTTTGTTTGTGCAAATCAAGAACAAACATAGATCCAGGTAATTGGTTTTCTTAATCACAATCTAACAATTTCTTTACTGCTCTAATTGCAACACATAAATATCTACTACTGTTATAGTTTTTGAATAGTTTTGATTATAATATTATCTGTTTAGAATTTACATCTTACGGATGTAGTTATTTGAATTTGGAAAATAATATTTTCTTTTTTATCATGTAATCACCGAATAAATTCAATAATATTAATTAATTATCTGAAAAATGACAACTGACGTCATATTACTCATTGTGGTATATAATATATTGTACCCTTCAAAAAAAAATTGCATATAACAACATCATGAAGTATTGAAATTTGGGGCGAAGTTAATGAAATTTCCTCTATCTCTAAGCTTTAGTTATCTCTAAGATCTGTTATGGTGGAGATATGGTTGTCTGACGGCCAGACAGCAATCTTCTTCCCCGATGACATGGAAGTTAGACCTAGCAGTTTACAAAACTCTGGTTTGGATAATGGACTGTTTTTTAGAAAGAGTAATATTGATATATTTCCATTCTTCTAATTCAAGTGTACGAATCTGAAAATTTGACATTCATATCAAAATTGAAGTCTATTTTATGATTATATCAATCAATATGGATGGATTAAGAGGAAACGGGTGGGTGAGGGAGGTGGTTTTTAAAATTTTTAAATTTTCAAATAATTTAGTTCCTTTTTTTACATTTTTTATTAATAATATATTTCTGTCATTTAAAATTTTATATATTTGTTCTCTTTAAAATTTTATATATCCGTCCTCCTAAAAATTTCATATTCATCTGTAACAACCGGAATAAAATTATGGGTAAATTATACCGTTCCTCACTGAACTTTATTATCTTTCCTATTTTACTCACCGTACTTTCAATTTTTCTAATTTGCTCACTAAACTTTATAAATTGAATCATTTTGCTCACTCTTATGTTCTCTCTAACGTTGTGATGATGTGTTATTTATTATTATTATTTAATATAAAATAATTGAAAATATAAAGGGTAAATTACATTCTCTCTTCTATTTTGTTCACCTAACTATAAAATAAAAACAGAAGGTGGTCGAATGCCACTGCCGAATTGGAAATTGAAAGTGTGGAAGCCGAAATATTTCAATCGAGATTTATGGATTTTAGGATATTTTTCGTTGAACGCAACCATCATATTCGAACTCATGGGGTTTGGGATGAACTGACCCATGAATTTTGGGACCGAATGACCACTAAGGATGGTAGACGGTGATCGAAATAAAAAATTATGTGGTGGTTGCAGGCGGCAACCAGTCACCTTATTTGCAAAGTATAGAGAAAATGGGGGAAAAAAGAGGATTCGAAACGATGTCGTTTTGGTGTATATTTGAGATTTTTAAAACGACACTGTTTTGATTCTTGTGTCATATCATAACATTGTTTAAAGTTAATAGTATAGTGAGCAAAATGATTCAATCTGTAAAATTCAATAAACAAATTAGAAAAAAAATTGAAGTACAGTGAGTAAAATAAGAAATAGAGTAAAATTTAGTGAGTAATAGTGTAATTTATCCTTAAATTATTTTAAAACAATCATTTTATCGGGATATAATAAACTTATTTATTGCTTATAATTTATTTATTATAATCATAGTTAAGGGTTTTTTTGGTTTGTTGTAACATTTTTATCTATTATGATAATTGAAATTTGTGAAGTTTAAGAAAATAAATAAATGGTATGGTAGAAGCAGATCCGTTTTCGAGATTTTGGTGGTCCTCGGGCGAATAAAAAAAATGGCCCCTAATCAAGGATTTAAGTTATAGTTTGCATTTATGTAGTTGATCGCGTTGTGTTTATGCTATTGCGAACATAACGCATGATATTGTGGCAACTGCAAGTATTATGATTGTGATTTTTTAATAACATATACTAGGGTGGACATAAAAATTATGGATATTACGGTTTTGGAGATGTTTTTATCGGTGCATAACAGTTATCGTTATGGTTACAAACCGTTATTTAAGTAATTGTTCCTAATAACAAGTGTTGCAAAAAAAACAAATTTTAAGGGTAACTCCATAATAATATGTATTAAAAAATAAATTTTAAGAGTATGCCCATACTAACAAATATTAAAAAAATTGAACCTCAAATAAAAAGTACTAAAAATAGACTCATAATAACAAATAAATATTAAAAAAGAAATTAAATTTTAAAAGTATGCTCCTTCTAACAAATATTGAAAAAAATTAGGCCCCTAATAGTAAGTATTGAAAATAATTAGACTTTAAATAACAAATGTTAAAAAATATTGGCAAAAAATTACACTTATACAAATATTAGAAAAATAAATTATACTAGTAGGCTCCTAATAATAAATATTAGAAAAAAATTGAGTTCATAATAATAAATATTAAGAAAAATTAAAACATTAATAATAATTATTAAAAATAAGTGACACCTAAATTAAAGATAAGTTAAAATTAGACATGCAATTTCGGGATTCAGACAGTAACCTAATGGCTCGTTTGGATCAAGGATTTTAGGATTCCTGGTAGGCATATTTTTTTCCTGACCAAGGATACCCATGTTTGGTTGGGTAAGATTCCCAAATGAGGGTGATATTTATTTCCCAATGTGTGTTTATTCCTGGGAATGTTATTCTCACACACATGTTAGGTATTCTTTTATTCCCGTGTTCTAAGGGCTAAAATACCCTTCTTTTCCCGTTTGCCTGCGATATCTTCTTCTCCCCGTGAGCCTCTGCAAAAAATTCATTGTTCTCCTGGTAAGATTTCTTCTCCTCTTCATTTCTTTACAATATTTTACTTATTTAATTCATCGTTTGCCTCTGCGATATCAATAACATAACTTATAATAAAAGAGAAGCCAATTTCCAGCACTTTAGATTTGCTCTTCCTGTCATTGTTGTTTTTGTCTTCGCTCTCTCTCTCTTTGTTCTTGAACTCCACGGCGCAGATCTGAGGAGTATCCGATTCTCGATAAAAAATTTATTCTTTGCTCTTCTTACTCACTTCATCTGCTTTCAGGTGTAAAAAGTGACAGTACAGTTTGGGTTAGTGAAATTTCATTTGATGGTAGAATCCCAATTGTTCGGAGATTGGATGGGATTTGGAGGGTCGAAGTTAGTGTTCAGCTATGGGGTGGAGGGAAAAGTAAAGGGTATTTGTGGATGAAAGGATTTGGCTTCGAAAATGGATGAATTTGTCTCCAACATTTCTTAACTAGCTTTTTCTTTTTCCTTTTTGGATCCCCTTTTTTTGGGGAGGATTTAGGCTTTTAGTTTGCTAAAGTGTGCTTTTGGCTATGTCAATAACTGATAAGATGGCTTCTGATCTTAGCAGAACCGGTCCAGTGGAAAGAGATATTGAACATGTGTTCTACTATTTTTTCTTATTTTCTTTGTAGTTGGTTGATTGAATCTGTTGAGCTTTTCTTCCAATTTGTGTTGCATAAATTTTGACATGTTTGCCACTCTAGATTACGCTTAATTTTAGGAGCTAGAAAAAACATTAGTGGCATGAGAATGATATAGCCCGGTAGTAATAAGGAAAACCAGCTGATCTTAGTATTGATTCAGTGATCTTAGAATTTTTGAATTTAGTCACGAAGCAGCTAAGTCCGGCTCTTGCTACGAATAAATCGAAAAATCGATATCCTCGACACTCGACATTTATTGTTACACAAAGTTGTTAGTAACATATGCTAGCCATGCTCAGCATGGCCTGCTTTTTAACTAAATTTTTCTACTAAGAGTTGTCTAATACCGATGCTGGTTAATTTCTTGGGTTGTTGAACTTTAATTGTTGTTTCAGTTCTGAATAATTTGATATCGAACCGTAGATTATAAAACGTTTACTGTTATATGTTCTAGGGCATGTCTATATCCTCAAACCTTACTTAATGAGCATCCTTAATTTTTTTCTGGGTCATTGAACTTTAAGTTCCTGATCTAAGCTCTGTTACGAGTAGGCTGGAGGTAACCTAAAAAATGTATATGTTCGTAGTTCAATATAATTCGGAAAGTAGATTGCTTAGATGCTAAGTGCTATTATAGTGGTGCTCAAGTCAATGTGGAAATAGATTGCTACCATGTAGTGATTGTTTTTAGTATATTATCACAACATTTTCCTTTTTATAGTTCTTTTTCTCCTCTTTTTAGGGCGAGTATTTTTTCTGAATAATTTGGCGATCCTGTAGATATTTTGCTTGCTTTATTATTATGTTGCATGGAAATCAATATTGGATCTTCAATTATGTTTCCCACCTGCAAATGTCCTAAATATTTATATGCCTAAGGTTATTGTGGTACTCTTCGCAACAGGCAATTACTGCTTTGAAGAAAGGGGTTTGCCTGCTGAAGTATGGAAGAATAGGGAAACCAAAATTTTGCCATTTCCGCCTTCCAAATGTAAGTTTTTCCGATTTCTAGGTCACATGATTGAGTTTTTTTCTTTTAAATTATGTATATGTTATATTTTTTTCGTTGTCAATCAGTCTTTTGAAAATGTAACAATTTACGCTACGTTCAAGCCAATAACAATATATGTGAAGGAGTTTTTACTTCTAGACATTTTAAGTGATGATTATGGAATGACTATTATATAAAAGAAATGAGGTTCAACACTGTTGATATAAGACTATTAATAGTCCAACTTGAGAAGTCCAAACCAATTATCGGGAACCCTTCGCTTCCTTTATTGTTTAGAACCATTTGATACTATTACACTGTGGTTCAGATACTTGTATTAAATCGAGAGAAATTAGGTTTAAAACTATGGTATAAAGACCATTTGAATATCTAATTGCTGACTCAGGAAATACAAATTATATTTGTCTTCGAATATGTTCTATTGCCTCTATGCCTTCCAAACTTATTGCTCAAATAGTTTTGATGGGAGAACAATTCACTTGCCTCATAACTCGTATCACGTGTCATTGACTTGTTATGTATTAGTAATATTTTCTTCATTGGATTTTTTATAAAAATTGCGTAAGATAAGGAAACAAAACTTGTTCCTACTTGTGTTGTTGCTCTTGTCGAACCAAACTTTTGCCAAGTTTCCTGTGGACACAGTCTGACAATTTCCCTTACAACATCAGGGCATGTCTACACTATGGGGAGTCCTGTTTATGGCCAGCTGGGAAACCCACAAGCCTATGGGAAGGTTCCTTCCCGTGTTGAAGGAAAGCTTTCCAAGAGTTTTGTCGAGGAGATTTCTTGTGGTGCTTATCGTGTTGCTGCTTTGACTTCCAGAACTGAAGTTTATACATGGGGTAAGGGAGCAAACAGTCAATTAGGTCATGGGAACACTGATGATAAGAAGACTGAACATATATGATTACGTTTAGAATGTCATGGCTATTATATTTTGTAAGTCTGAACATTGTACAATCTTTTGATGGTTAATGTTATACTTCTTTTTGTTATGTAGTATATGAGTTGCAAGTAATGTGCTAGTTTTCGAATATGTTAATTACTTTTGATAGTTTTTGTTATGTAGTAAAAACCTTGTCTTTGATAGTTAAGAATTATCACTTTCATGTGTGTCGCAACTTATCAGTAGTGAATATTGGAAGTCTTTGATAGATTGTGCAGTGGAAGTTGGTTGACTTGCTTGGGGTTCAGAGGTGGAATCCTAGTTTGGGGAATATTAGTGAATGAGGGTTTAAATAAGGGCAAGTCCATCCAAGACCCCAGTTCGGCCACGCACTCCTCACCTCTCCATGCACTGAATTTCTCGGAACCTACTTAGTATCAGTTTTTACATGTATATATATATATATCCATACACACATCCATGTAAAGATATTTCCCATGTTGATCGTCTGTTGTTTACACATAGTCATCTTCTGTTTGTCCTTGCAACTAACAATACATAGATGGAACTTGGAGGCTTTGAAATGATGTTATTCGTTATTACTCACTAATGTGGACTAGATTTTGTCCCAAATCAAAAAAAAAATTATCAGGGAATTTATTTGATTTGTTTATTTGTATGGTGACATTGTTGATTATAAAGGAGTATGCCAAACTACCATAACTACTGAAATGCAAAACTTCAATTCATACGCCAGGCTTTGGAGCTATTCTTCAGTATAATATTTTATGGAATTCTCTTCCCGAATAATTGTTACAAATAGAACAAATTCCAAACATTGATTTCCATTATATGTTTTATGCTTCAATGTTCAGCCGATCTATTTGGTTTATATCATATGAGACATATTCAATAAAAATATTTGTAAGAATCCTTTATTGGGATGATTAAATCACATAAGATAAAGTCAGCTGTGATTAGAAAGCATAGTTAGCAGAGTGCAAACCAATTTTGAAGCAAGGGATAACTTGATTTTTCCACCAACTTTGAAGCAAGGGGCAACTTGTTTTTTCCACCAACTTTGAGATTTGTAATGGATGGTGAAATGCCTCCTTATCTTCTTGCAAAGGATTTGATTTTGCAGGAAATATCATAATATAAATTCATGAGATAAATAATAATTATAAAGTATGCAGAATTAAGTATAAATATAAAAGATAAATAAATAAATTATTGTACATGGAAGATATAATAAATATTATATCTTAGATAACAAAAATAATTTACAACTTTTTATTATTATGAATATCTATGATAAATTATTGTATATAGAAGAATGTAAACCTTGTCGATTGAAAAATACAAGAAACCTTCCAGTGAATGCGTCACGTATGAACCGAAGCTAATTTCCACAATGTATACATTTAGTTAAATGTTAATGTAAAATTTTAAAATATTTTTACATAAATCATGTAAAATTTAATATTAATTAAAATTAAAATAATACATGATATATTTAAATACTCAAGTAATATATTATCAACAGATATAATTTTTATATAAATAATTTTTATTTAAATATTTAGAATTTCACTTGTTAAAAAATATAGAACAAGGACAATTTGGTAAAATATACATTCCAGTTATCTTTTATTCCTTCAACCAAACACTGTAATCTTACATTCCTGCCAAACCAACCAAACACAATAATGTAACATTCCCAGTAATCCTATTCCCTGGTAATCTTTTATTCCCATTGGTAATCTTACATTCCGTGAACCAAACACACCCTAAGTGTAAAAAAATTCTAAATAAAGGGACTTAAACATAATTTCGCCTTCTTAATTATTATTAACAAATCCAGAAATATAAGGGTCGAATTGCAGGAGTAGTACCTAAACAATTACCCGAATTCACGAAATCAAGTGATAAGTAGGGATGACAAACGGGCGGGGCGGGTGTGAATACCCCCTCCCTCATCCTCATACCCACCTAATATTTTCAAATCCACCACCCATGACAGGTAAATTTTTTCAAATCAACACCCGCCCACGCGGGTGCATTCTCAAATTCATCCCCACACCCACTACCCAACTGGAGACATACCCAGTTAGACCTACCTGACAGCAACCTTAAGTTATACATAAACAACAAACATAAAACGTCCATTAAGAAACATAATAAAATAAACCAAGGAGTATATGAGTTAAGTGTTAATATAGATCTTAAAGTACATAAAACACCATAATAAAAGACATAATTAAAGCCTAGAAACATAAATGAAAAATACGTAATATTTTTGTTCTTTGGCACACATAAACGAAAAACCCTAAAATTATACTTAAATTTATAATGGTCCAAAATTTAATAGGAATTTAGTGGGTGGGCGGATGTGGAGTGGATGTGGGGGCGGGTGAGGTCTCAAACCCATCATCCGCCCACTACTCGCGATAGGTACCACTTTCTAAATCCACACCAACCCACTGCCCACTAAAGTTATACCCATTCCCGCCCCAATTCAAGCGGATACGGTGCGGAATCCACGAAATTATACATGATTGCTATCCCTAATGATAAGGGACCATTTTATAAAAAAACACATAAAGTCTAAGGACCACACACTAATTAGCCTAATTAAATTATATAAATATATAATCATGATTTGACATAAATATAATCCTAACCTAATTCCCATTCTCAACCGCCTCATTTGTTCTCTCATTTTCTCTCTTTCTCTCGGTCGAGAGCCCTAAAGGCTCTCTGCTCTATTGCTCTCCCGCCGTATTTCAACTTTGATGAAACCTCCGATGTCCCCTAACCTGAACTAAACAAACCAAAGCTTCAGACCCCCTTTGAAAATCCTATATTAACCCTCGTCCAAACCGTTCAAAAACTCACTACCGCCGTCAATCAACATCTTTTCAACCATTGGCCACCATCAACAGTGGCGCTCCTCTGCTTCGATTACCCCCTAGATCCGACCGGAGAAGCTAAAATATAACTTAAAACAAACAAAAAACCCCTTCTCTTCCTATGAACACCAAATTGAGACCTATGGAAACCCCTACTCTTCCTTCTCCTTTTAAATTTCCTTGACTTTCTCTCACAATTAAGACTCGTAGGAGTACACCACCACCGTTAATCGGCGTCTCTATATCCCTCGAAGACTCGAGCTCCAGTGAAACCTCTATAAACTAAGGTAAACATTCTTCTCTTCTTTCTATTTTCCTTTATTTTACAAAAACATACATTCTATAATCAAACGAAAATGAGAAAACATATCCAAAAAATACCTCTGAAAAATTGTTTCGATTTCTTTAATTTCTTCTCATTAGGGTTTTACAATGGTTTTGTTTAGGGTTTTATATCCCTCTTTTTTACAGAACCTTACATAGTAAAAAAGCAAAAATCATGAATATAATATTTCTCTCTTTTGTCTCATGTACTGACGAAGATACTTTAGCCTCTGACTGGATATTCTGGAAGCGTTTGAATGAAGGAAATGGTGGGGGCGTGGGAAGCTCATCGAGATGCTTCTAGAAGCTGGACGCAGGGAGATGTTAAGGAAATAGAGGTAATGATATTTTCGATAATATAATCTAAAAAATTCACTATTAATAATTTTATATTACAAAAAATGAGATTTTTGATTAACCAAACGGGAGAATGGAAATTTCATTTCCATCCAAATGCACTTTAGGATTTCTAATAAGGGTCAATCTGTTGGGTTGTTTAACATTATTTGGGTCAACATGTAAGGGTTAATTGGGTAATGGGTATGTATTAAATGAAATGGATTTTACGTATAATGTGTACGGATTAAACGGGTTGCTGTTTAGGGTGAAAGTGAATTGTAATAGGCCTTGAGTTTAGCTGATGGGTAATCGGATTTGGGGAGTTTTGTAAATGGACATTTGGGTTTGAATTTGTACATGGACACTAAATTTACGGATTCAGATATACTTTTTGGTATTTGGATTTGAACGATTATAATTAAAAAAAGATCATGTGGTCTCGAATATGATTATCCCAATTAAGCAACGATTTACATTCATCATTCACGACCAAATTTCCCAAAGCTTCCACAGATCGAATACGAACAATTTTATGGGTTAACTATCATTCACGTCTCTAATTTCCCTTGAATTAACTCGACCCACGTGCATGAACATCTTCGAATTGGTATTAATTATCCGGATAAATTAGGGTACAACACTAGTATTCAAATATATATATATATAATTGATTCCATTGAAAATATGTTCAAAAAATAATAACAGGCTTTTCTTATTGATGAGAACAAGTGATGAATTTTTCGATAATAGTTTTTCAAGTTTTTAATATTTTAAAATTTATCTATTTATAAATTTATGATATTTTAATTTTAATATTTTCCACTTAAATTTTATTTTAAGTTTTTTTTATTTTTAAATTTTTTTACAAATATAGTAATAATTTATTTAATATTTTTTACTTAAAAGTTAAATAAATATTTGAACATTCAATTAAAATCAATTATATTTTTAAACCCGATCAAAAATTTAATTATACCTTCAAAGTCAGTTGTAAAATTTAATTTCTCTTTTCAATATCATCATTCATACATTAATTTTTTGGTCGATATCATGGATTGTCATGTCAATATAATGGATCACCATATCAACAATATTATCCGTTACAACAATATTAATTAAAAATAAAATTAATATAATTAAATAATTAATAAACAAAACAATATTATTAATTTGAATTTATTTCAAATACAAGATGACATGTCAAGTCTGAATTTTTATTAGAAGTTAGGTTGCATTAAATTTCTCCCTTCGATTTTAAAAGGCAAAGGGAATTGTTTTACATTTATGGATTTAACTTAAATGTTAATGTTTCTATAACTTTTGATTTGAAATTTAGAACTCTTTTTGTTGTTTTTTTTTTTTGAGATTTTGAATTTAGTATCATGAATGTCAAGAATGTGAAAGTTTAATATTAAATAATTGAAAGTTATTTTTAAATAGATAATACTTTATACTCATCCGACATTAATAATAATAAAAAAAACAAGCCTCACTTCCCACTTCTTTAGGTTTTTCTCCTTATCTCATTTTATTTGTCTGGTTGATAAATGGTAACACCTGTTTTAATATTAGTCATATATCGTTAGTATACTTGATTTCTTTTTACATATATGATATTTTATTATTTACAATTTTTAATAATTTTGATTTTATTTATGTCACACACTCATAAACTTTTATGACATGATTTTATATCTTTTGACTTTTTTTTATTTTCTATCAATTTTATTATTATTCTTTTTATTTATGTTCTCATGATTAAATTTGATATCGCTTTGACTGATCAAGATGACACTTATTTATTATCATACTAATATTCCCTGCTTTGGATTATTTGATTGAATTTGGATACACTATTGTGTTCATAGTTAGTTTTTTCACGACGCTGGACTCTGATTTGCAATTATCGGTGGTCTTCAGTAGTTTGATCCCCTGTTCTAATTCATTTTATTGATACATTCATATTTGTTTGTATTATATTTTGTTCGATTTCTTTGTTTAATCATTGTATGATCTCAAATGACTAATTTTGTGTAAATAAATATAAGAAAATATCCTAATTATATGATTAAATTACGATTATGATTATAAGTCTTCATTGTAATTTTAGATATTTTATCTTAAATATAAAGCTAACTATTAAAAAAAAAAACTAATGCATTTTTATACCCATGAGGCAAATACAATACAATATTTGTTCAAATACTCTCAGCTATCTAACAATAAACTTTCATATCCTTGACATTTACAGTGTTTAAAACCAAAACATCAAGAGATAACAACGAGTCTCTTAACCAATAAAGTCACGTGATTCATGTAAAAAAATAATGCTTAAATATATATATATATATATATATATATATATATATATATATCTTATAATTTTTTCCAGTGATAGAATGAGAATATGATATCTTAAATAAGAACATTTATCTTTATTTTTAATAAATTTAAATATTTTATTTGGGTAAAGTTGTGAGCTTTAAGTTTACTTTTTGTTTTAGATTATTTTTAACTTAAATTAGATGAAGTACTCTATTATATGATTCTCTAATAAAAATTTGTATATATAGAAGGAAGAATTATTATTATTTAATTAGTAGATTTGTTCAAGCGTTACTCCTTGACCTGGGCGGAGCAGACCCAGTCTATATTGGTTCCAACGTCCAAGGATATTCTTTTTCATATATTTTTCTCTAAAACATCTTCAATAGAAACAGGTTATACACTTAAAAAATAGTACTAATGGAGGGTTTTGATGGAGAATTCTTATTTTCATTAAACTAAAAACTCTAACATTTTAGTTAACCTCAATTTAATTCTAACCCTATCTAAAGGGGAAGAGGAAGGAAAAATCTAGTGAAAAAAAAAAACGATTAAAGTGGATCTATAATCTATGACCTAAAAGAGAATGCTCTACTCATAGTATATATATATAATTCATAACTTAAGAAAATATGTGGAAATAAAGATTTGTTGAGTTAATCGATCAACGAATCAGCCAAGAGGGGGGTAAATTGGTAATTAAAATTTTGGTGGAAGCTTTTGCAAAAAATATTTGCACAACGATTTAGAGTAGTTCGACTTTCTCAACCAAAGTCTACGTCCACTACCTTAGCCAGCCACACTAAGGATTTTCCAACAAATCCACTAATTTGTTCTTTCTTTTGAGGACAAAGAGTAACCTTACAACTCCCTCAAGAATTATACCCCAAATTCTTAATAACACTCTCTCCCAAAGAGAAGATTATAAATTTCGAAACTTATAGAAAAACCTCACAAGGCAAGATGTTTGCACAATTCTA
The DNA here is from genome assembly GCF_006381635.1 of Hibiscus syriacus. Taxonomy (NCBI): domain Eukaryota; kingdom Viridiplantae; phylum Streptophyta; class Magnoliopsida; order Malvales; family Malvaceae; genus Hibiscus; species Hibiscus syriacus. The sequence goes on from NW_024063293.1 coordinate 1,709,477, forward strand.
GAACAAAGAAAGAACACTCAAGAATGAATACAATTGAGTACAAGTAGTGTTCTTGAAAGCAAAAATGAATATTGAATGAAAATTGGCTTGAATTGCTCAAACTTGATGTTTAAGGCTTTCTCTTTGTTTCTCTCTCAATTCTTGTTGATCAATGGCTCCTCAGCTTGTTTAAATACACATTGAATCACTTCTGAACGTTGGGGATCATTGGTGAAGTCAATAGAGTTGTTATTGTGTAATTATCATTAAAAATCTAGTTGGGAGCGTAGGTGCATCGGTACACACATAAGGGTGCATCGGTACACTATGTGTAAAATTCAAATATTTCGACTGTTAGTTGACTTAGTGCATGGATACACTTGGGGTGAATCGGTACACTAATTACATTCGATGTTTCAAAAGAGCCAGGAGTGCATCGATGCATGGCCTGTGCATCGGTACATAAAATGCATTCGATGTTTCAATAAAATCATGAGTGCATCGATGCCTGGTTTGTGCATCGGTACACAAAATGCATTCGAATTAGGGTGTGCATCGATACATCAAATAGTACATCGATACATCCCTATAAAAATTGATTTTTGGCTCGATTTTAGTTCAAAATACTTTGTAAAAAATATTTTAAGTTTAAAACACAACTTTACACTTTAGTAAGGATTGAAATTGACCTTTGAAAAACTTGGAGTAATATTTTGATATTCGAATGACTTAATCGAATATACTTTAAAAATGATTATAAAATCTTAAAATTCAATAACACTTAATTTGTTATATCGAAAATCAAAATGTTTTTAACAATCTCTCCATTTTTGATATAACAAAACATTTAAGTAATTTTAAGATTTTCTTTGAAAATCATTTTTGAAATCAATTTGGAAAAATTACTCCCCTTACTTTATTCTCCCCCTTATTGTTAAATCAAAAAGACTCTAAAACGTTTTTAAACAAGGTTTTTTTGAAAAAATAGCCAATTGATATTTAGATAAAGCTTAAGTTGCTAAGATCACAATCAAGAGAAATATTAGCCATTAGTTCCATAAATCAATATTCATAGATAATGTGTAATGGTAATTGGTCATAAATGATCTAATGATGTAAAATCTAACATAAAATTTCAATTTAAGTTCAAAAGACTAATAATCATTCAAACAAACCAAACATCCAAAATATATTCAAAACAAACAATCCAAATAAACAAAGCCAAATATTCAAAATGTTTAAACACAATGTTAGGATCCATTATGATTCATCCTGAGAAAACTAGCAAATGAAGTTCAAGCATCCGTAGGAGGATCGAGAGGAGATAGATGTGCCCATATATTAGCCACATCACGTGTAAGCACATCGAGTCTATGATCCACAACATTGAATCGATTATTCATTGCTTCACGGTTAGCTCGAATCTCTCGTTGATTCTCCAATTGTTGAGTCCCCATAGCAGTCAAATGGGACTCTATCCAATGTCTCCATGAATGAGCTAAAGTATGGAGGCATTTGATCATCTTGCCGTGCCATCTCGTCCTCGGGTACGTGATCGTCGATATCTTGAAATAACTCTTGAAGTTCTGGATCATCGTCCGCTGCCGGTGCCGGAGGAACTCGTATAAAGCTAGCTCCCGGTGTTTTCTCGATGGATCAAACCCATTAGTTCTTTTCATTCTTCCATCCCGATTTCTTTAAAGATGTGAAATTTATTTGGCTCTGGAGAGGGATGAGAATATCAAGCGAAACCTTAAGCCCGAGTTTGATAAACAGATTACTAAGGAGACAACCGTAAACTAAAGTTTCGACATTTTTGGATGGAACAACGTTTACGGTATCTACTAATTCACCGAAAAATGATCAGTGGCAAATTTATTTTCTTGTTATGTTGGATACAATGTATCCACCATAAATTTAAGACTCTAATAGAGAAGTACCTACCTCCGAATGGTCTAAACCACCAAGAGATCATCAAGTGAAAGAATTGCTTGTGATGAGTTCTTAAGGTACTAGCACTATCTTTGGCTTTATAAGGCGTAGTCACCATCTCTTTCTCTTTATCTAAACCTTCATAGTGTATCGATGCATATTCAAGGGAAGCATCGGTACACTTTCATAGTGTATTGATGCATAATGCACAAAAATGTTAAAATCCGTTTTAAACACTTAAAATGCTAAATTATTAGCTCTAGTGGCATTGGCAACTCAAAGATCGAAAATTAACAATGTTCAATCAAATAAAATCTATCCTTAAATTTTATTTGAACATATAATTAGTTTTCACTAAGAATCATAAACTCACCCTAACTATTAGCAAAGAATGCAATCAAAAATATATTTTATAAGTATTTTTCAAAACTAATTAAAAGTGTTAAAATTATTTTAAACACTAAGTCAAGTTAGGTTTGTTAAACCTAATTCTCTTCTAAGTGTTCAAAATCTTTCTTTATCTAAAGGTTTTGTAAAAATATCTGCTAATTGATGCAAAGTATCAACATATTCTAGAACTACATCTCCTTTAGTGACATTATCTCTAATGAAATGATGTCTAATTTCAATGTGCTTAGTTCTAGAGTGTTGGTTTGGATTTTTAGTGAGACAAATAGCACTAGTATTGTCACACTTGATATGTATGGTACTAACTTCAATTCCATAATCTAAAAGTTGTTGTTTTATCCATAAAACTTGTGCACGACAACTACCGGCTAAAATATATTTCGCTTCAGTGGTAGATAATGCAACATAATTTTGTTTCTTTGAAAACCATGAATTCAACATATTTCCTAGGAATTGACAAGTACCGGAGGTGTTTTTTCTATCTATTTTGTATCTTCCATAATCCGCATCAGAGAAGGCATGCAAGCTAAAGCTAGAGTCTCTATGATACCAAAGTCCTAAACTAGGAGTGTCCTTAAGGTATCTAAAGATTCTCTTAACGGCTAGTAGATGTGATTCCTTAGGATATGATTGAAATCTAACACATAAGCAAACACTAAACATAATGTTTGTTCTACTTACGGTTAGATAAAGCAAAGAGTCCATCATTGACCTATATAATTTAACATCCACACATTTACCTCCTTCATCTTTGTCAAGCTTTGTTGATGAGCTCATTGGAGTGACATGGGGTTTTCCATTTTCCAGTCCAAACTTCTTGAGCATATCCTTGATGTACTTTGCTTGATTGATGAAGACACCATCTTTTCTTTGCTTAATTTGGAGTCCCAAGAAAAATGAGAGCTCCCCCATCATGCTCATCTCAAATTCACTCTGCATTAGCTTAGAAAATTCTTGGCAAAAAGCATCATTAGTAGAACCAAATATTATATCATCAACATAAATTTGAACTACTAATAAATCTTTACCTTTATGCTTTAAAAACAATGTAGTGTCAACCTTCCCTTTTGAAAAACTTTTTTCAATTAAAAAATTTGACAATCTTTCATACCAAGCTCTAGGAGCTTGCTTTAAACCATAAAGTTCTTTTGTCAATTTAAAAACATGATCCAAAAATTTTGAATCTTCAAAACCTGGAGATTGTTCAACATACACTTCTTCTTTTATAAAACCATTTAAAAATGCACTTTTAACATCCATTTGATATAATTTAAATTCATTGAAACATGTAAATGCTAATAATATTCTTATTGCTTCCATCCTAGCTACATGAGCGTATGTTTCATCATAATCTATGCCTTCTTCTTGAGTATAGCCTTGAACAACAAGTCTAGCTTTGTTTCTCACTATATTACCACTTTCATCAAGCTTATTCATAAATACCCATCTAGTACCTACAATAGATTTATTATTAGGCCTTTCAACTAATGTCCATACTTTACTTCTCTCAAATTGATTTAACTTTTCTTGCATAGACATAATCCAATGATCATCATTTAATGTTTCTTTAATATTCTTAGGCTCTATGCATGAGATAAATGCAACATAATTACATATATTTCTAAGACAAAATCGAGTTGTTACCCCTTTGGATGAATCACCTATTATTTCACCATCCTTGACATAGTTGTATTCTCTTGGGTAAGAAATTTAAATAATGATAATTTGTATATATTCAAATTTGATTCATTAACAAAACTAAAAAAGAGGTATAATTCAGGAAATGTACAATGCTTGGTTAAAAAATTAAACAACAAATTTGAATTTGGTACATATCTTTTTGAATACAATTCCAATTTTTGATAAAAAAAATAAATTGAAAATTTTTTAGTTGCTTCTACAAGTTTTTATGGCATCTACGTGTCGACTGTTAACCACAACAGCACAAAGAGCATGTGCTGCTAAGTGGATGTAATTCCAAATTCCTCCCCCAAAGGGGAACCGATGTAACACCCCAATTTAGGTAAAAAAATTAATAATCTTAATAATCGAATTAAGGTAGTAATAAGGGAAAAACTTGGAGACCAAATTGTAATTTTCTACGAGTTGTAGCTTTGTTTTAAAACTTGTAGAGAGTTTAGGGTCTAAAACTCAAATTTACCCATTTTTTTATTCAGTGAAAAATTTAACCCCTCCCAAGCAATATGATTTTCCCAAAAAATTAACCCCGAATCCCTAAATCCCCAATTTTCTTTTACGTCGGCCACTTTTACCGCTTCAATACGCCGTCATCCGGCCACTCTAACTCGAGCCACCGCTACCAATGGACTCACCATCGAACGATGATCAAAACCGACCCCTAGCCCGTCATGAATCGGTGTAGTTCGCCGTAAAATCGACAAGAAGCTTCGTCGTTTTTAACCCAACCGCCGTTTGTTTTTCGTCGATACCGGTCATTCAGCCCGACCGTTTAGCATACCGCCTGTACCATTGGACTCACGTCACTATGCGCTCAAAACCCGACCGAAATCGTCGTACCGTTGTTGCTCCGTCATCGTCACTCGCAAGCTGTCGTGGGAGAAGTTTGTAGGTTTTAAAATTATGCAATCTGTTATGTTTCGTTAAAAAGTAACACTTGCACGAGAATCCTGAGGTCCCGATCTCGCAATATGGAAAATTTCGTGCCGAAACGATGACCAGAACCGTCGCACGCGCCGCCCCTGTGCGTGGGTATCGTCTACCAGCCTGGGGAGTGAACTGAACTGGTCTAAACTGGTCTGAACCGAGATGAGCCATCGAGCCGAGCCTTCTGGGTGAGCCATTGACCAAATCGTTGACCGAGTCAACTTCGTTGACCGTTTATCGGTCTGACTGTTGACTTTGATCGGTTAGACCCGTTGACTTTGATCGAAAAAGTCAAATTTCTCAAAATGCCCTACTTTATGTTTTTTGACGTCCTGAGTCCGAATCCGAAGTCCGTTTTGCCAAAATGTCACCCGGTAAGCCATTTTTCAATGTTTTATCTTCGGATTCAATATGGTTTCTCAATTAAGTTCAGTTTCTGATGTAAATTTGGTTGTTATGTATCTGAGGAATTATTGGACGTTGAATTTAAGTTTGAGGGCGATCGAATGGAGTTTAAATGGTCGATCAATATGGCACAGAAATTGAGGTAATACATTACTACCTGTTTCATGCTATATGGAACATATTGGTATTGATTTATGCATGGATGAGTTTAATTGGTCACATGTATATACTGATCACTTCTTAAACTCAATTCGAATATTATAAAAAGTCAGTAACCGAATATGACTCGCTTAAGAAAGTGAAAGATCAATCGGAAATAATAATAATAAGTTATGTGATTCAATAATAAATGATTTGATTTTAAGATCCGTAAATTTTGATAAATTTTCTTAAAGGTTAAATGCCGAGATTATTTGGATATGAAATTACCGAATAGAGCACCATGAGATAAAATTACGAAAATGCTCTGGTAATGGAAAAGGATCAAGAATTCCCTGGATGGTGAAAATAACTCTGAAAGGACATACTTGATTAATTAACAGAGAAACTACATATGATTGAATTTAAAGGAATTACTGAAATGTCCTCGAGCTTCGTAATAACTATAATAACCTCCAATGATCAAAGGAACAAAATACCATGAATGCTAAAGGAACTAGAATTCATTCAAACCTAATTTATCGAAAGTATGCCACTGGCAGAATTGAGTGGAATGATAATGATACGCTTAAAGTGTAAAATACACAATGGATGACTATGATAAGGGAGACGACCTAAGAACTTATGTTTTGATCCACTTGAACTTTGGAATCATTGAATTAAATTCCAGATCTATATTGGAATTATAGAATTACCCCTGAAGTATAAAATGACCAAAATGCCCCTGAAGTGTAAAATAACCTAAAATATCTCCAAGCCATTGAATAACTTAATACCCTCAAGCTATGAAGTGATTAAATCAACCTAGAATACCAAAATGACTTTATTATATGACCAAATTGAGCTGAACGGAAGTACCATATGTATCCACATTTCAGAAACGTTCGAATTACTTTGGAAAACTCCGAAGTGACCGGGATAGACCTGACTACAAAATGAACTAAGTAACCTCAATGACTGAGGATTAAGTAAGTGATTTGGATAAATCTGAAAACGCTGATGAACTTACATGATGTACTGTCCCTATGGGTTATGAACCATGAATCAAATACGTTGACATTTCCTGATATTGTTGCAATGTGGAAATGAAATAAAGATCATTGAGATATATGTTCGTATCCTTAAGATCTATTCAGCGATGATTCTGAAGATGAGCTATGGACAAGAATTGTTGGTATTAAAGAGTGAATACCCTAGAAGGGCAACGAATTGACCGGTCAACATGCATTAGTTATGGGAGTTGTTCAACTTGAGTTAACTTGATATTCTGATAGATCGACACAAATCGTAAATGCCATGAATCTTCGTTTCTCCCTTATCAGCTCAAATCACTATGAATTCTCCAAGAACCTAATGCCCAAAATGCCTCTAATTTTCCTAAATAGTGGAATCACTCCGATCATATCTGAAAACTCAAGTAACTTAGATGCAAAGTATTCTGAATACCCTTTCTGATTACATAGTGCCTCCGAAAATTTTTCGAATACTATATGATCATGATAATCAAATTCTGAATAATTGATGATTCCACCAGCTAATGAACTCTTTCGATAGTGATACTAATTTACGACATTCTATTGGTATATTGAAGATCCGTATTTCCTTGCCCGATAAGATTATCTAGTACCTCTGAATAATATCTATAACTTTTAGTGTGTTCCCTAGTCACATGGATATTTTCTCTGATTTCTGTTATGATATCTGCTCTGATTTTTGATATCTCTATTACTGACTGAAAATGTTTTTATTTGGGGTACTATAGGATATGGTATGAAGACTTCGGCATGTTCAATCGCTGCTGATAATTCCTTGTATAAGTTCAACACCAACTGGTAATTCCTTATGGACCTAAGGCGACCCTGGGTAGACTCTGAGGCCCCGAGAATCTCTTTTGGGTAGGCTCTCAAGCCCCAAGGTGCTCTTTTAGGTTATGCAGTTTTGGGGAGCTGCATATGGCGTTCGGTTGGAGGGATTATTGTGGTTTTTGAAAAATACGTTTTAAACTGCTACTGTTTTAAAAAGATCTGTACATTTTCACTGATTTTGTGGGAACACATTAGACACCCTATTCTGATCTCCTGAACCCAGTTATCCGAAACATTTCCTCTGAATTGAAAGCTTACTGTCTTGTACTATCTGAGATATCTGTGGGACCTCAGCTCAGCTTAAAATATGTAGATATCTGAATAATTAAGGAAAATTTTACTTATATGTTATCTGCTTGTTCCTCAGCATCAACTGGTAGTATTGTATTACTGAGCTTTCCAAAGCTCACTCTGTTACTCACATTTTCAGGTTAAAAGGATTGAACCAGTGCAAATATCGACTTCAGTAAAGGAGTTTCACCAGCGTTGCTTGCAAAGTACGGTGCATGTGATTAGGGGGCATGTAACTTGTATTTAATTTTTATATCCGAGTCTGATATCTGTTTCATTTATGAATATTGCTAAATTTTACTTTTGTGTTTATAAATTATTTTATGATTTTACATATTTTAACAAAAATTTTAATTTTACCGAGATTTTTACAGTGAATCGCTCCGATGACTCTAATATGATACCCTAGATCGAATCGAGATACCTGTGTCGTTATGTGGGTTACAACCGATCCTTAATTTAGACCCCAAACACGCATAGAAAAAAGCCGAATCCGAACCGTATCAATCACACGCTAAACCTGCATTTCAAAATTTTCCTTCGGACAAGAACACCCATATACTTTTCCTTTAATGACGCTTAAGTCCCGCACTCGACTCGCACGTTTAAGTTGCCGTCCACGTCACACATTATCTATCAATTCAGGGCAATCGTAAAATAAATGCAATTCCGTAATATATCAAGATCTGTAGGGACAATCCAGTAATTCAACAAATAAATAATATTATATTACCGCAGGACCACATCCCTTCCCCACCACAACCTAGCATTGTTCTTCGTTTCAACTTTAAATTTTTTAAAGGAAAACCTATAATATATTTTAAAAAATAATATTTTAATTACTATTATATTTTTCCTTGGTTTCTTCTCCTTCGCTTCTTCTGCGGAATTCTCTCTCATATAGCTTCTACAGTAATCGATATCTCTCTCTCTCTCTGAGATTATTTACTTTTCATTGTTTTAAACAACATCCATTATACATTGGCGATCTGTTTCTTTTTATTTCTTCCTTAGATATTTTCTCCCCTTGTGTCTCGAAGGTGAGTTTAATCAATTTATTTCTCCTTATATGTCTTCTTATTATGCTTTGCCTTCATAAAAGGAAATTGTGATTTTTTTTTGAATTTATAATCGTCCTTCCGAATATATATATATATATATATATATATATATATTTTTCTGAGCTCTGTTTTTTTTTTCACATTGGAATGCAGTTGGAGTTTTCGTTTTACTTCCTGTTTGTTTTCCGAGAAAAAAAAGAAGAGGTAAAAGTTTCCGAAAGCTCTCGATTATTTTCATTGATTTCCCCCCTTTTTTTTAAATAATTAAAGTTGTAGAAAAGAGTAGGCTAATTTAAATTTGACCATCGCTTATGCGATTGAATTGAGCATAACTGAGTTCCACTGTTCGTTGGATAATAAATTCATAGTTTCAGATTTATACATTTCATTTTATTTTATAACGAACTACGTTCATTTTTCTCGGTGAAAAAATAGAACGTACATGGTTTTCTCCACCTCTTTTTTTTTTTGTTAAACGTGATGGTTATTTGATTTTAGTCGCTGTTAGCGCCCTTGTAATTCTTGTTTCAATTTTCGATTCCGGAGATTTTTCTTTTATTAAGGGAAAGGTTTTTCCTCCTACTCTTTTGATGATTTATTTTATTATTTTCAATTCAAATTGATTGGTTTTTCTTCTTGAGCTTTAGAAAATCGATGACTTCCAGCAAGCCCACCTTTTTTAATTTCTTTTATTTGTGTGTTGTTTGTGTTAGGTTTTATTTTTATTTTTATGGATAATATGTGGATAATTAATTGTATCAGTGGCTTAACATCTAAGAGATCTGATTGAATTTGCTGAAGTATTTCTTGCAAAAATTCCCTTGATTGAAATCCAGAGATTTCATTTGTTACAGAACACTTTGATTATTTACTAAAAGCGGGTAAGGAGGGAAAGACTGATACTGCTTTGTTTGTTTCTCCCCCCTCCCCCAAAACCACCATAAAATTTGATACATGAACCCCGGTTATCGTTTCTTTCTATTTCTAGACCACCGTGCTACAATCTCCTTGGACAGAATTTTGTTTTGTATTTTTGTTATACAAGCCCTACAGGACTAAGTCTAATATTGATGTCTGTCTAATATGTTGGTCAGTTTCTTTCTTTAGATCATAATTTATGTCAAGCAATTTAGTCTTGCAAAGTTATGCTGATTTTTTGTGATTGTTTACAGTCCAACCCTGGTTTTGATATATGGGGCATCAGTTAAGCTGAGTGTAAAGAAAATGGATCAACGGATGAAGTTTTACACTTGTTCTGGAGTTCCTTTTGAGGTCTCGTAGATTCATTGAGTTTAGATGATAAGTGCCGGCCGCAGCTTGTAGAAGCTGCAGTTGAGGATGTTGATAAATTTCTGGCTGATATTCTATCCATCTTATAATGAAAAGTCTTTTCCTGTCAGTATCTTACATTTCATGCTACAGTTTAGCAGTAAACCATTTACGCAAGCTAGTGATCAAGCCTATGACAATACTGTAAATACCTCTATTTGGAGGTTGCTAGAACTACATTGATAAATTGTTGATTGTCATCTGCTACAACTGCAAGAATGGAAAGGTTTGCTTCTTGCCATTGCATTTGATATCAGTAAAATTTGCAAGTTTTCATTTGAAGCTTGTAACTATTTGGTACTATAGCTTGCTACTTTCCTTTTTATCACTTAGGTATAAAATTTGTGAGGAGCTTGGAGACGGTACCTGTGGTAGTGTGTTCAAAGCCTTCAATATAGAAACATTTGAGATTGTAAGTAACTTGCTCTTGTAATTACTTTTTTACCTTTCAGTTTACATGACCTTGGTTTTAAAAGGCGTAATGTGCGCCTCGCAGGCGCGCGCCTTTCGTAGGCGAGGCGCACTTTTATACTAAAAGACCTATAAATTAGTTATGGAACATATTTTATACTTAAAACAATATTATAAACATATCTATGCTAAAAAGTTTATCAATTAATTGTACGAGTATATTTATACTCATTACCCACCGATTAGCTCCTAAAATACTTTACTTGTCTACAATGTATTGATTTATACTTAAAGTTTTTAATATTTAAAATTATTATTTTATTTATTTTTGTAAACATATTTTAATCCCTTTCACCAAAATCTAGAATGTTATTGATTTATACTTAATGTTTTTAATATTTAAAACTATTATTTCATTTTTTTAAATGATACCAATTTATTTTATTATCAATTTAAAATTTGTAATTATTATAAAAAAATTAATTTTTTTATTTAATAAAATTTATTAAATAATTAATAATTAATTTAATATTTATTATTTTAAAAATTAAAATTAATTATGTATTATTAAATAACAAAATTTTTGAAAAAAACATATACTTTGGGTTAAAAGCAAACAAAGGGTGGAAGAAGTTATAATGGTTTGTTATAAATAAATAAACATTAGAATTAGACTATAAATTTGGGATATATGGTTGGGCTTGTTAATAGGTCAAATATCAGGGTTAAGAAATGAGAAAATGTGATAAAAGAAAGAGTTTTCTAGTCTTATTCAGCTGTCTTCTTCCTTTCTTACTACTGCAATTCTTTTTTTATCTTATTCTTTCTTCTTTAATCTGTTCTACTTCCTATTAATATATTTTTAAAAAAATTCGAAAGGCGTAAAGGTGCTGCGCCCGGTGCCTAAAGCCCAGAGGCGAGCACCTCTTGTATCTCGCGGTTGATGTTAATTGAATGATATATGTTATACACTTTGCTGCACTTAAAAACATGTTGGGAAGTCAATGTTAGTTGCTGCTAGTTGTGATTGTCACAAGCAGGATATTTGTACATTGGTCTTATGTTATGTGATGATTGAAATGACCTCAATGTCTTGGAGATGGCAAATGATGAATATGGGATCAATTTTGAAGCCACTTTTTGAGCTTGAGTCAATCCTTTACTTATGATATGCTAATTTTGGTATGTTATTTCGAGTGTCCGAACCACAGTTTAGTCTGTCTGTCTGTTGATAGTGTCTCTCTCTTTATGCACCTAACTATGCATACTACATCCCCATCGCTACCCCTTTTACCAGGAGGGTTAACAAGCATTTTGACGTGTCTATTACTAGAAAAGTTTCAAATTTCTAAATCCTAATGAACATGCAATGTCTAAGATGAAACTCTGTGCTTAAAACTTTGACTTTATAGAACTAGAAAACTGGGTAGTTGTATAATATATGCATGACATGAGATATTAGAGCTTATATAGATATTAGCAGCCCTTCCAATTATAAATTTGGAGCATGTATATATTATGTGTGTGTATACATATATATGCAAACAAGATTAGAATGACTTGGGAGTTGAAAGGTTCGCTTTGGAAAATGATTCTAGTGTGTCTCTCCTCAATGAGGATGTGACAATGGTGATTAAGAAGAACTTGGACTAGAAAACTTACCTCAGTCTATAACGGGTAGCTGCATGAAATGCCCCCCATTTATACTCTCTCTTTAGTTAAACAAGAAAATAACGAATTTATTAATGTGCAATTTCCTTGAGTTGTTGCTCATGCTTTTTGTAAACGTTCTCAATCTAGGTTGCTGTGAAGAAAATGAAACGGAAGTTCTACTTTTGGGAAGAGTGCATGAATCTAAGAGAAGTTAAGGTAAGTTGTAATATTTCCTTGAATGTTAAGAGCCCTTTGCTTTTTACATGACCCTTAATCATAAGATCTTGTTCCATTTATTATCTACAGGCCCTTCGTAAACTAAATCACCCTAATATTGTAAAGCTAAAGGAGGTTGTCAGAGAAAACAATGAACTATTCTTCATTTTTGAGTACATGGTAAGGGTGCTTTTCCAACTTCTCATTATTCAACAAAAGTATGGCACTTTATGATTTTATCTTCCACTAAACTATTGCATTTTTTCTCCCTATAATTATAATTTAAGTTTCTTCGTTTTCATTATTTTTGGTCAACACAAAGCTTGGGAACATGACTATGATTATGCTGGAGCTAGGATCATGGAGGGTAATTGCCAGTGCCTTGGTTAATACCAGTTTGTAATCATTTTCTATGCTAGTGCTTGGGTACTAGGGATGTGCTTAATTAATTACAATGTTTGAACTTGTAAAATTTCAAAGGGGCTATATTAACCAAATATATGCATGGTTTAATTTTGAAGAATTCATAATTAATTTTAGTCAAAGAGTTGTGCTGACGCTGGCTACCTACTCCCCTGTTTACCAAAGACAACAAAAATTCTTCAATATTGCATCTCTTTCAACAGAATCTCATAGTTTCTTTTAGTAATAAAGGTTTCAAGTGACTGTGATTGCTTTCTTATCTTCTCACTATTGAAATTACTTATTTTCTTTAAATATAATTGTTGAAATGGGTTGAATTGTGTTTTCATAGAAATATTACACTAATATATATTCAAGCATCAAACTTAACTTAGGAAACTTTTAAACTAGGAAACTAATTAATTCTAGGGAAAACTAATCCCTTAAAGTTAGGGATAACATATACTAAGATATTTATAGTATCTCCTAGTTAATTTTACACAATCTTCTTAATTTAGGAAACTACTTTCTGACACCCCCCTTAAGCTGAGTGGATATCATTCATTCTCAGCTTGCTTGTTAGTTTATGAAAATACTTCCCAAGTAATCCCTTGGTAAGTATATCTGCTAGTTGATCTCTAGTGGATACATAAGGAGTACAAATCGAGGAGGAAAAAGTCTTTGTCCTTATCTTCTCTAAATGAAATCTCCCCTTTAAGATAAGGATGGGTAAGTTAGTTTTCTTCTTTTGCAAAAGTGACATCAGTAGAAACAAAGTGTTTTCTTGTGGGAGGATGATAGCATTTGTACCCTTTTTGAGTGGAAGAACAACCAACAAAGATGCACTTTACTGCCTTTGGAATAAGATTTTCCCTATTTTGAAACAAAGGCAACACAAAATATTTTGGGATTAAGATTATTTGAGGTATTGAAATTAGGGAAAAAATTTATTAGGATCTGTATAGGACTTTGAGACTCAAGGATCTTTGTAGGCAGTCTGTTTATCATGTAAGTAGCTGTTGGAATTTTGGTCATTGAAAGCCTTGATTTAGTCATAATCTGTGAGATATTCTAGGATATGTTTTCTATGTAAATATAGAAAGTAAAAGATGTAAATCAAGAAAAAGTAGGAAAGTAGAAGCTGTCAAATATTGGCTCTAATTAGTTTCTTTTTTGTTGTTGTAATTTCCCTCTGTATAAAAGGAGCCTTGTACTCATTCAAGAAATAAGACACATTATTTCTTCATTCTTTTCTAATTTGGTGTGTCAGAGCCATAATCGTGTCTTAACCCTAAAACACAGCAGTTCCAAAATCACCGTAGCCATGTCCGAAGTCGCGTCGGAAATCACCTCAACCCCTACTACGACCACTCCGCAACACCACTCCAATTCTCATTCTGTCCAAATCACCACCATCCGCTTAAATGGTGTCAACTTCCTCCGATGGTCACATTCAGTCCGGATGTATATTCGTGGGCAAGGGAAAATCGGTTACATCACTGGTGACAAGAAGGCTCTTGCTGTTGATGATCCGCTGTACGCTACTTGGGATGCTGAAAACTCCATGGTTATGACATGGCTGGTCAATTCCATGGAGGAGGACATAAGCTCTAATTACATGTGCTATCCTACTGCAAAAGAATTGTGGGATAATGTTAGTCAGATGTATTTTGACCTGGGCAACCAATCTCAGGTTTTTGAGTTGACTTTAAAATTGGAGGAGATTCGTCAAGGAGATAATTCTGTCACCACATATTTCCATTCGTTGAAAAGGCTATGGCAGGATCTTGATCTCTTCAACACATACGAATGGAAAAGTACTGACGACTGTAATCACCATAAGAAAACTGTAGAAGATAGTCGTATTTACAAGTTTCTTGCCGGCCTCAATGTTGAGTTTGATGAAGTACGAGGAAGGATTATTGGCAGACCTCCTCTTCCATCCATTGGCGAAGTATTTGCCGAAGTTAGAAGAGAAGAAAGCCGTAGGAATGTCATGCTCAAAAAGAGGAGTACTGGTGAGTTAATTGAAAATTCTGCCTTATTGAGTGATGTTGCAGCCTACAAGGCAGCAAACTACCAGAGCAAGTCTGATGATAAACCACAGGTCTGGTGCAATTTTTGCAACAAACCCCGCCATACACGTGAGACATGTTGGAAAATTCATGGCAAACATGCTAACTGGAAAAACAACAAGCAAGGAGAGAAGAATCGTGGAATTCCTACTGCAAGTGAAGCTGACTCAGGTCCCTTCAACAAAGAGCAGATTGATCAACTCTTGAAACTGATAAAATCCAATTTCTCATCTGGTATTCCTAGTGTTTCTTTGGCACAAACAGGTAGTAATCCTAAAGCACTTTCTTGTCCAAATTCCTCTCCGTGGATAATAGATTCCGGAGCCTCGGATCACATGACTAGTTTTTCTCATTTATTTAATACCTATTCACCTTGCCCTGGAAATGAAAAAATTAGAATTGCCGATGGTAGTTTTTCACCTATTGTAGGAAAAGGACTCATTAAACTTACAGAGAATTAATCTCAATAATGTTCTTCATGTCCCTAAATTAGCTTGCAATCTTTTGTCTGTCAGTAAACTATCTAGAGATTCTAATTGTTGCATTACCGTTGAATCACATTGTGAATTTCAGGACCGGAACTCGGATATGATGATTGGACGTGCTAGGATGATTGAAGGTCTTTATTACTTTGATGAAGTATCTATCGTAATAAAAAAGTTCAGAGCTTTAGTGGTACTAGTTCAATTTCTGTTCGAGAAAAAATAATGTTGTGGCACTATAGACTAGGACATCCTAGTTTTCTTTATTTGAAACACTTATTTCCAGAATTATTTAAAGGGATTGATTGTTCTTCTTTTCATTGTGAAAATTGCATTTTTTTTAAAAAAACCGTCGTTCTACTTATTTACCAAAAGATTATCAGGCCTCCAAACCTTTTTATTTGATTCATAGTGATGTTTGGGGCCCTTCTAAAGTTACTACTATTTCTGGTAAAAGGTGGTTTGTTACTTTTATTGATGACCACACACAGTTATGTTAGATTTATCTAATGAATAAAAAGTCTGACCTGAAAGATTTATTCAAAAATTTTTACACTCTGATTGAAAACCAATTTCAAACCAAGATTAATATTTTACATTCTGACAATGGAACATAATATTTTAATGAGCACTTAGGTGATTTTTTTGAAAGAGATTTTTCATCACTCTACATGTCGGGATACCCCTCAACAAAATGGCATTGCAGAACGAAAAAATAAACATTTACTTGAAGTAGCACGTGCCATAATGTTTTACATGCATGTTCCCAAATACTTATGGGGTGAAGCAATTTTAACAGCCGTTTACTTGATAAATAGGATGCCTACTAAGGTGTTAACATACAAAACACCACTCGATTGCCTAAAATCATCTTTTCCTGGAACAAGGTTGTTTTCTGAGTTACCTGTCAGTTTTTGGATGTACTGTCTATGTTCATGTTTCATGCCAATTTCGTTCAAAACTTGACCCACGTGCTATTAAATGCGTTTTTTTGGGGTACTCTTCAAATAAAAAGGGGTATAAGTATTTTGATCCTCAAACAAAAAAAATTCATGTGAGTATGGATGTGTTGTTTGATGGAAACAAAACCTTATTTCACAAAAAATTCTCTTCAGGGGGAGACAAGTGATGTAGAAGACAATTTTTGGGACATTTCTATCCCACTACCCAATGTCATTTATCCTACACAAAAACCACGCATTTCTGAAAGTGGTCACTTTGAAAATCCAAATTCAAGTGTTTCTAATAATGATTGCCTAGGAGAACCAGGTTTGTTGGTGCCTAATGAAGGAGATTCTCGTTCAGGGGGAGAAGTACTACAAACTAATCAACGTGATTTGAATTCTGAGCTTCAGTTTTATACTAGGAAGAGATTTCATTTGAGAAATAAAGACTCAAATATCAGCCCTGCACGAAACCAATCTGAAGATCTGAGTTCTAGTGTCGAAACTTGAGGTAATCCTATCCCTACTACACCTTTGATTTCCTCCACTTTGTCTAACAATTAACCTAGTATTCCTGATCTTGATGTCCCTATTGCACTTAGGAAAGGTGTCCGAAATTGCAATCAACATCCCATTGCAAAATATCTTTCCTATCACAGACTATCAAAAAACCATAAAGCTTTCACATCTAGGATTTCACATTTGTTTGTTCCAAGGAATATACAGGAAGCATTGGATGATCCGAATTGGAAATTAACAGTCATGGAGGAGATGAATGCTCTAAGGAGAAGTGGTACATGGGAGATTGTCGATCTACCCAAAGGAAAGAAAATAGTTGGGTGTAAATGGGTGTTTACAATAAAAAGTAAAGCTGATGGAAGCGTTGAGAGATACAAGGCGAGAATGGTGGCTAAAGGCTTTACTCAGACATATGGGATTGACTACCAAGAGACTTTTTCTCCTGTTGCTAAAATAAATTCTATTAGAGTGTTGTTATCTCGTGCAGTGAACTTCGATTGGCCTCTACATTTTGACGTTAAAAATGCATTTCTCAATGGTGATCTGGAAGAGGAGGTGATCTGGAAGAGGAGGTGTATATGAGCCTACCGCCAGGATTTGAGAAGAAACTTGGCAGTAACAAAGTATGCAAATTACTTAAGTCACTATATGGACTCAAACAGTCACCAAGAGCTTGGTTTGACCGCTTTGGAAAGACAGTTATCAGTTATGGCTTCTTGCAGAGTCAAGCTGATCACATAGTATTTTATAAACATTCAAACGATGGTAAAGTTGCAATTTTGATTGTTTATGTTGATGATATTATTCTCACTGGTGATGATGTAACAAAATTAGCTATTATGAAGAAAAGAATAACAAAGGAGTTCCAAATTAAGGACCTGGGAGCTCTTAAGTATTTCCTTGGAATAGAATTTGCAAGATCTAAGGAAGGCATATTTGTCAATCAGAGAAAATATGTTCTTGTTCTCCTTGGAGAAACATGTCTACTTGGTTGTAAGATGGTTGAAACTCCGGTTGAGCCAAACTTGAAGTTACAAGCTGCTCAGGTTGAAGAAGTAAAGGACAGGGAACAATATCAGAGACTTGTAGGGAAGTTGATTTACTTGTCTTACACACGACCTGATATTGCTTTTGCAGTTAGCATGGTATGTCAATTCATGCACTCACTAGGGGCGAAGCATTTCGAGGCCGTCTATAGGATCTTAAGATATTTGTAAGGAACTCCAGGAAGAGGCTTATTGTTCAAGAAACATGAACATCTTCAAGTTGAAGTCTACACAGACGCAGATTGGGCAGGAAGTGTTACAGACAGAAGATCAACGTCTGGATATTGTTCCTTTGTTGGAGGAAACCTAGTTACATGGCGGAGTAAAAAACAAAATGTGGTAGCTAGAAGTAGTGTTGAAGCAGAATTCAGAGCCGTTGCCCATGGAATCTGCGAGGCGATGTGGATAGAAAGGATTCTTGAAGAAAACTTCTCTTACTCGACTCTAATGAAGGTCTAATGTGACAACAAAGTTGCTATTGCTATCGCTCATAATCCAGTTCTTCATGATCGCACAAAACATATAGAAGTGGATAAACATTTCATCAAGGAGAAAGTCGATGCGGGAATAATATGCATGACATATCTTCCAACTGATGAACAATTAGCTGATGTACTAACGAAGGGACTACACAAGAAGCAATTTGGTAAGCTGATTAGCAAGCTGGCTATGGAAGATATCTTTAAACCAGCTTGATGTGGAGTGTTGGAAATTTGATCATTGAAAGCCTTGATTTAGTCATAATCTGTGAGATGTTCTAGGATCTGTTTTCTATGTAAATATAGAAAGTAAAAGATGTAAATCAAGAAAAAGTAGGAAAGTAGAAGCTATCAAATATTGGCTCTAATTAGTTTCTTTTTTTGTTGTAATTTCCCTCTGTATAAAAGGAGCCTTGTACTCATTCAAGAAATAAGACATTATTTCTTCATTCTTTTCTAATTGTAGCAGTTAAGACAACTTCCCTCCAATGTTGTTTAGGAACATTTTTCTGGAACAAGAGGGTCCTTGTGATGGAAAGAATATGACCATTTTTTCTCTCGGCTACACTATTCTGTTGGGGTGTATTGACTTAGGAATACACATGTATGATGCATTTTTCTCGGAAATAAGGTGAGGATTTGATTGAAGTAATCTTTGGCATTTTATATCAAAATCTTTTTATTTCAGCCCCAAATTGGGTTTTAATCATGTTAAAGGTTTTGAAGGTAGAGCTCACATTAGATTTTTGTTTTAGAAGAAATATCCAGGACACTGGGTACAATTATCAATAAAGGAGACAAATCATCGGGCCCCGAAAATGTTTGGAATAGTGGAAGACCCCCAAACATCGCTATGAATAAGAGTAAAACGATTAGAGCTTCTTTTATTGCTCACCAGATGAAACTTTTCAACATTCAGTCCTTTGAACAGAGGAGGGAACATAATTTTTAGAATTCTAAAAGATGGATGACCAAGGTGGAGGTGATGGAGCCATATTTGGTCTTTATTGGTTAATATTCTGAGAGAAGGGATAATGGTGAGGAGTATAGGGCACTAACTTGTCCGTCGGGGTCTTCAAGATAATATAGGCTATTCATTTCTTTAGCATGTCCAATCCTCCTCCTCGTACCTTGTTCCTGAAAATTACATCGAGTATGATAGAAGAGTACATTACAGTTAGTGTCTTTGGTATTTTATGGATTGAAAGAAGATTAGTAAATAATTTTGGTGCATGAAAGACATTTTTTAGTGTGAGGGTTTCACTTTAACAATATCCTCGTGACTAGCCATTGTAATAACAGTGCCATCTGCTATTGTTATTTTTTTATTACTAGGGCAGGGTGTATAGGTGATATATCTGTGAGAGGAATTTGTCATGTGGTCTGTAGCCCCTGAGTCGATTACCAGGAACTTTAGGTTAGTATATCCGAGGCTCTAGAGTTTTAAGAAGAGGATATACCTGAGAATGCCAGAGTACAAGTACCTGTTGAAGAAGGCTTCTCCATTGACCCCAACATATTCTTTAGTTTTTCGATTTCTTCTTTGTTGAATTCAACAGGTGGTTCTTGAGGGTCTTCTCCAGCCATCTTTTTTTTTAATACGCTCGTCCTTGCCCCTTGGTTGTCCACCTTTTTTTCTGAAAAACTTTTATTGTTGTATGTGGCTTTCTATAAAGTTTCCAACACTTCTTTTTTGTGTGACGATTTTTTTGCTGTAGGTGCACCATAATGAGTCCTTGTTGATTGGCCTTGTAAGTTCTGTCTGCCTACTATCTTCATTAATTAGTTGTTCCAAAGCAGATCTCTCAGTTACAGCTCTCGTGACTAAGACTGAATTCTCCACTTGATTATTTTCAATCATAACTC
Source organism: Hibiscus syriacus (assembly GCF_006381635.1). Lineage (NCBI taxonomy): Eukaryota > Viridiplantae > Streptophyta > Magnoliopsida > Malvales > Malvaceae > Hibiscus > Hibiscus syriacus. The sequence continues at coordinate 1,729,624 of NW_024063293.1, forward strand.
CTCTTCCTTTCTCAGCATGAATAATTGCAATCGTTTCATTTAGTGAGAGAATATCCATCTCTTGCCAAAGACTCTACAGCAGATTGAAATATTCTGTGATTGATCTGTTCCTTGCTTGGTAGATGAAATCTTAGTCTTGATTTCATAGATCTGAGCATCTCGTACCTTTGAATAAGTTTGTTTCACAGCCTCCCATATTTCTTGAGCTGTGTTGAGAAACATGCATGTATCACTAATTTCTGACATCATGGAATTTCATAACCAAGACATTACCATTGAGTATTGTTCATCCCAAGCATCAAACTTAGAATCCCCACTTTAGGTCTAGTCCCAAGTAGGTGACTCAACTTTCCTCTCCCCTTTAAGATGGTACGAACCAGTTGAGACCACTTTAGGTTATTCTTTCCATTTAATTTGTAGGTTGCTTGTATATTTTGTAAGTCACTTGCTGGGTTTGAGTGATTCTCTTCATTCACTGAAATTTTTACAGTAGCCTCGAGAGTTGTTGGTTTCAATGACTTCAGTCATATTCTTCTCGAATTAACACTACACATTTGAGGAAGGGAATAGAGAACAATAAGAGGCTAAAAAAAGAATAAAAAGATCCTTGAAATGAGCTAAAAAGGCTCTGATACCATGTTGAAATGTGCTGAATTCAATTGTGTTTTCATAGAGACGTTACACTGATATATTTACGAGTAGTAGACTTAACTTAGGAAACTTCTAAACTAGGAGACTAACTAATTCTAAGGAAAACTAATCTCTTAAAGTTAGGGATTACAAATACTAAGATATTTACAGTATCTCCTAATCAATTTCACAGAATCTTCCAAATTTAGGAAGTTACTTTCTGATAATAATGATACAACGATTGTGTACTTCTGTAGGATTCATTGTGTGATAAATTATTTATTGTAACCAAGCATTAAGTTGAATGAAACCCTTTTCAGTTTGATTATAAGAGGTTGACCATTTCTTTCTAGGAACATAATCTTTACCAAATCATGAGGGAGCGACAAAGCCCTTTTTCTGAGTGGGAAATACGTAGCTTCATGTCTCAGATGCTGCAAGGACTTGCTCACATGCATAGAAATGGATATTTTCATCGAGATCTGAAACCTGGTAAATCTTCCTTTCATCTATGTGCATGTCGTTATTGTGTATTTACCTAATAGTGGACTGTCTCCTTTTTCCAGAAAACTTGTTGGTGACAAAGGATGTTCTGAAAATTGCTGATTTTGGACTGGCAAGAGAAGTATCATCAATGCCTCCTTTTACGGAATATGTTTCTACTCGATGGTGAGTAATTGTGTGATGGATATCATCTCATTTACTTAGCAATCGCGTTTCTTTACATTAACTCAATGTTGGTGCAGTCTCGCTGATTTCTTCGTAATTATATCCTGTTCATATAGTATTATTCTCCTTCTAATGATTCATGGGATAATTTTGTCAGGTACCGTGCTCCAGAAGTTTTGTTGCAGTCTTCCACCTACACTCCTGCTATTGGTACGTGGATATTACTTGATCTAATTATCTTAGTGTCATTGTGTGTGTCTGTACATATCTGCATCTTCTTCTAGTAGCTTAATGTTACTGTTGTACGAATCTAAAACTTTATTTGCATCTGATAATGTATTTTCCATGTCAATTTGATTTAGACATTGTTTCTTTCAGTTAAATGTTACTTTGAGGTTTATCTATATCAATTGTTTTTTTGGCTTGAATGCTGCCTGATACTAATAACATTTACAGATATGTGGGCTGTTGGTGCTATATTAGCAGAGCTTTTTACTTCATCACCTATTTTTCCCGGGGAAAGGTGATTTATTATTTTGAGTTTTTCTTTTAATTTGGTGGACGATGACGTAAATTAAGGCAATACTTTTGTTTGACAACTATTTATTTTTTCAGAATATAAATGCATACAACAATGAAAATACTTTGGTGTCCAACTTGTATTCCTTGACCATGTTATCCCAACATGCATTATACGCATAGTATATGCTAACTTCAATATGTTCCTCTCAATTGCATTCAAGTTTGGTCTTTGATAAAGTTTCCTGTAACATATAGTTGAAATGTCTTGTGACGCTCAACTCTGGTGATTCTGTTGGATCTTTAATTATGATTGCTAGTGTCAATACTTTCAACATTTTTAAGTTGCTAGTTTATTAACTGCATGTAACTGGTAATTTAACATTGTATTCCTAGAAAAATGAACTCGTCATGGTGGTTCTTTGTTTCTTCTAATGTTGCTCTGTTCTACTTTGTATTTGTTTGTGCTTTAGGCACATTAAGTTTTCGCCCGAACCAAATTGATTTACATGCATATGTAGGACCTTTTTTGCTAATGCGCAAAATATTCTATGCAAATTTTCTCAAATCATCTTCAGTCTATGCCTCTTTTGCCGCTTTATACATACTATTCTGTGTTTGTACATGAATGTGTGCGCATGTGTTCATGGCTAGGGGATTCATAACTATAGATAATGAGGAAGGAATATTTGTTATCCTTCTATATGATAGTATTGGCAGTTCTACGACCCTAAGATATTTGAGGATACTGTTATGTCTATGTACATGAATGTGGGTGCATGCATCTGTGGGAGGGGTGCGTAAATATAAATATGTATAATGTGTTACAATCTTGGCAGTTCTGTTATTTTAAGAACGGTTCTTTACTTGCTGCCTAAGTATAAGAATATTTGTAGGTGTTGTATATCTAGTTCTGTTATCTAGCATTTGCCACTTAAGTAAAAGACATATATGCCAGAGGTTATCATGGTTTTTCCTTCTTACTGTAAAATTCTCACCACTTGGCAGTGAAATAGATCAACTGTACAAGGTATGCTGTGTTTTGGGTGCACCGGATTGGACTTCTTTTCCTGAAGCAACAAACATCTCTCGTTTGATCAATATTAGTTATTCAGAGGTAGTTTTATTTATTTATTAGTTACATTTTATCGGCTATGTTTTGATGTTTACTTTTATTCTATTATCTATCATTGTTACTTTTGGGCAGATTTTACCTACCAAGCTATCGGATATCATTCCCGGTGCTAGCCCTGAGGCTATTGATTTAATTATGGTATGTATTGTGGTCGACTAGAATTTAGCAAAGTGACAGTTGCCCTACTAAAATATCTAACACCCCTTGCTTTGAATGTCTAGCAACTTTGTTCATGGGACCCGTTAAGGAGGCCAACAGCAGATCAGGCATTGCAGCATCCCTTTTTTAATGTAATACATATGTTCTCAAGTTATTTTTCTGATTTGTATTTTTGTTACTTCAATTGTCCTAAACAACCCTGGACAGGTGGATGCTCGTGTTCCTTGTCCACCGCTGCATGATCCACTTGAGCTGAGTTTAAACATGGGTGAGTCTTGAAGATCACTATAGTACCTTTGCAAAGACTATTAGATAACATTTTCTATTCTCCTTTTTTCTGGTTTGACCAATTAATGCTTTCTTGTACTATTCTGCAGGGTCAAAGCTAAATCTTGAGTTGAATCTATGGGATTTTGACACCCAACCTGATGATTGTTTTTTGGGCCTGACACTAGCTGTAAAACCTAGTGTTTCAAAACTAGGTAGTATTATCACATGTCCAACATTTATGGTTCAGACTTATGTAGACTATTTGCTCTTGTTAGCTACTGTTTCTTGTCGAAGTTTAGTCAGCAACTGCATAAATATGCATGTGGCATGAACAGGCATCCTTTCTTATCTTCCGGTTGATTTTAGAGGAATAGTGGATGGTGTCTTCTAAGTTAGAATCTCTTTCCTACCTCAAGTAGTTGGGGATGCTGAGGGTTTTAGACATTCATGGAGATATGGAAGTAGATAATCCTAGAAATAATGTCTACTGTTTTCCACTTGGGAAGCAATATTCTGTAAGCTGTGTAGTTCTCGATTGACTGAATATGTTTTTCATTGTTATGGTTTAAACTATGTCACAGCATTAATGGTATCTGATTTTAAGATCCAATAAAAACACCATTGTTTAGGAAGGTCCATTTACATGACTTACGGATAAATTTCCGTTTATTGCAACATTTCTCATGTAACATCTTTCTTTGTATCCTTCTTCTGGGTCTATGTCAAAGTCTTTACTTTTTCAAAAGTATCTGACTCATTTATTTCTGCAGAGGCGGTCCATAATGTCTCTCAACGCGTGGAAGAGGTGAGTTTTGCAGTATTAGACTCAAAAACGTTGCTCTTGGCTATTATATATCTTTGATGTGGATCCCATCGATTAACATTCAAGAAATAGGGCTAAATACTGAGCTTCGTAATGCAGGAGATACTGTTTTGTCCTAGTATGAATGATCATCCAGAGCAATCAGGTACAATAGTGAGTCATAAAAACAGTTTTGTTTGAGAAATGGGTTTTTGTTTCGAACGTTAATCTGAATACCATGCTTCATTTGAGTTTATTCTACCTTTTTGTTGGACTTTCCACAAACAGTGTTCACCGTTTATTACATTTATCTTTCTTAGAATTTAGTGTTAAACCACTAATTGTCTGGGTTCTTTTCATTCTCAGTTTTCTGGTCATTGCTTAGTCCTGATCAAAATAGAATTCACACGCCAGTTGAATCCTCCTTGTCTCTCTCATTCAGGTAAGTTCTTTCTTTTTGCCTCATCGTGGGTTTGGTGTATGCAGTGACTTTAGCGGTAGTGGCTGGGTGTATTGATACTTTAACTGGACATCTGTGATGGTCCCTGGATTTTTCATGTTATAAAATTTTCCTTTTTGTATGAAGTAGGTCTTCCCCACTAATCGTCAGTAATAGTGAAACCCCTTCAGTAGTTCTAGCAGTTTATACATAAACTACTTCTGCAATAATGTATAGATTTGTTTGTAGCCTCTTTACGGTACTTTTATGTGTTTGTGACCTCTGTGCATTATGTTCACCACTCATCCTATCATAACATCCAATATTCCCCACTTTTGGCAGTTCGATTCAGCATCCACCGATTGGAGTCCCACAATCCGCTGGGTTTGCAATTGCATCATTGCAGCCTAACCTCCCTGTTGGTCAAAACTATTGGGTGTGGCCTCCCCCTTCCGGCAAGGTTATCCCCTGACTGAGTGTGTTGGATATCCTAATAAGGGTCTGTAGAGGAATTTGTAATTTATTTAATTTGTTTATGTAAAGTCAATATCCATTTAGTACCCCCATGGCTTTCTATTGTTGTCTATTCTATAAGCTTTTACCATTATTTGTCCACGAAATCGTTGTCCCAAGAAAATACCTGGAAAGTTTCAGATTTCATCACTTCCAAGTATAGGAAATTTCACCCTTACTGTAAACGTTGGCTGGAATATTCATCTTGGTTAATACATCTTCCATACAAATCTTTCACTGCGCGTGGTGTGCCGATGATGTGCAGGTAAGAGAAATTGTCTGGTTCTCGACCCAATACAAAGCCAGTTGTAATGAGTAATCTCCATCTGCGTGTATTTCATTTCAATTTCATCGACCATTGATGGATTTTATCGAGTTGAACCTAATAATATTTGTACAGTAGTATTTAAAATATGTTTAACAGAGTAATTTTATTGATATAATTTCATAAAGCTGTTGGGTTGTGACTATTTTTAAAGTAATGTTATCATCTGGGATTATTGTTTTATCCTCTGTAGGATTAGGATTTTTATTTTTGATTTGTCCTATTTTATTTTCTTGGACAAAACTAAATTAGGGTTTATTTAAACGCCGCGTTTCCATATCGTTCACGTGAGTTCAGTGTGTGTCTACGAAAATAAGTTTATAAATGATAATGAATCATGTGGTGCGTTCACACGATTTTAGAGACTTTGCATTGAAGTGACTTCACATATTGGATCATTTGACGTAGTTTATTAAAAAAAATGATATTAGATTTAATTTAAAATATTGTTATTGATGCAATAAAAACTTAAACCTAACTGGTTTACTGCATTGGTTTCGTTTTTCTATCAAAGCATTGCTTTCATTTCTTCAACTAGATCAGAAATAAAACTTGCTCTGTATCTCAGTATTCAGCAAAAGCTACTTCCATGTCATATGATTCTCTCTTATGGAAATTTTGGTTCCTTGTATACATCAACCAAATTGGCAATAGTTGAACCAAACTTTAATAATGGAACTGAACCAAGAGTGGCAAACGTAAGAAGCCACACTTTGAAGTGCTAATGTAAGCTGTTTTAGGACCCATCCCGGGTGGACAACTCTTCCTCATATCGTAAATAACATGTGTGATACTCCGAGACGGATCATTATGAGGTCGTCGAATTATTTTGTAAGAAGTTAAATGTTAGTAGTTAGAGTTACGAATTTTACCAGGATCATAAATAATACAGATCATCTTCCCAGACGGATCACTTAAGATCGAATTGTTATTTAGCAATAATTAAAAAGTCACTGGTCAAATTTAAAATATATAAAAAAAGAGAAATTTTCTCTCAATATTTAGCCCAAAAGTTTGCCATTTTGGGTAATTTCCTTCTAACCCTAAAAAATCAATCTTTGTGTCATCATTTTCTCTCAATAATTTTTTGATCCAGACCCCCTAAAACCTCCACCATCTATCTCTCCGATCATTGTTCTTCTGTGGATTCGACACTCCGACCACCACTAAAGATGGTCGAGAAGTCCAAACGAAGGTCCATGTGACCTAAACTCCCCTATTCTTTCTTCAAAACTCCTTAAAACGAAGCTCGCACGCTATAAATGAGAGTGGTTCCTCTCTCCGACCACCACCCATGACAATCAGATACACCGAATCCAAACTTACAAACAAAAGCTCCTACCTTTTTGTTCTAGCTCCCAAAAATCATACCCCAAAATGCTAAACTACCCCTTAAACATCACAAATGTCTTCGACCCCTTAACTTCTGCCGAAGACTCTTAGACTTCTAAACTCTAATGACCTCAACTCTGATGAGATCTTCGAACGATAAGTAACTTAAACCCCCTCTTCTCTTTATATATATATTTTTGAAAAACCAGAAACAAAATGTTTGAAACATAAAATACCTTTGAATTAAGTAAATGTTTGAAACTCATCATTCATGGCTGAAATTTCTCAAAGCTTCGTTAATCAAAAGTAAAATTCCACGATCTAATTTTGGTTCATGCCACTAATGTCACTTGAAATAATTCGATATTAACTCACGGATAACTTTAAACTATTATTCGATTGCCTTCAATCTGATTTAAATCTTTTGGACAAAATTAAAGATCACAGCAAGCATGCTCAAGAACCAGAACCTGGCACGGATTAGTATGCTATCCGGCACATATGGTCAAGCAAAAAGTAAGGTCAGTTTTTTTTTTGGTCTGGTTTGACACTGTTCATAAATAACATCAATGCATTTTATAAAAAATGTATATGTAAATGGTTTGATCTTTTTTATGGTTTTGGTATTTTCAGTCTATTGGAATAACAATTGGTTTTATTCTGTGTTTGACTTTGTACAGCTTTCGTAGCAGTATTAAATATCAGACACGATGTTATGTTAGTTGTATCCAACTGTAGAGTTAGATTAATGTTCGAGTTAATTGTATTATATGTACTTAAAGTATAATTTTTATTTTAAATTGGTCCTTAAATTTTAAATTTATCTTAAATTATGACTGTTGTTGTAAATTAGTCCTTAAACCTTTGAACATTCTAATTTCATCCCTAAACTTTGACACTCATTCTAAATTGGTCCCTAAACATTTTAATAGTTCAATTTCATGCTCAAATTCATCCAAATGTATAATTAGTATCAATCATTACTTAGCCTATTTTTTTTCAAACATATAATAACATAGCTTTACCTAACGATTTTATTAACAAAGAATGTGATTAATATGTATAGTTTTGGATGAAATTCTAATGTTCAAAAAGTTTGGGGACCGATTTAGAATGGAGGTTATAGTTTAGGGATCAAATTGAAATATTCAGTTTAAGGACTAATTTAGAAAGATTTCCCACTACATGTCGTGGATAACTAGATATCAGAAAGATTTTTTTTATAATATGCGTCAGAAAAAAATGTAAGTGATGTCATACATACAATTTCAAACTATCAAACAATATACTAATCTCAATTAAATTGATAATTTAGCCCTGGGCAAAGAACATCAGGTCATAACTACTAGTCCAGATGCGGCAATGTTTGGAATCGTGTCGAGAAACATAGCCCTAGCAGCTGAGTCGGTTGAAAATCGACCCATGACAGCAACAGTGGCCGTGTTACTTCCAAACTTCTGGATCCCTATAGAAATCATACAAGTGTGGTAAGCCTCCACAACCACCATCGTATCACCACCTGTGATGGATGAAACCGCCTCTGCTATTTGCCTACTCAGTCTTTCCTGCACCTGTAGCTTGAATCCATAATAATGTACTATCGACTGCAAAAGGCACTTTTCAATGGGATTGAACCCTTCAGGACACATGTATCCTATATGGACCACGCCATGAAAAGGAAGCAAATGATGCTCACATTGAGACCAAAACGATAAGTTCAACTCTGAATGCATCTGTTGATGATTGTTGGAGCACTCTCCAGTAGATTTAACAAGAGGTTTTGTGCCACAAGTGAAGCCATTAAACTTTGTGTTCTGAAAGTTCATCAACCAGTTCACGAAATGGCCTGGAGTTTGTACAAGTTATTTCCTTGATTGATCTTCACCTAAAGATCCGAGTATTGAAGCTACTGCTGCAACCATTCCGGGGTTGGCTGCTACAAGCTCAGAAGAACCATAGGAAGGGACCAACTTTTTGTCCTACAGTCCCTTGTTGGAATTTTCTCCACTTTTACACCTCTAAATTTCAAGAGCCTCATAAAGTCACCACAAGCAAGGGCGTTTTAGTTTTCGAAAACACCTGAACCCTAAGAGACATGAACCTTTATCCCATAGTACTAAATTGCGGCCACAACACAGCGTAACACCCACATCGTAACGTTTTTAAAGGTTACCGCGACACAATATCGACGCAACGCGATAAGGGAACCACATCACGATTGTTGCAGTCAAAAACCGTTACGTAACACCGCAACAAGCTATAAATTGTGTCGCAACGCCACAACAAACTTTAGATTATCTGAAATATAAAATTACATAAATGGATTGTTTTAATTTAATTCTTAAAACTGGATTATAAATATATATCATTAATAATATCGTAATAATTATGTTTAAAATTAGTTACTTAAATTTGAATTAATTAAATTATTTATTAACGTTATTTTAAAATTAAATCAATTTAAATTTAAATTGATTTTTTCTCATATCTAAAATTGACGTAATTAATTTTAAATTTAAATTTTTATATTAACATTAAGTATCATAATTATATGTTTATTTGTTATTATATAAATTTTGTATAAAAGAGGAATTCACTTTATAATACTATAATATTATATGTATTTTAACTATTTACTATGAAACTATAAAATTTTATCTAATCTATAATATAAAGCATAAATAAATAATACTATAAATAAAATAAAAAATAATATATTCCTTGACAAAATAAAAAAGTGATGGTGTATGCATGTAGAGGCAGATGCGCAGAAAAGCAAATAATTAATAGACATAGTTACATAATTTGGGATCAGACCAATGCAAATAAATAAATAAATAAAATTATAAATAAAATTAAAAAATAATATATTTCTTGATAGTGTGTGTGTAAGAGATAGACAAAAGTATAGTGTGTGTGTGATGATGATGATGATAATGATGACGACGACGATGATGATGACGACAACGATGATGATGGTGGTTGTGATGATCATGGTGTTGATAATGAAGGTATGACCAACAAGAATATGGACACATTTATTTACTGCTTTTCATGGAGATCAATGTACGTCCAGATATCCTTATGATGATAATTCGGGTTTGTATAGAACAAATGCATCAAAAAATAGAAGAGATGATGATGATAGAGCTCATAGGAGGATGGGAGAACACTTTTATGATTCATTTGCAAGTTCATCATCATATAGTTCAGCTAAAAATGATAATAAAATTAGTGAATCATCCCATGATTCTCATTCTTACCAACCAAATTCATGTTATCCACCTTACCTTGAACAAAATCCAAGTTATGGATTTTTTGGTAATCATTTATCATACAACATGTTTCCTACCAATGATGCATATAATGAGATGTCTTCTTCACATGAAATAGGAATGAATCAAAACTAAGACAATGACGAAGATAGAAATGCTTTAGATCCGTCATACCATTCATTTTGGTGGTGAACAGTAAGATATAAAATTTTTATATTTGTAGTTATGTATTTTTCTTTCGTTCTTTCTAAGTTATGTAAAATGAACATTTTTATGTTACAATATAAAAAATTTGATATGATTTTAGTGATATTGTTTATAAGCTATTCATTAACAATATAATTTTTATTACCCATTATCCAGTATTATAACACTTATATGGTTTATATTTGTTTTTAATAAAATTTTATCTATGAAATTTAATTTTTATTTTCAAAATAAAATATTAAAAGATTATATTAATATTAGTATATTAAACGATAACTGTAAAATGTATAAATTTAATATTTTAGACGTATTGTGATTTTTGAGAAAGAGATTACGCTCGCGACAGCCGCAACACGTTACATAATGTATTCAACCACAGCACCTCAACCACAATTTGATACTATGTGTCATAACCATTTTTTCATAAAACAATTAAATATTATTTTAAAAATGATTATTACTTTTATTTTGGAAAATTGGTGATTTTGAATTGATTGGAATTAAATTGAATGGAGTCGCTATCGACCTTTGGGTTAGGTAGGTCGAATACCTAAAAACGTCTTTTAAAAACAATTTTAAGAAAAATCATTTTTTAGACAAAAAACTGGTCTATGTTTACAAAGATTCTAATAAAATAGGTTTGGGAGTCGGTTACGCGTGGGGAAGGGTAAGCACCCCTACAGCGCCCAAAATTAGTACTGTGTCGCTTACACATCGTCATAAATGGTGGAAATGATGAATCAAATATAAAGTCAATCTATGATCCATTTATCGAATATTGATTAATTTGCTTTGAATTACTTAATTAGAGAAAATTCTTTAACTTGAAAAGAAATCTCGAGATTAGCAATCCTCCGTCGGGAAAGCTTTCTCGACTATTTCTTATCCGTAAAGAATATTCCCTCTTCGATAAACATGCGAATCGAATATATAAAAAATCGATGTTTATATACAACAAAATAAATTGATTAACTAAAAAATGAATATAACATAAAATGTAGAATGAAGATCCACAATTTGCATGAAATGAAATAAATTATTATTTAGAGATATTCATTGCAATGCTCGACTTAAAATGAAATGAATTAATAATTAGCAAAATACAATTAATTTATTTCAAGTTCGTATTTGGTTCGAATGTCATATTGGATTACATCACTTCGATCAAGTGGTGCTTTCCAAATCCATTCTACAAATATCGTTGTCGAAACTATTCGAATAATATTAATATTTAAGGAAATATAATAGAAACAAATACGATGTAAAATAAAATATTTACAACATAAAATAATTACATTTATTTAATGTTATACCTAAAAATATACAACATGTTAAATATATACATTCATAAAGGATTAAAATAGAACAATAAAAAAATTTAAAAGACCAAAATAGGATTAACAGAAACTTGAAGACCAAAATAGTAAAAACAAAAAATTAAATGACTAAAATAGCAAAAATTGAAACTTAAAGGACTAAAATGTCATAAACAAAAATTTAGAGGAATAAAATGGAAAAACATAAACTTAAAGGGCTAAAATAATAAAAATAGAAACTTAAGGGTCTAAATAGAAAATACAGACATTTAAAGGACTAAAATAACAAAAACAGACATTTGAAGGACTAAAATAACAAGAACAAAAACTTAAGGGACTAAAATGGTATTAACATAAACTAAAGGGGTAAACATTAATTATAAAATAAACCAGAGCCAAAATCGCAAATGTTAAATAATACAAGCACCAGGAATGTAAATAACCCATAAATAATATACAAGACTAAAATAAAATAAACTAGAAACATAAAAGATCAAACAATAATTAAACCAACTGCCAAACAGTGACTAAGATAAAATATTTAAAAATTTCATGCCCAAATTCAAACATCCACAAATATCCACAACTCACTAAATAAATGACTAAAATAAAATAATTATGAACATTGTGACCAAAGTCAAACATTAATAGAAATAAAAAATAAGTAAAAACAGGACTAAAATACAAGTATTACAATATTAGTGCTCCAAATAAAATAAAATAAAACTTCATTAACAGGCAGAAATATGAAACTACAAGATGTGGGGGACCTAAAACGATATTATCCCCAAGCCTGAAAAGCACGGAGAGGGGGAGGCCAAAACGGTGTCGTTCCATGTGGGTATTTAAACCGAACCCAAAGCAAAAATCTCATTTTCCCCTATTTGGTTTCAGCCCAGAAAAAAGGAGAGAGAGAGAGAGAGTTGAGAACTCTCTCAACCTTCCCTTATCGGGGATAGAACAACCGCCATACACCGGCGGTGGCCACAGCGGCTTTCCGCGGAGCTCACGGTGGCCGGAGAAAGAAAAGAACCAGAAAGCTTCCTCTCAACCCCTTCTACCTTGATCCGACTTCCCCATAGCCTAAAACTCACCTTAGTCCATTAGATCTAACTGAATACCCTTCGAAAAAAATAAAAAAGGCTACCTTTTTACCTTCGACGAGCGTGGACTGATGTATGCTCTTCTCCTCTCTTCTCTATTTCTCTGTTGTTTTGAAGTGGTTCGAATGGTTTTGGTTTTCTTCTATGTTTTTCTTTTTTTCATTCTTTCGGTTTTTTTCTTTTGAATTTTGGTTCTCTCCTGAGTTCCATCTCTTCTCACCGATTGGTTGCTTTGATATATTCTACCATCATTTTCTTTTATATTGCCTCTGCTTGTGATAGTTGATGGATGATAGATCAGATTGATTTTCATATAGGGTCATAATATCCTAGAATTATGATAAGATTTCTTTTGCATTTTCTGACTTTTCTGAGCTTGATAGGCTTGTTGTCACTGTTGGTGCAGGTGGGTCTAATCGTCGACGAGGAAAGGCTCGGCTTGAGCGGTTCGGAAGTTGAAGAGTGTGGCGGTGCAGTGCACACACGGCTGGAGGCTAGAAATGTTGCTGGTGGTGGCGGCTGTTATTGTTGGTGAGAGGAAACCTTAATGGATTTAGGGTTATCACATGGGCTCGGGTCAGATCCCCTTTCGGGTCGAGTTGGTTCGAATCCACGAGTCTGCTAGTGGGTTGGGTTGCAATATGGGTTTTGGCTTGATGTAATCTGATTGGGCTTTAAGTTTAGGCTTGCAAAAACTATAACTTGTATAATAATAATAATAATAATAATAATAATAATAATAATAATAATAATAATAATAATATAATAATAATAATTAAAATAAATAATAAAAAAGACCCGGACAAAAACGGGTGCCTACAGCTGCCCCTCTTTGCACATTCTTGTGTAAACATGAATAGGGCAAAGACGAAAAAGATAACTAGTTTTTGTCTGGTTCTCTTTTTTTTGGTTTGAAATTGGAAACTTGATAGTATTTAGTGTTGGGGACGACACGACTCATACGTGATGAAGAGGTTTGGTCGTATAAGGATGACACGACTCTTACGTGATGAGGAGATATGGTTGGTGGATGACATGGTTCATACGTGATGAAGAGTTCTTGACATATTTAGGAAGGTGATAACACAATTCCTACGCGATGAGGACGACTGGTTATCTAAGGGTGACACGGCTCCTACATAATGAGGAGGTCTGGTCAGGGGATGACACGGTTACTATGTTATGCGGTTGACCATCTTTAGGGATGATAACACGGTTCCTACGTGATGAGGACGACTAGTTATCAGGGGTGACACGGCTCCTACGTGGTGAGGAGGTCTAGTCGGGGGATGACATGATTCTTACGTTATGAGGACGACTGACCATCTTTAGAGATTATAACACAGTTCCTACGTGATGAGGACAGTTGGTTATCAGGGGTGACAGGGCTCCTACGTGATGAGGAGGTCTGGTTGGGGGATGACACGATTTCTACGCGATGAGGACGACAGACCATCTTTAGGGATAATAGTTTCAAGAGAAACCAACTCATAGATGATGTTTCAAAAGAAACTGTCTCAAGGGAGATAAAATTCGTTTCAAGGAAACGACTCAAAGAAGGTTTTGTTTCAAGGGAAACAGACTCAAAGATTTTGTGTTTCTAGAGAAACTGCCTCAAGGGAGACAAAATTTGTTTCAATGGAAATGATCTAAAAGGTTGGTTAAAAACTTTTTCAAGAGAGACAAAACTTTGTTTTCATAGAAACAAACTCAAAGATTTTTTAAAAGAAACTGTCTCGAGAGACAATTTGTTTCAAGAGAAACAACTCAAAGGATACTGATAGTCGGTTTGTTCCTATTGGTGGAGGAAATTCCTTATAAGATCTAATCATTCACATCAGGATGTTGAATCCCTAAATATGCCCCAACATTCGACGTTGATTGGTTCAAAGATGCCCCAATATTCTATGTTGATTGCTTCAGCACTGTTTCTAAGCATGAACTTCGTGTCTGAGAGCCACATGTCAACTACCAAGATCCACTCCAAAGAGATTGTCTTGTTTGCAAACATTTTTCTTCTTCTTGTATTTTCAAAAGTATGAAAATATCAATTAAAAGAGTTTTGAAAAATGTTTAATAAAAAGTTTGAAAATATTACCCCTTTCGAGGTTTCACAATTGACAACTCATAAAATAAGAGTTCATTGGATATCAAAGAATTAATTACATTGTTAATCTTTCAATAAATTATAGCTATTTGACAAGTGTCAAGATCAATGCTATCTTTAAGGAATGGTTAAGTAAGGGAATGATAAAAAAGTCTCAGGTTTTTGTCTTTGGTCAAAGGTTTGATATTCTCATTTATTTGATGTTCACTGATCTGATGAAGTGGCTTCTGTACTAATTTATTGGAAGTGTTCTCCGACTCCAAACTCTCATGATCTTATTATGGTTGTGTGATGCCTTATCAAGAGATTTGTGCGATCGCCTCCTATGCAATAGTTGCACCGTCTTCATATTCGAGCCGCCTTTTCAGGTTTTCAACTCGAATCATCCTTTTGTTTCAAGATGTTATTCAGAATTTACGTCTTGAACCCCTTGATGAGTGTTCAGAATAGTTAATATTTGCTCGTTATTTCTTCGATTTTGTGGAGTTATTGCTGTTGATTTGGTTGTGTTATGCCTATTTTCGCATAGGTCCTTACTTTCCAAAATTTGTGACAAAACGGGCGAATTCTGCATTTTTTTATTATTTGGTCACGGCTGGAGACATGGGCACGACGCGGTCTGACGTGGCAGTTTCTAGAAGGTTCAGTCAGCGGCGGTTTCTAGAAGACTTTATCTGCACGCCTTCTGGAAGATTGACGAGTAGAGTTGCATTAGGAGACTAGTTTAAGTTTGAATTTAAATTTAAAAACAATTATCTTTCGTATTATTTTATTATTTTCTTTGCTTATCATTTAGGCTTTGAGAGGCTATAAATACCCACTTGGGGTAAGCCTAAACTCATCACTCAAATTACATTCTTCTTTTCTCTCTAATTTTATAAAAGTTTTCTCTTTTTACTTTTCAAGTTTTTTTTTTCAAGCTTTGTTTTCAAAATGCTAAGTATGACTTTTGTCATGCTTAGCTAAACTTTTCAAAAGCTGAGAGTTATCGCGATGATTCAAATCCAACGGGAGAATTGAAACGGTCCCTTAATATCTTCGGAATATCTCTCTCAATCTTTGCGCTTATTTTTCAAAATCAAAACAGTTTTCAAAATCAAAGATTGACTTTGGTCAAAAGGTTGTTGCAATTAAATGTGTGGGAGGAAGATTCAGCTTATAGAAAGCAATTCGACTTCATGGGAACACACTTGGCGAGATAGTTTCGCCAAGAGGAAATTGAGATCGGAATTAACGGTTATAGAAGCAACAATCTGAGTCGGACGCTACGAACTTAAATGGTAATTGATCTACAAAAATTGATGTCGTTAGAATCAATTATCGAAGCCGGAATCAAAGATTGCATTGGGTGTTCGGTATACAAGATAGAGTCACGGGGATAATCCTTGTAGACAAAGTAACCGACATGAATCCCGAAGAGAAAATCTTATTCGATGATCATAAGAAAATTGAATCAAAGCGAAGCTTGAGGCGATTTTTACCATATTTATTCACAATCTTCATCATCCTATTTTTACTTTAATTGCTTTAATTTATTTACTCGTTTTTACTATTTAAATATCATATTGCAAACCCCCCTCATTTTACTATTTTTCGCCTGGTTAAAAACCATTCAAATATAAATTTGTGATTTTCTAAGTCCCTGAGGATTCGATCCTTATTTCTCTATACTACGTATTTCCTTATTTATTAATTGAGAAAAAGAAATTTATTTTGACACCGAAACGACAGTTGTCAAATTGGCGCTGTTACCGGGGACTTCGCCAAAGTTACTAATTTTTGTTTGTTTTTTATTTATGACCAGGTCTAATCCGGGAGCATTAGTGGAGTAAGACCCGGAGATCGAAGCTAAAGCTAGGAGACTCCACACACAGACATTTTGGGAAAGAAGGAGACAACAATCAAATCTAGAAGAAGAATCAAATTCAGGTAAAATAAATCCGATGGCCGAACTTACTATTCGGGAGTTAGCCGTGACACCTACTGAACAAGTGCCTTTGAGCATTGATTTTCCCCAAGGCGAAACTCCATACCAGTTGAAAACTGGCCTTATTCATCTCCTCCCTACATTCCGCGGATTGCCAAACGAGGATCCACACAAACATCTCAAGGAATTCCACATGGTCTGCTCCAGCATGATGCCACAAGGAGTAACCGAGGACCAAATAAAACTTAGAGTTTTTCCTTTTTCCTTAGCCGATTTGGCTAAGGATTGGTTATTTTATCTTCCTCCTAATTTTGTTACTACATGGGCTCAAATGACTCGTCTTTTTCTTGACAGGTTTTTCCCTACGGCAAAAGTAAGTGAATTACGAAGGAGAATACTTGGAATCAAGCAATTTAATGGAGAGTCACTCTACGACTACTGGGAGCGGTTTAAGAAGTTATGTTCTAGTTGCCCAGAACATGGGTTAGTTGAACAAACACTCCTTTAATACTTTTATGAAGAATTATCTCCACTGGAAATGAAGATGATCGATGCAGCCAGCGGTGGAGCCTTGGTGAATATGACTCCTATTGAGGCTAGGGACTTAATATCGACAATGGCTGCAAATTCCCAACAATTTCGCACAAATAATGAACCTTCTCAAAGGGTTCATGAGATAAGTTCATCTTCCTTAGAAAATAAAATCGATAAGCTAACTGAAGTCGTAAACTCTCCTGTTTCAGGAAAGATAGGGCAAAACTGAGTATGTGGAATATGTGCATTGCCTGATCATCCGACAGACGGTTGTCCACT
Source organism: Hibiscus syriacus (assembly GCF_006381635.1). Lineage (NCBI taxonomy): Eukaryota > Viridiplantae > Streptophyta > Magnoliopsida > Malvales > Malvaceae > Hibiscus > Hibiscus syriacus. The sequence continues at coordinate 1,747,165 of NW_024063293.1, forward strand.
TATTCAAGATGACGCAACAGCTCAAGTCAATGCAGTCGGGAATTTCCCAGTACCTCCCCAAAGAGCTTATAATCCCTACGGCAATACATATAACCCAGGATGGAGGGATCATCCGAATTTCAGCTATGCTCAGAACCCAAGACCAAATCAAAGTTATCAATCGAGACCACCTCCACCACAGCAACAGCCATAGAAGACATCACTAGAATCAATTATCGAGAGGTTAGCGCTTTCGCAGGAAAAGTTTCAGAATCGCACCGAAACCCACTTACAAGAGTTAGACAAGCAATGAGCCAACTGGCTCAAACCGTAAATCGCATGGAATCACAAGGTAAGCTTCCGTCTCAAACTGAAGTAAACCCGAGGGAGAACGTCAGTGCCATCACTCTTCGGAGTGGTACAGTAGTGGCGCCACCTATTCCATCAAACCAAGCAGTTTAAAAAGAGAAGAAGAGTGCTGACACAGGATCCCAGAAAGACAATGATGAAGAATAAATGGACGATCCGACGCCATCTCCCTATGACATCCCACCACATTTTCCATCGAGGTTAGTCAAAAAGGATAAAAAAAGTCGAGGAAAATGAAATATTAGACGTACTTTGGAAGGTGGAAGTTAACATATCTCTCCTTGAGGTTATCCGAAAAGTTCCAAGGTATTGCCGGTTTTTGAAGGATCTCTGTACGACTAAAAGGAAACTTACCAGAGTCGAGAAAGTGGATTTAGGTGCGAACGTCTCAGTAGTTTTCCAACGACCGCTTCCACCGAAGTATAAAGACCAAGGTATGTTTTCAATGCCTTGTAAAATTGGTGAGAATAAAATCAAGCGAGCTATGTGCGATCTAGGTGCCTCTATCAATGTAATGCCTTTCTCTGTCTATAATTTAATTTCCACTAAGTCTTTGAAGGAGACGAGAGTTACACTTCAGCTAGCCGACAAATCAATTATTTATCCTGAAGGACTCATAGAAAATGTTCTAGTAGAGGTAGAAAACTTAATTTTTCTTGCTGATTTTTATGTGATTGATATGGAAAATGATCGTAGCAACATTGGTTCTGAAATCCTCCTCGGTCGTCCCTCTCTAAGCACGGTAAATGAAAAAATTAACGTTCGAAGTGGTATTCTTACTATAGAATTCGACGATGAGATCATAAAGTTTGATGTTTATAAAGCAATGAGATATCCGGATAACGTGCATAATATTAATTTTGTTGTCATAATTAAACCTGTTGATGATGAATCTAACTTTGTTGATTATTTATGCAAGGAATCGGATGATACAAAAGACGACATAAGGGAGATGAAAAATATTTCATTTGTTGATTCAAATTTGATCTTAACTCCTTTAAACACTAAAGATTCACTTTCCCTTTTGCAGACACCAAAAATTATGTCGAAACCATTGAGGAATCGTTTGAAGAAATCAATTTTTGGTAAAAAAGATGTTTTGACGGACATTCTTTTCGACAAGAATTTTAATTTGGAAAAAATCCGAAGAAATGTTTATGAGAATTTTTGAATTTCTCATAAAGAATTTCTTAGTTGGAAAAAGCGAATGAAGTGGAAGTGTCTGTCACGAAACCTGTAGTCTGAATCAGGTCGTCGAGCTAACGACGTTAAACAAAAGCGCTTAATGGGAGGCAACCCATTGTTTTCAATTCCGTTATATTTTTATTTTTATCTTTACTTTTTGTTTCATTTTATTTTTATTCATTCAAACATGTTTAATTTATTTTTATTTTTATTTTTGCAGGAACCGAATAATTTTATTCAAACTTAAATGACGAAGAATTGCAGAAATTTCAGTCGAATAGTGTTAATTTCGGAACCCCAGGAGCAGTGGTAAAAAAACGCAGAACAGTGAAACAAGGAAAGACCCGTGTGCACCGTTTCATTAAACGACGCACATTAGCATAACCTTTTGAAGGTCAACGCATGTTAGCAAAACCCATATGAAAAATCCTTTCCCCTTTTTGTTATCTTTCTGCCGCCCACCATTTCCCAATTCTCTCTTTTCTTTCAATTTCCTTTTACCATATACCTCACTATCCCTATCTCTATCACCTTTTAATTTTAAAACTCCCCTTTATCCACATAAAAAATAAAAACCCCATTTACTTCCATTTCAGACACCCCATGACAGAACCAAACTTAAACCCATCAACTCGATAGCCATCCCCAAACAAACGCAAAATCGTCGCCCCTTCTTCTCCTTACCGTCGACGGCATCACTGAACCCCTACGCCTTTGCTAACGAGTTTCCACGCCACCCGCTTCTCTCTACTCCACGACGGTGCACACGTAAAACCGACATGAAATCCGGGGAGTACTCTAATTTTTTTCTCTTGCACTTTAATATTCGTTTTGAGGCAAAACGCTTTAAGTGAGGGGGAGTAGAATGTAGGATTGAATTTCCCTTTGATTATCTTTATGTTTCGATACTAGTATATGTTGGTTGGATTTGTCAAAAATTTCATTGATTGTCTTTGTCTTGTTGAAAATTTTTGGAATGTTATGCTTGTTTGGGAACACATGATTATTTAAGTTAGGATGTTCTTGATAGCGAATAGCATGAATTGTGATAAATTGGTGTTTTTGTGATATTCCATGACTTCGTTTGTTGAAATGTGATTAGCTCAATGCATGAAACAATTTGGTGAGATTTAAGCCTTAACGAGCATATCATTTTCTCTCTCATTTTGTTTGATTGAGTGTGTCGAATTTGGCAATGGTATTTTAGAACCTGCATGTTAAATACTGTCGAGATTACACATGACCATAATGCTTAACGATGATTTGGGCACCTTAGGATTAACCATTCCGTTTCCCCACTAAAAAGCCTACCTATGTATTTTCCCTTGAGCTAACCACTTTTGAGTCTATTCTCATTTCTTTGTTTTCACCATATTCATAAACCCGAGTCTTTTTTATTTTATCCCTATTTTCTACCTTTTTTAGGGCAAGTGAATAATTTTACCATTGTATTCTCCATCGGAAAAAAATGTTAGAAAGAGAAAAAAAATAGCAGTTCAAAAAAAAGGGTTGTTCGAAAGAAAAGAGAGAGAAAAAAAGACATGAAAGAAAAAAATGGAAAACAAAACAACAAAAGTGTGAAAAAGGAAAAAATATATTTCGACAAGAAATTTGTTGTTTGATATGTCGTCTTTTTATCTTGTTGTGCTTACTGTTTTGATGGAGTTGAGATTATTATTTGTTAGTTCCTTGCCTTGAATTTTTAGCCATATTTTTAGCCTTTTCCCCACCTTTGCCTAAGCCCCATTACAACCAATAAAAGACCCTTTGATTTATGCATTTTGTTCTTATTAGTAGTGGAGATCTGATTTACTTGCAAGCTTATGGTAATACCGTGTCAATTCTGACATTGAGAGTTTCTTTACCCCAAACACATTGAGTGATTTGAGTGAATCCCGGTAAGGTGTTGAGTTATGAGCATTGAGATTAATGAATGAATGGATATTATAATTGCAATTGACTTACTCCAATTGGTGATGTTCAATTGATTGATTTCTTGACTTAAATAGCTATTGTGGTCTCTACCTTGCTTCCTTGAATGTGAAACTTGACAAAAGAACGTTTAATGAAGTTTTTGACTGATTTGGTTAATCATACTTGAGGACAATCATGAGATAAGTAAGGGGGAATTTGATGAGTGTTCAGAATAGTTAATCTGTGCTCGTTATTTCTTCAGTTTTGTGGAGTTATTGCTTTTGATTTGGTTGTGTTATGACTATTTTCGTGCAGGTCCTTACTTTCCAGAATTTATGACAAAACGGGCGAATTCTGCATTTTTTTTATTATTTGGTCACGGCTGGAGACATGGGCACGAATCTGGGCACGACGCGGTCTGACGTGGCAGTTTCTAGAAGGTCTAGTTAGCAGCGGTTTCTAGAAGACTTCATCCGTACGCCTTCTGGAAGATTGAAGAGTAGAGTTGCATTAGGAGACTAGTTTAAGTTTGAATTTAAATTTAAAAATAATTATCTTTTGTATTATTTTATTATTTTCTTTGCTTATCCTTTAGGCTTTGAGAGGTTATAAATACCCACTTGGGGTAAGCCTAAACTCATCACTCAAATTACATTCTTCTTTTCTCTCTAGTTTTATAAAAGTTTTCTCTTTTTACTTTTCAAGTTTTTCTTTTTTTTCTTTTATTTTTCAAGCTTTGTTTTCAAAATGCTAAGTATAACTTTTGTCATGCTTAGCTAAACTTTTCAAACGCCGAGAGTTGTCGCGATGATTCAATTCCAACGGGAGAATTGAAACAGTCCCTAAATATCTTCAGAATATCTCTCTCAATCTCTGCGCTTATTTTTCAAAATCAAAACAGTTTTCAAAATCAAAGATTGACTTTGGTCAAGTGGTTGTTGCGATTAAATGTGTGGGAGGAAGATTCGACTTATAGAAAGTAATTCGACTTCTTGGAAACACACTTGGCGAGATAATTTCGCCAAGAGGGAATTGAGATCGGAATTGACGGTTATAGAAGCAACAATCCGAGTCGGATGCTACGAACTTAAACGGTAATTGATCTACGAAAATTGATGTCGTTAGAATCAATTATCGAAGCCAGAATCAAAGATTGCCTTGGGTGTTCGGTATACAAGATAGAGTCACGGGGATAGTCCTTGTAGACAAAGTAACCGACATGAATCCCGAAGAGAAAATCTTATTCGATGATCATAAGGAAATTGAATCAAAGCGAAGCTTGAGGTGATTTTTACCATATTTATTCACAATCTTCATCATCCTAATTTTACTTTAATTGCTTTAATTTATTTACTCGTTTTTACTATTTAAATCTCATACCCCATTTTACTATTTTTCGCCTGGTTAAAAACAATTCAAACATAAATTTATGATTTTCTAAGTCCCTGAGGATTCGATCCTTATTTCTCTATACTACGTATTTCCTTATTTATTAATTGAGAAAAAGGAATTTATTTTGACACCGAAACGACAGTTGTCACCCCCTTTGTTATTTTTTTCTCTATCATGCATTAAAGATTTTAGAAAACCTTTTTGTAAATAAAAGATTAATCCTAATGGGCGGGATGAAATATGAAGATAGCCTCTTCTGTTTAGAAATCCATGTCTGATTAGAAGGGACTTTTAAGGCACGTAATGTAGGCCATGGTTCACGATTAAGAAAGAAAGAGATAAATAGGCACATACAAGTGTTTACGGGTAATTAAACCAAGGATCAATTCATTCTGATGCCTTCAATCTTGTCTTGCTCGATTTGAATATGCTCGTATGTGTCTTTCTCTTGATGTTCTATGATCTTAGATTAAAGTGATTCTGGAATGATTGTGCTTGATCAATCTCATGGTTTAGGGAATCCTTGTATGTGATTCTTATCTTTTTTTTCTTTCTTTTGTTCTTTTTCTTTGATTTTTTCTTATTTGTTCTTTATTTTTTTCTTTGCTTTGTTTCTCTTTGCTCTTTATTTTTTCCTTTGCTTATTTTCTCTTTGTTTTGATTTAATCTTCACACTTGGTATTTGATTCACCTTTCGGTATCTCATCTGAATTGATGGTCTTCACTCATGCGAGTAGATTTCCTTCACCTTGCCCCCAGTGTGGAGGGTGATCCTTGGTTAGAGTTTAATCAGAAGAAAACATAATTTAGGCTCAATTGGGGACACAAGAGATATATTTTCTCCTGTTGTGAAGGGATAATGAAAGAATGTCATTCATCATTTCATACTATGAAGACTTTACAGAAGAGATATCCCCAGGGGGATAGATTTTTCAGGATTAATTTTATTCACTTGAAAACAATGTAATTAATGCATGATAGAATTATTTTTAATTAATTTCCTTTTTCTGCTTCTTACTCTCAGCATGTCTCTATGTTCAAACTCATTTTCAGAAAATTGATGTGATATGCCCCAAGTCGTGTCTTATTGTAGGAGGTTCATATTCAAGTGAGCATCTTGTACTCAATGCTGTCAGGTTTTATTGGTAAAAAAATATTGGTTTTGTGTTTAAGAAGACGATGGTGATTTTATTGGCTCAAAGAAAGGTATGTGTATGACTTTTTGCGTATCAAAAAGATAAATGCAATGTTTCAAGGTCAAAAAGAATGTTTCAAGGTCTTAAAGAGAGGGAATGTCAAAATTTGGTTCTTTGATAATGACCATGAATTATTTCAGGTAAAGAATCGAGAGATTTTATTTTGGGTTTTAGACAGGATAAGAAATGTCTAATCTTGTCATATGTTAAAAATCTATAATTCTTGAAGAACTAAAAGAATCTGTAATTCATTCGATATTCAAAGAACTAAAGATTAAAAATTATTCAATTATTCAACCTTAGAAGGTAGCATAAATTCAGTCATCAAAAGATTAAACATATTTAATCAAATATTTAAGACATAACAAAAACGAATTCAAACAAAACAATGCTCTCGGATCAAATGGTAGATGTAGTGACCCCATCCTTCTTCGATTATCCATGTCCCTGAATCCATCAGGTTCTGGATCTTGCGCTCAGTGTCTTACAGTTCTCAGTGGCATGTCTGGAGCTTCCTATGTGGTAACTGCACACTGCTTCAAAATCAAAAACCTCATGGATCGGGGACTTTTTTCTCAGATTATCCTGGAAGGCTCAACCCTACAACCAGCCGAACAAGCTTCCATCGTGTTGATTTCAACTTCTTGCTTCTATTCTCATTGTGGTCACGTGATCAGAATCACTTCCATTGACTTCTCTACAAATTGATCCCATGTTTTTATGAATGATGCATGTGAAAATGCTTAAAAATAAATTGCATATGCAAAATGCAAAGATACAAATGTAGATGCAAAAATATTGATCCCAAAGATGAATATCATAGAACAATTTTTTACCAGAGATAAAATTATTCACATTACAAGACAATCCACTTTACAGACATGCTTTTGCTTAGATGTTGAGTCTGAAATAGATCACTGCTTTGTCTCGGATCTTTGTCCTCGAAAACGATGCCCCCCCATGCACTCTATAATCTGGCTCCGTTAATGCCTCGACGGTGCTGAAGTCAGTACTTCACTCTTTTTCGGTTAGCGATGGAATGCTCATAGATAAGACTCTAGTGCTTGATTACTCATCGGATCATCATTTTAGTCTCAAATGCTACACGAACTTTGAGCAAGTCTCATTCTTGTACTCTGAACTTTTTTTAGCTTTCGGTGCATGTTTATATATGAGACTGCTTGATTGAAAACTTTTACCTCTTCTTGTAAAACTTTTCTCTTGAATATCCCCTTTCGGATCAACATTTTCGCATTATGTCATGACAATGCAAAGAATGATGAAAAATAACACAAACAAAAGAGAAAAATGAGTTAGTAACACAAAAAAAAAGGGAAAAACGAATTAGTACAAGAAAGATAATCAATAGAGTAAAAAATGTTATCTATAGATAAACATAACACCTATCCAATCATGATATCTACTCCCACATGCTTTTATTAAATAGAAAATCCTACCCGGACATGCTTTATACCCACAATGGTTAATTTCAAGACAATGATCCTAATCACATGGTATCAAGTTCGCATGCTTTTATTCGACAAAATTTAAAGAAAAAAGAAAAGATTCAGAAACGCTCATTCTTTGTGTATAGTTATTTTTGGGTACCTACTAATAGACAGAGGTTCGATACGACTATACCTAGGGTGACCGTTATACAGTTCACTATATGCATGGTTTCAGCTCTAATAGGAAAAGGGTACCCGAATTATCCTCGAAGTCGGTGACCCTTGGGCTGCCAGACCCTCGATTCTCACCCATTACAGGTTTCGAACGGAAGGAGTTCAATTCGAGGGGATTCACTGCCTTATACCCACACGAGGAACAAATCCCTACGAAGGTATAAGGTATGTATCATATGAAGAATAAATTCTTACGAGAGTAAAACAATCACCCCGAGTAATTTGGATCGAAGCTCGTGTCTAAAGCTTGTGTTATTCCAATGCAAGTGATGCGTGTGAGGAGGAACGTACCTAACTTTGACTAAAAAACAGAAAAGAAAAAAACTCGACAAAAACTCGTACATAGCTGAAAGCAAAATTAAAAAAGTTAGTATGACAATTAAAAATCAAGAAACTAAAAACTTCAATAAACATATCATAAGTTAACTAAAGACTCAAACTCATAATCTATACCAAATGACAATATGTAAGCGACTTACAGCCTGACTCTCTAAAAAAAGTCCCCAGCAGAGTCACCAACCTGTCATAACCATTTTTTTGTAAAACAATTAAATATTATTTTAAAAATGATTATGACTTTTATTTTAGAAAATTGGGTGATTTTAAATTGATTAGAATTAAATTGAATAGAGTCGACATCGACCTTTGGGTTAGGTAGGTCGAATACCTAAAAACGTCTTTTAAAAATAATTTTAAGAAAAATCATGTTTTAGACAAAAAAACAACTGGTCTGCGTTTACAAAGATTATATTAAAACGGGTTCGGGAGCCGGTTACGCGTGGGGAAGGGTAAGTACCCCCACAACGCCTAAAATTGGTACTGTGTCGCTTACACATCGTCGTAAATGGTGGAAATGATGAATCGAATATAAAGTTAACCTATGATCCATTTATAGAACATTAATTAATTTGCTTTGAATTAATTAATTAGAGAAAATTCTTTAACTTCAAAAGAAATCTCTAGATTAGCAGTCCTCCATCGGGAAAATTATCTCGACTATTTATTATCCGCAAAGAATATTCCCTCTTCGATAAACATGTGAATCGAATATATAAAAAAATCGATGTTTACATACAACAAAATAAATTGATTAAGTAAAAATGTGAATCGAACATAAAATGTAGAATGAAGATCGACAATTTGCATGAAATAAAATAAATTATTATTTAGAGACATTCATTGCAATGCTCAACTTAAAATGAAATGAATTAATAATTAGCAAAATACAATTAATTTATTTCAAGTTCGTATTTGGTTTGAATGTCATATTGAATTACATCACTTTGGTCAAGTGGTGCTTTCCAAGCCCATTCTACAAATATTGTTCTCGAAACTATTCGAATAATATTTATATTTAAGGAAATATAATAGAAACAAATACGATGTAAAATAAAAATATTTACAACATAAAATAATAATATTTATTTAATGTTATACCTAAAAATATACAATACGTTAAATATATACATTCATAAGGGATTAAAACATAACAATAAAAATATTTAAAGGACTAAAATAGATTAACAGAAACTTGAGGACCAAAATAGTAAAAATGAAAACTTAAAGGACTAAAATAGAAAAAACCAAAACTTAAAGGACTAAAATGGCACAAACATAAATTTAGAGGAATAAAATGGCAAAAATAGAAACTTAAAGGGCTAAAATAGTAAAAATAGAAACTTAAGGGTCTAAATAGCAAATACAGACATTTAAAGGACTAAAATAACAAAAGCAGACATTTAAAGGACTAAAATAACAAGAACAAAAACTTAAGGGACTAAAATGGTATTAACAGAAACTAAAGGGGCTAAATATTAATTATAAAATAAACCAGAGCCCAAATCGCAAATGTTAAATAATATAAGCACCAGGAATGTAAATAACCCATAAATAATATATATGACTAAAATAAAATAAACCAGAAACATAAAGGATCAAACAATAATTAAACCAACTGTTAAACAATGACTAAGATAAAATATTTAAAAATTTTGTGCCCAAATTCAAACATCCACAACTCACTAAATAAATGACTAAAATGAAATAATTATGAACATTGTGACCAAAGTCAAACATTAATAGAAATAGCAAAATAAGTAAAAACATGACTAAAATACAATTATTGCAACATTAGTGATAAAATAAAATAAAACTTCATTAACTAGCAGAAATATGAAATAACAAGATGCAGGTGACCTAAAACGCTATTATCCCCAAACATGAAAAACACGGAGAGGGGAGAGGCCAAAACGGTGTCGTTCCATGTGGGTAATTAAATGCAACTCAAAGTAAAAATCTCATTCCCCCCATTTGGTTTTAACCCAGAAAAAAGGAGAAAGAGAAAGAGTTGAGAACTCTCTCAACCTTCCCTCGTCGGGGAAGGAACAGCCGCCCTACACCGACGGTGGCCACAGCGGCTCGCGGCAGAGCCCACGGTGGCCAGAGAAAGAAAAGAACCAGAAAGCTTCTCAACCTCCTCTACCTCGATCCGACCTCCCCATAGCCTAAAACTCACCCTAACCCACTAGATCTAACCGAATACCCTTCGAAAAAAATAAAAAATAAAACGACTACCTTTTTACCTCCGACGATCGTGGACTGAGGTATGCTCTTCTCATCTCTTCTCACTTTCTCTTTTGTTTTGAAGTGGTTCGAATGGTTTTGGTTTTCCTCTATGTTTTTATTTTTTTCCATTCTTTCAGTTTTTTCTTTTGATTTTTGGTTCTCTCCTGAGTTCCCTTTCTTCTCACTGATTGGTTGCTTTGATATCTTCTCCAATCCTTTTCTTTTATCTTGCCTCTGCTTGTGATAGTTGATGGATGATAGATTAGATTGATTTTCATATAGGGTCATAATATCCTAGAATTAAGATAAGATTTATTTTGGATTTTCTAACTTTTCTGAGCTTGATAGTCTTGTTGTCACTGTTTATGCAGGTGGGTCTGATCGGTGGCGAGGAAAGGTTCAGCTTGAGCGGCTCAGAAGTTGAAGAGTGTGGTGGTGCAGTGCACGCGCGACTGGAGGCTGGAAATGTTATTGGCGGCGACGGCTGCTGTTTCTGGTGAGAGGAAACCCTAATGGATTTAGGGTGCGTTTGGTTCACGGATTGTAAGATTACCAGTGGGAATGTAAGATTACCAGGGAATATGATTACTGATAATGTTGTATTTTGTGTTTGGTTGGTTTAGTAGGAATATAAGATTACCATGTGTAAAGGAATAAAAGATTATTAGAATGTATATTTGATCAAATTGTCCTTATTATATATTTGTTTTTTAACAAGTTGAAAAATATTTATATATTTTCTTTAAAAAATTTAAATTCAAAAAATTTATATTTTTTTTACAAAATTGAAAATATAAAAAGATTTAATGAAAGGGTAAAATTTTATTTAACCCCTGAACTTCATATAAAATTTTAATTGTAAACTTTTTTATTAAATTTAAAATAGTTTATGGATAAATTTGTAATTTAACCTTCGTAGAATTTTTATTATTCAATGACAGAAGAATGATATTATTGAAAAAACAAATTAAAGGCATTTTAGTCTAAAACGCTGGTAATCCAACAATACCTAAGGAAAGGGAGGTAATGACATTCCTAGTAATATACCCCAAAAAATCTACTATTGGTAATAAAATATTATCGGAATGAGATTCCCGACCAACTAAACATGGGAATGTGGATTCTATTCCCATGAGAATCTCACATTCCTTGAACCAAACATCCCCTTAGGGTTATCACATGGGCTCGGGTCGGATCCCCCTTCAAGTCGGGTTGGTTCGAGTTCACAGGTCTGCTAGTGGGTTGGGTAGCAATCTGAGTTCTAGGTTGATTTAATTTGATTGGGCTTTAAGTTTAGGCCTGTAAAAAATATAACTTGTATATTATTAATAATAATAAATAATAGTAATAATAATTATAATAATAATAATTAAAATAAAAAAAAGACATAGACAAAAACGGATGTCTACACTATGTTTTATCCATCCTTGATGGTTTGAGTTATGGGAGATTGAGTCCAGATTTGGGAAATGAATGTGCAAACACTGGAGTATAACAGCAACCCCAGCTGGATTGATTCCAAGGTGCAGAGCTGAACATATTTCATCTGCTAGACGCTGTGGATCTTGCAGTCGTTTTGCAAATATATCGTCTACTCTCGACAGTTTGCTTAATCCGACGACACGCTCGCCCGATGGCACGTAACCTACATGACACTTGACTTGAAACGGGAGCAAGCACGACTCACAGTACGAGAAGAAATCGAGGTCTCGAACAATCACGAGCCCACCTGCTCCCCCTGCATGACCAACTCCATCATGCAAACCAACTTCGGGGAATAAAGCTCCCCCAACGATATCCTTCACTTTTTGTCTGTAACCTGGAAAATTTAATGGAAAATCCTTGATCTAACACAAAACATTTATAAATACGCATGCATGTGTACACATTCTCGTACAAATGTATCACTGGCAAAAGAAACTTATATATCAACCTCAAAAACTTCATACAACCTGCATGATATAAACTAATCATGGGCAATTAGTATAGTGTAAAACTATATAATGGCGGAAAACAAAGCACGTGAAACGCACCTATTGTCCCTTCTCGAAGTGCTTTGGCAACACAAAGAGGAGTTTTCTTAATACCTTCTCGATTGATATCTTTACCCAAACACTGCAACAGAACTTTAACAGCGTCTTCAATGGCTATAGTTTTTGACTCCTTCTCCAAAGCCAGGTCATTTCCACCCATTTCCCTTCCATTCTCTAGCTCAATACAGAAATGACACTCACCCAAGCCCTTTGACAGAATCAGAGAATAAGATAATGAAAACAAACTTAATTGACAAACTAATGAAAACCCAAAGCTTTAAACAATCCGAAAACCAAGCAGACAATCAGAATGTAATCCAAATTTTTACGCGAAACTAATAAAATCAGATGAAAATAGAAAGATAATAACAGAGAAAGGAGTAAAGCTAAGGAAATAAAGGAATAGGTACGTAGGAATTCCGTTGGTCTATGGAATGTGTGGATCTTCTACTATGGTCTTCATAAGGGGAAAAATTAATAAAATAATGCCGACATTATTTTCTTTTTCTGAAAATTCGAAATCTACTAGACCTTCCTGCCTCAACCACCACCTCCACAAGGAGCAAACGCGTAGAAAAAGACAACGGCGGTGGCATACCGACGAATGGAGGGGGTTAATAGAAATAAATTTTAGGTTTTCCGGCAACTCGATTGTTATTAAGTTGTTACTTTTTTTACGAAGAAGATGGAGTTGAGAAAAAATAATTGTATTTTTAAATTTTTTTTAATCTTTTAATCGTCCACGTAAAAATTATTATCATCAACTCTTTTTTATTAAATATTTAACAGTAATATATTTTAAAGATTCATCATCTAAATAATCATATTCTATAAATATTGATTTTTCGTTTTTTTTATCTTACGGGATATAAATTGCTAATATTAAAATATTATTTTTTAGTAAATAAAAAATATGTCTCATCAATATATTTTTGATTTTTTTTAAAATGGTACACCGATGACGATTTTAGAATTTAAAATTTTAGAATTCAAGATTTTTAGAGTTTTGGATTTATGATTTAAAATATAATTATTTTAAATTATATTTATATATTAATTAAATGAATATTAATATAAATTATTAAAAATATGATGAATTAGTAGTATATAAAGATATATTTAAAATGATAAAATTTGAATAAAGTATGTATTAAAAATATGAAATATCAATGACTGGTCTAATATTAGAGTTCTAAATTTAAAGATAACAGTAACACCCTAATTTGATTCGCCCCAAAATCGAAGGAATAGAGTATTACATGGGATCATCGAAATGTTTAACCCAAAATTTTTCTTTTAAAATGAAATTGAAATCATCAATGAAAATAGCATACATGGAAACATAAACATTTAAGTTTGTAAGAGTGGAGAGCTCCCAATACATCCCAAAATCATATATATCAAGTATTTCAAAAAATAGAGTAACGACTCGAATACATGAAGGTCTATGAATAGTCTATGCCCTCTAAAAACACTCAAGACATACTCTGGTGTATCGACAAATCTTGAATCTTGAACCGACGATAAAAATCCTTAAGAGTTCTTATAAGAACATGCACAAATTTATTTTGAATACTGAGCTCACAAGCTCAGAGTCATCCCAATAATTGTACTATATTATGTGCATTAACTACATGAGCAGACTAGCAGGTAAAGGCATAAACATAGAAGAACACTAACATACATAATCATGGTGTGGTTGGAGGGTTTTGTATCTCGGGACACACCCTTCTAGCCTACCTAAGATACCCTTGGGTATTTGGGGTGAAATCAAAAAATACATCAAAAATGTACACATGGCTAGCTTACTCATCGAGCGTACTTGGGGCATCTGCACCCAGCCAACACTAAAGTGTCTTGGAACATGTTGAGATATATTTGAATATTCAAATCAAACAAGATGATCATCGTAACTGCTAAAGTAGCTCAAGTGTCCTTATTATTTACCAAGCATTATACAAGGCTAGTTTTATGCATCTTACTACATAAGCATGTTTTTGTTGAGTTTAATGGTTGTTCTCACTTGTAAGTTTATTAGAGAAGTATTGATGGTGCTAGACCCCTTCCCGGATTCTCTTCTCAAGGTTGGACTTCTTGCCTAATATTGTGCATGGTACCGATACTAAGCCCTTTAATATTGATATTGACTTTTCAATATCGGTACCCACCCTTAGTATCGATATCAAATCTTCTTACTAGAATCTGATGAAGCCTTGTAGTATACTCCTATATGGAGCATCGATACTTCTCTACTAGGGTACCGATACTATCATGAATATCGATACCAAAATTAGGTTCAATGTTTGAGAATTTAAATTCAGTATTGATACTCTTATTTAGGGTATCAATTCTTCTGCTTTGTATAATATCGATACCCCCTGAGTATCGATATTAAAACTGACTATTGGAATTTGTAACTTATGATGGTATCGACACCCTACCCTTGGGTATCGATACCTAACAAACAATATTGATACCTTAACAAGAAGGTGAATGTTGTTTTGGATGAGATGAATTTATTGCTTTGGAAGCAGTAGGTGCTGCTCACTGTTCGCAGTCATCGCCTGGAGCAGTTGTTGAATGGTTCGATGCCAGCGCCCCCGGAAACCATCGTTGATCAAAATGGTGAGGTTGTTTTTAATAAGGCTTTTGAGGATTTTGTGGCACAAGATAGTGCGCTATCTTCATAGTTGTTGTCTACCAGTAGTCCTCAGTTGTTGTCTACCATCAATCCTCAGTTGTTGCCTCAATTTGTTGGTGCTGAAACGGCGGCTGTGGTTTGGAGTAAAGTGGTTTAATTCTTTGACAATCGTTCAACCATGGCAGTGATAAATCTGTTGTACAATCTTTAATCTCTTAAAAAGGGAAATGATACCATGTGTATCTATCTCACTCGCTTTAAGGAGGTGTGTGATGCGCTTGATTCTTGTGGCAGTCCGGTTGCTCTTGTTGAAAAGATTATGAGTGTATTAAAAGGTTTACTTAGATAATACCAGCCGTTTATGGTCGTTATAACCACCATACGTAAAATTCTTACTCTTGATAATGTTAGTAACATGCTTATTGATGCTAAAACTCAATTGGATGGCTTTGATACTTCAGCAGATAATCTTCCAATGAGTGCTCATGTTGCACAGGAAACGAATCGTCATACCTCTGGTTCCAGATTTGCTCAGGATCTTACTAGCAAGTTGTATCATGGTTCCTCATGTGGTCAATTTGGTGGTCGTTGTAGAGGTCGTCCACGAGGGCAATGTCAGCTCTGTGGCAAGATTGGTCATCTTGTTCAACAGTGTTGGTATCAGTTTGATAGTGATTTTCTTGGTGATGGTAGTGACACTCCACATTATAAAATTGGTCCTGGAAATGCTAATTTGGTTGAAACTGTTCAGTATGACTGTTGTGCAAATGCTAGTGAAGGAAGGTCCACTGTTTTTCCTCAAGCTGACATGGTGTCTACCTCCTGTGAGCATTGGATGGTTGATTATGGCGTCACACATCATGTGTTCCTGATGTTAACAAGATTGCTCATCCTTATGATTATAGGGGACCAGGTAACCTTTTAATTGGTAATGGTATTCCTCTTGATGCACACAATGTTGGTAATGCTCTCTTGCCTTCTCACTCACAAATATTGTTGTTGAATGATATTTTGCATGTGCCTAAGATAACTAAGAATCTCCTCTCGGTGTCGAAGCTTGTTAGGGAAAACCATTTCTTTTTTGAGTTTTAAGCTGCTGACTACTGTGTTCGTGATGAAGTCACTGGTCGCGTTCTTCTTCGAGGAAAGCAACGTGGTGGCCTTTATTTCTATGCACCGGCTGATAACTCGAACTTCTGTGATCCTACTAGTGTTAGTCTAGTTGATGCTTCTGATTCATTTAAGTTGTGGCATAGGCGCTTGGGTCATCATTCGTTTAATACCTTAAAGACTTTTTGTAATCTTTTGAGCGTACATGTTTCAAGTGATTCTCATAAAACTTGTGTTGCTTGCTGTGTTGAGAAAAGTGATAAATTGCCATTTGATTCCTCTCAAACTTTGTACACTGGACCTTTCCAACTTGTTTTCTCTGATTTGTGAGGTCCCGCACCTACTTCTTTTAATGGGTTTAGGTATTATATTTCCTTTGTTTATGCTTGCACTCGCCATACTTGGTTGTATTTACTACAGGACAAGTCTCAAGTTGTGACTGCTTTTCAGATGTTTAAGAGCATGGTTTCCACTCAATTTGCCTTACCCTTTAAAGCCATTCAAAGTGATTAGGGTTTTATCGTGTAACGTGTCCGTATATGTCTAAACAAAATGGGGTTGTGAAATGTAAACATCGTCACTTGAATGAATTAACTCTCGTTCTGTTGGTGCAGGCTTCACTTCCCTTGAAGTTATGGTCTTATTAAGTGATCATTGTTGTGTATCTTATCAATAGACTTCCTACAGGGGTACTACAGGGTATCTCCCCATTTGAAAAATTATTCAATAAGTAGTCTGATTATACTTCCATGAAAGTGTTTGGTTTTCGGTGTTTTCCTCATTTGAGGATGTTTCACAAGACGAAGCTTATGTTTCAATATCAATAGTGTACATTCTTAGGCTACATTCCTTAGCACAAAGGGTTCTAGTGCCTTGCTCTTGATGGTCGTGTCTATATCTCTCGTCATGTGAAGTTTGATGAAACATTTTTTTCCTTTTGCAACTTCATCCTCACAGTTCTTAGGTTCTACATTTGGTCAGAAGTCTTCTGCATTAGATATGGTCATGCATCTACAGAGTTTATGTGTACCTAGGGCTTCCTCACGTATGCATCATCTCTTGCTAATGCTAGTCCTCATGTTATTCCTTCTGGTTCAGTTTTTCCATCTGTTAAGGACACATCTTTTGTTTCTTCCCAGACATATGTACCTGTAGGTACTATTTCTACGTCTGCGTCTGATATGAGGTCATGAGATGAGCTTCGTGTGCTTGAACAGCTGACTGGTCCTCACTCCACTTCACAGTCATCTGTTGTGGCAAATATTCAACCTATGTGTACTCGCAGTAAGACTGGCATTTTCAAGCCTAAAGTATTTCTTAGTAGTATGGATGAGTTGGTACCTGACACTATTTGAGGCTTTTCGGTCTTATAAATGGACAACATCTATCTGTGATGAGCTTGATGCTCTCCAGAAGAATCACACCTGGACCTTAGTTAAACTTCCAGAAGAGAAGAATGTTGTAAGATGTAAGTGGCTTTTCAAACTTAAGAAGATGTAGATGGCACTGTGTAAAGGTATAAAACACGCCTGGTTACTAAGGGCTATTCTTAGGTGCCTGGTCAATATTTCCAAGAAAATTATAGTCATGTGGTTCGGTTTTCCACAGTCAATGTTGTGTTGTCCTTGGTTGTCTCAAAGAAGTGGGTACTTCACCAAGTTGATGTGAATAACACCTTTCTCAATGAAGGGTTGTGTGAAGATGTCTTTATGCAGTAGCCACCTGGGTTTGAAGAAGCTGCCCCTGATGGTACTCCGCTAGTTTGTAAACTTCAGAAAGCTCTTTATGGCTTGAGACAAGCACCACACAATTGGCATACTAGGTTTCACGATAGTTTGCTAGCATTAAGGTTTTGAGAATCCAAAGTAGATTGTTATCTTTTTGTTACTACCCAGGGTGAAGTTCACACATTTATTGTCGCGTATGTTGATGATATCATCTTGACAGGAGAGTCTTCGAGTCATATTGAGTATATTATTTGTGAACTAAACAAACAGTTCTCTCTTAAGAATCTTGGTGACCTGTCATATTTTTTTAGCATCGAGGCTAAGCGATGTACTGACTCTCTTGTGTTGAGTCATAAGAAGTTTGTATTGGATTTGCCAGAAAAAATGATACTGGAACAGGTGACACCAACTACTTCTCTTATGGTTGTGTCTACTAAGCTATCTAAGGATGCAAGCAATCCCTTAGTCGATGTACATGAGTTTCGTAGCATTGTCGACTCACTGCTATATATGTGTCATACTCGACCTGATGTAGCTCTCAGTGTAAGCAAGGTGCTTAATACATGCAAGCCCCTCGTGAGTCTCATCTTCTGGTAGTTAAGAGAATTCTTATATACTTGGCATGCACGTTGAATTATGGTTTGACCTTTACTTCTGTTGGTTCCGACCTTCAAATTGCTACGTTCACTAATTCGGATTGGGGTGGTAATATAGGTGATAGATTGTTGATGTCTGGTCATTTTTTTTAATCGAAAATTGTTTAGTGTCCTATTCATCTAGGAAACAAAAGTCTGTTTCACGCTCAACCATGGAGGCTGAGTATAAAAGTCTTGTCGATGTTGCTACAAAAGTAACATGGATCAGTGCCTTGCTTGCAAATTTGGGTGAAGCTCAGGCCACACCTCCTACCATCTGGTGTGTCAATTCTGGTGTTATTGCAATGAGTGTCAATCCAGTCTATCATGCTCAGTCCAAGCACGTTGATCTAGATGTATATTTCGTTCGCGAGAAAGTTGCTGCTAAACAACTACAGTACGATATGTGACGACATTTCATCAAATCATAGATGGTTTTACCAAACCCTTGGCCCGAGGTGTTTTTAAGGTTTTTCGCGAATTTGGGTGAATTTTCAACTTGTTGAAAACAAAGAGAAAAAATAGAGGGAATGTTGAATATAGCAGCATTGAGTGACAGTTACACTTGTACACGTGTCAAAAGCTGATTGCTCTAGGTGGTTAGGCTAGTGTGAAGTTGTTAGGTTGTTAGACTGTTAAGAAACTGCTTGAGTTGCATGGTGATTACAGTGTTATATATAGCATGTTTTCTGCATTGTAAAGCAATATATTCTCTAGTAAATAAAGAATTTTTTCAGTATTCTTTTCTTACTTATTTCTCAGTACACTTCCATGAAAAAGTATAAGCGACTAAGTACAAATTTTGGAAGCTATGTGGGCGCTTACCCTTCCCCACGCATAATCGAATCCCGAACTCTTTAAATTGAATCTTTGGTAAACGCAAACCAATTTTTGTCATTAAAATGATTTTTTGTTAAAAAAATTTGTTTTAAAAGACATTTTTAGGTGCTCGGCCTACCTAACCCAAAGGTTGATAGCAACTCCAAATTTCAAATTAAATAAAAATCCAAAATTTCCAAAATAAAATCATAATTATTTTTAAATTAATTATTTAAAAAATATAGTTATGACAATTTGGCAACTCCGCTGGGGACTTATTTTAGAGAGTCGGGTCGTTAATCACTTATACATTATCGTGGTTGTGAAAATTATAAGTTCGAACCCTTAATTAGCTTATGGTCTTTTTTTGTTCAATATTGATTAATTTATTTTGGATTATTTATCAATTATTTTACTAATGTTTTATTTCTTTATTTCCAGATCCATCGAATATTATTCAAAATATGTGTGTTTATCATTTCGTCGGGTCAAAGGTTTGTATGCTTCTCCTCACACACCACATGTATTTCATGACATAAGCTCTATACTTGAACTCCGTCCCAATTAAGTAGGGATGAACACTATGTTTTCATGGTGAATTTATTCCCTGTATGAGTTATAGTGATTCATCTGTGGGATACACGTCTTATACCTCGTGGGAATTTATTTCCTCATATGGATATAGGGAAGTCGATCCCCTCAAATTGAACTCGGTCTGTTTGGAGCCTGTAATGGGTGAGGATCAAGGGTTTGACAGCCCAAGGGGCACCAACATCAATGACAATTCGAGTACCCTTTCACTTAGAGTCGAAACCATGCATATAGTGAACCATAGAATGATCACCCTAGGTAGAGCCATGTCGAACCTCTGTCCGTCAGTAGGTATCGAAATAACTACGCACGAAGAAGGAACATACTCTAACATTTTCTCTTTACTTTAGACTTGTAGAATAAATTAATTTTTTTTGTTTATTCTAATAAAAACATGTGAACTAGATACTATGTGTTTAGGTTTTATTTACCCAAATAAATGCATGGGGGTAGAAAACATGTATCGTTAGGACCTATTTTAATAAATTATGTTTGGGTAGATCACATGAGGGTAGGATTAATTAATGTATTTATTTATTTTTTATGCCTTTTATTAATATCATGAACTAACTGATTTGCTTGTTTTGTTTTGTTTTGTTTCACGTTGCATGTTCATAGCATTAAAAAAAGGGTGATTGATCCACAATTGTACATCCTGTTGAAAATTTTTAAGATGAAGAAAAGTTTCATAAACAAAAAAGTGAATCCTGTAGAGTGCGTGACTGGTTTGAGGAAAAGAAAAGAGTCAATGAGATAATCTACCAGCGCAGTATGTGTCAAAGCTGTCTAATTGTGTACCCGCCATTATCAAGATGAATGATATCCGAGGTTTGAAAAATATTTGGGAGAGTTGGAGCCATAGTGAGAAGCAAGCATTTCATCAAGACTTTGGTAACATACCTCACTTGTTGTGCATCTAAGTGGATAAGATCCTAATTCGAAGCATGATAAAATTCTGGAACTCTGCGTATAGCTGCTTCACTTTCAATTGTGAGGACATGACCCCGACCTTAGAAGAGTACCACTTCTTATTGAATTTACAAAGAGTTAAAGTGAACAAGTTTTATTATAACTCAAAAAAAAGGATCGTCCCTCAAAGCTAAGCTTGCGAAGATTTCTGGTACAAGTGAAAAGTGGGTGATTGATCGCCTAAAAAAGAAGGGGAGAGTGAAGAAGTACCATGGTCTTATCTGTAAAAGATAGCCGAGAAGAAAATAGATTAAATAATAAGGAGATATGTTCTTACTGTTAGGGGTGTTTAAACGGGTAATTTGATTAACCAACTGAATTGAATTACCTAAATTTCATTAATCGGTTTTTTCTTTTAACCGTTAACCAAACCAATTTTTTTTTTTCAAAAAAAATTAACCGAATTGAAATAAATTTGGTTAATTTGTTGGTTAGTTGAATTAACCAAAATTTATAAATAATATATACTATATATTAAATATTTAATATTTTTTGTTTATTTGGTTAATTCGGTTAAAACAGAAGTTTAAACGCCCATAAAGCTAAATAATATATATAATATATTAAATATTTAAATATTTCGGTTAATTAACCAATTTCTATCAAATTAATCGAAACCGAAGTTTGAAAAAAACATTAACTATTAATCGATTGAACCCAAAATTAACCAATTGAAATTTTGGTTTGATTGGTTAATTTGGTTTTAACCGAAATATGAACACCCTTACTTGCTTTAGGGATCTACAACTTAGTGATTTTCCATAAATGCATTAGTTGTCGAGCTGACTATTATTGATTTATTTGAAAAGTTGGAAGGAGAATTAAACCACGTACCTGCAATCTTGGTTGAGACGTTTAGGTCTTTGAACGATTGCAGAAGGATTGAAAGTGGTCGCTTCATGGCTGTAGTCATCTGCTTACCGTATGGATTCGAAGTCACTTCTGGAAGAAGAAGAGAGTGGCCCGTAACCTCACACAATAACCAGTGGATTAGCTACCTTAGAAACATTCGAGACCAGGAAATCGTGTGGTGAACCCCATGGCTATTGAATACCCAAAGTCTATTTAAGTGTGGCGATTCTGATTGGATCATACTCTTTGTATCATGGAGAGGAGTAGGGTACGCTCCATTGTTAGTTTTGCGACAATATGGGTATCGACAATTTATCCCAGCGACATTCGGACTTACTGATGCTGAGCTTGATTACAAGTCAGTCAACTACAAGAAGAGGCTCTATGAGGCAATAAATTCGTGGGAAACGACGTTTAGAATGAAAATGAAAGAAGCTGATGTCTTTATAACCCCAGACTATAAAGTCTAGAGAAGCAAAAGAGCAAATGATAAAATCCCTTTATCTAATGGTATATGATCGTCCTCTATGGAAGAGTATTTCATGGTAATCCCTTCGAATTTAGAAATTCAAAGAAAATAATTTGAAGAAGAAAAAACCAAAGTTGCCAAGAGAATAGAAGAATTGGGAAGGGAGAATTTTATGATTTCCTTTGAGGTCGAATTCCATGCTAAGCAATTACAGATGATGTGGGAAAGGAAGGAAAAAGTCAAATCTAAATTAGCAACTTGGAAGAAACACTATCAAGATTTGCTACGAAAAAGAAGGGTAGGAGATCAAACAAGACATCCTAATAGTGGGCTAAGGAAGTGGTAGACGAAAAATGTTGAGTAAAATATCTAAAAATTGAAAACAAATGTCAGCTAGAATGACTAGAGGCTGCAAGGAAAAATATAGAGGGTCTGGAGGCTGACAAAAGGGAATTGATCAATGAAAGAAAAGTTAGGAGACGTGAAGCTGAGAAATGGAAGAAATAAAATGAAGATAGTATGAGAGAATCGTAAATAGATAATAATCGAGTTCAAGGACTATATGTTGAAATAAGCACTATACTTGAGGACTTCAAGGCCAGGGAATGAAGGATCCAAGAGTTGAAAGAAAAGAGAGCCGAAGAAGGATGAAGTCTAAGCTGAAAGGTAGTGCAAGAAATGTATCCTTGATAGAAAACAAGCTAAAGGTTGATCCTGGATGCAAAGATACTCAACAAAGAATCAATGAGTCGAGGAACTTAACAGAGAGATGTGAGAGATGGCCTTGAGGCATGAGGAAGAGATGAGTCAAACTCGAGCTACAAACCTTGAGCAAGGAGGCCATATCTCCCAACTTGAAGAGGCTATGCGTCAAAAGCAAGTTGGTGGTAGGTTGAGAAACCTGATTCTAGTAATATCCAAGCTGAGCTATGAGGTGAACAAGGGAAAGACAATGCCAAAGGTGGTAATACAAGCACCAACACCATTTTCTTATGCAAGCAACAAGAAGGTCCCATGGAATTATACATGTCAAATTAACACTCCTGAAGAAAAGAATGAGGAATTTAATGAATTTCGGAGCTTTACTAGAAATGACAAATGTTATGATCCTAATAAAACCGAAAAGGCTAGAGCTACAGTGATTAATGAATATGAGGATAGGATGAATGAACCTGTTCACATCGAGGAGGCTTAGAAATTTCTAAACATTTTAACGCACAGTGAATACAACATTGTGGAGCAGCTTCGAAAAACCTCTGCACGAATTTTGATGATATATCTTCTTCTGTATTCTGAGGTGCATTGAAACATGTTGCTGAAAGTACTTAATGAGACCTTCATGCCAAAGTATATACCAGTGGATAATGTTGATAGTTGATGAATCAAATCAATGCACATAACTTCATCTACTTCTACGATAATGAAATACCTGAAGAAGGGAAAGGTAGAGGCAAGTCATTGCACATAACCACCCACTACAACGGGGTTATTATGTCAAGATTATTGATAGACAATGAATCAACTTTGAATGTTATGCCATGGGCAACATTGAATAGACTTTCCGTGGAGACCTCACACATGAAAGTATGTGGCAACATTGTTTTTGCATTCGATGGCACCGAGAAAAGCATTATGGGTAAAATAACAATTTCTCTCCTAGTTGGACCATGTTTGAAGTGGAATTTGTGGTAGTTACCTCTTTGTTACAACAAAAAGTCTGATTCATTTCTGAGGGAACTTTGGTGACTGTCAAAGCTGAAGAAGAAGTCATAGTTTCTATAACCACTTATGCACTATATGTGGAGCTGGATGAGAATACACTTGAATCATTATTCCAGTATTTGAAGTTCGTCAATGCCACATTCATCTCGAAGGGAAGAGAATACCCACCCCCAAATTTTGAAAAGTATGAAAATACAGTTGGAGGAGACCATAGCTCGAGGAGCTGAAGTTGGGAAAGGCTTGGGTAAGAGGTTGCAAGGAGTTACTGAAGGTTTGACCTTGAAGCCTAAAAGAACTGCTTTGGAATTGGGTACATGCCCACTTATCAAGACAAGGTTAAGGGTTCCCAAAAGCTCCAGGAAAGAAGAAAGGCGATGATAAGTGGTCAGGATATTACCTGGGGGCCTATAGCTATACCGCCCATCAGCAAGACCTTATCATCTGGGTGATTTGTGGTTGATACGTTAGAGGACCCATGGGTTGATAAAGAGGTTGTTAAAGTTGAGGTTATGATGGAAAGCTTGAGCATTAACGCTATCATAAACGACTCGACTGAAGAGTGCTTGTTGGCTGCAATTCGTTCTGTCCTCCTGGATACTCCTTAAAAAACTACACTGTTGAAGAACTCGTATATTCTAAAAACACATTTCAGAGTAATGCATAATAATAATCTTGTCTCTTTTTGACCCAAATATAGTAGGGTTCTTTTTGAAAAGACAAATTGTTATTCGTTGTTACTTTAATGAAATGATGCATTTTCTTCATTTTGTCCATGGAAAATATTTTATTTTATTTATTATTACTTTATTACCATATTATGGTTATTATTTTGATAAAAATAAAATAGAATTCTTTTCCATTTACTGGTCTCTAATTATCAATTGCTCGAATAATATCTTTGAACCAAAGGTTGATTTTAAAATGATATGTGTCTAGAAGAATATGAGGGTTATAAAGATGATGAATGATGTAAATTAAACCCTAAACTTGTCAGATTAATTGAACAAGAAAAAAGTAGATTTTACCTCATTAGGAGATGGTAGAGACAATGAACTTGGGGACATAAGCAGATAAAAAAGAGGTCAAGATTGGCACCTCGCTCTCATCAGAAATAAGGCATAATCTCATAAACCTGCTACAAGAGTTCAATGATGTGTTCGCTTGGTAGTCTCAGGATATATTGGGTTTGTATTCTAACATTGTTTTACATAAACTACCAATAAAACCAGAATGTAAGACAATACAATAGAAACTTTGAGGAATGAGGCCAAACATGTTATTGAAAAAAAAGTAAGAAGTAAAGAAACAATTTGATGTCGGTTTTCTGTAGGTGTCTAAGTAACCCAAGTGGGTAGCTAATATTTTACCAGTTCTAAAGAAAAATGAAAAAGTTTGAACGTGTGCCGATTACTAAGATCTCAATCGTACAAGTCCCAAAGACAATTTCCCACTTTCTCATATTGATACCTTGATCGACAATACAACTATACATGCTCTTTTCTCTTTCATGGATGGTTTTTCAGGGTACAATCAAATCAAGATGGACCTTGAAGATATGGAGAAGACAATATTTATGACAATGTGGGGCACATTTTGCTGTAAGGTGATGCCATTCGGATTAAAGAATGCATGGGCAACATATCAGTGAACCATGGTTACTTTGTTCCATGATATGATGCACAAAGAAATAGAGGTATAAGTAGATGATATGATTGCCAAATCACAAACCAAAGAAAAATATGTTGGAGTTATGAGGAAATTATTTCGAAGGTTAAAGAAGTACCAATTGAAGCTTAACCAGTCCAAGTGCACGTTTGGAGCTACTTTAGGGAAATTGCTAGGGTTTGTAGTCAGTGAAAAGGGGATAGTGATAGATACACACAAAGCTAAACCAATCCAAGAATTGCCATTGCCAAAAACTCCTAAAGAAAAATGAGGATTCCTAGGGAGACTGCATTATATTACTAGGTTTATCTCTTAGTTAACAGAGAAGTGTGACCCAATCTTCTGCTTGTTGAGAAGACAAAACCCATGAATTTGGGATGATAATTTTCAAAAAGGTTTTGATAAATTCAAACACTACTTATCCAATGCACTAGTTCAAGTACCCCGATTCCAAAGAAAAACCATTGATTATGTACTTAACAATCTTTGAAAATTCGATGGGATGTGTATTAGCACAACATGATGAAACTGGTAAGAAAGAACAAGCCATCTATTATCTCAGTAAGAAGTTCACTGACTGCGAGACTCGATATTCCTTGATCGAGAAGTTGTGTCGTGCCTTGGTATGAACCATAAAAAGACTAACGCAATATTTATTGTACCACACTACGTGATTAATATCAAAGTTGGATATGTTGAAATACATGATTGAATCTTCATCTTTAACTGGAAGGATGGCTAGGTGGCAAATTCTGTTGTCTGAATTCGATATAGCTTATGTGAGCCAAAAGGTAGTGAAAGGTAGTGTCCTTGCAGATTTCTTAGTAAGTAGAGCACTGGAAGATTACGAACTAGTGAAATTTAAATTCCCCAATAAAGATTTAATGTGTATATCCACCTTAGAAGAAGAGGAAGCCCCAAAAGATAAAATATAGAGAATGAACTTCGACGGTGCTTCAAATGTCGTGGGACATGGAATTGGGGCATTGCTGGTTTCACCTTAAGGGGATCATTATCCTTTTACTAACCGACTTTCTTTTGAATGTACAAACAACATGGTTGAGTATGAAGCATGTATCTTGGAAATTTATGTTGTAATTGAGCGTAAAATTAATATCTTAGAAGTATTCAGGGACTCAACATTAGTCATTTATCAACTTCGTAAAGAATGTATGACTAGAGATTCCAAGCTGATAGAATACAAGAATTTGGTCATAGATCAGATAAAAGAATTTGAAAACATTACTTTCACTTATCTCCCACGTGAGGAAAACCAAATGGTAGATGTATTGGCTACATTAGCTTCAATGTTCAAAGTTAATAATCAAACTAGAATAATGCCCATCTGAATGAGCATAAAAGAGGTATTAGCTCATTATTGTAACATTTAGAAAGATGAAGAAGATGGTTTCCCACCGTATTATGACATTCTTCAGTATGTCAAATATCGAGCTTACTCGGTTGAAGCTACTAAGAATGACAAAAGAACCTTGAGAAGATTAGTTATGTGATACGTACTTGATGGGGGAAGTCTTTTACAAGAAAGGAAAAGGTTAAATACTGTTAAGATGCTTAGATAGAGTTGAGGCCAAAAAGGTACTCGAGGAAGTCAATGAAGGAATATGTGGAACACGTGCCTACAGGTTCACAATGGAAAAAAATCATGAGGTTTGGGTATTATTGGTCTATAATGGAAAAGGATTGTATCAACTATGCTCGTAAATGCCACAAATGTTAGATCTATGGTGATAAAATTCATGTGCCTCCATCATCGTTACATTTGATTACTGCACCATGGCCTTTTTCAATGTGGGGCATGGATGCCATTGGACTAATCACACCAAAGGCTTCTAATGGACACCGATTCATCTTAGTGTCCATAGATTATTTCACCAAATGGGTTGAAGCTGAATCCTATGTTAGTGTAATCAAAGGGGTAGTATGCATATTCCTGAAGAAAGAAATCATTTGCAGATATGGAACATCGAAGAGAATCATTTCAGACAATGCTTTGAATTTGAATAATGACTGGATGAGGGAAATTTGCACTAAGTTCAAAATCAAACATCATAACTTGACACCTTATCACCCAAAGATGAATGGGGTAGTAGAGGTAGCAAACAAGAACATAAAAAAGATTATTAACAAGATGATTATACATATAGGGATTGGCATGAAAAGTTACCCTTTGCTCTACTTGTTTATCATACTTCTATCCATACTTTAACTAGGGTGACACTTTTCTTAATAGTCTATGAGATAAAAGCGGTTTTACCCATCAAGGTAGAAATTCCTTATTTGAGAGTACTAATGGAGATGAAACTAGAAGAAGCTTATTAGGTTCAAAATAGATTCGATTAGTTGAATTTGATTGAGGAAAAGAGATTAAAAGACACATGTCATGGTCAAATGTAAAAGAAAATGATGATGTGAGCTTATGACAAGAAGGCCAGACCCTAAAAATTTCACGAAGAAGATCTGGTGTTGAAAAAGATCCTTCATATACAAAAAGACACGCCAAATTGGGAAGGCCATTACGTCGTGAAAAAGGCTTTTTCCAGAGGAGGCCTAATTTTGACTGAAATGGATGGAGATGAGTTGCCTAATCCAATGAATTTTGATTCAGTCAAACGATACTGCACATGAAAAAACTGAAAAACAAAATAAATAAATAATAAAAAAAAGAAAAAAAATGGTTCTAGATGAAACCAAAGGAGGATTCAAGTTAAAAATCTACAAAAAACGACTCGAATATTCAAGATTAGGTTAATGAATGATTGATTCCCTTGCAAGCTTGACAATTGAGGGAGAGGTTCTCATACTCAAATATCCTTAGTACAATTTGAATCCTCTAGACACATGTTAATCTTTAGTTAAGACTACTAGAGAGAACATGGAAGGATTCTTGTTCTTGGCATCATGTGTACTAGGTTTTTGTTCTTTTTGTAATATTTGCCTTTTCCTTGAAAGAAACATTGATTCAAAAGGATATCTTTCTTATATTTTGTTAATAAAATCAGCTTATTATACTTTATTGCTTCTTTTCATAAGCATCATGCATATAAAATAGTGATTAATAACAATTTTCTGTATTAACCGATTCTTATGTTTTACTTTGAGACGAGTTTATGGGTATAGGGATTTCAAAATAGGTGTTTACCAGG
This sequence comes from Hibiscus syriacus, assembly GCF_006381635.1. NCBI lineage: Eukaryota > Viridiplantae > Streptophyta > Magnoliopsida > Malvales > Malvaceae > Hibiscus > Hibiscus syriacus. Next base: position 1,775,844 of record NW_024063293.1, read on the forward strand.
AAATCACAAATGAATTAACCCCTCAGTAACTCATTATGATTGATCTAGACGTGAAAAAAGTGGTTTCAATCAATCAAGTCCTTTCAAAGAACTCATTAAGATGAAAGTAGTCTTGATGTGACCTGACCTTCAAGGTGATTTTGAATCAAGGGATATACCGAGTATGATTTCAGTCAATCAAGTCATTTCAAGAAAATTTGGTCTTTGCAAAGGGCTTGATTCTCTAAGTGAATTAGAGAAGACAAATCAAAGGCATTAGTAAGCAAATTGGTTACAACGGCTAAGCACCAAATAGTACAGGGACATGGCCACCAAAGCAGACAATAGGGGTTGAAGTCTAGTTCTCAGATCAAATCATACAGAACTGTATCAAACATTCATCATATCAAATTGCATTAGATCATCTTTAGGACATGTTACATATGACACATATGAAACAATATCACATTACTTGTTTTTAACAAGGTCTGAAAAATCCATCTCATTACCAAAAGTAGTGGATCAATCATCTTTCAATTATGACTAGACCACTTCATCAAAAAGGATCAACGTCATCACCAAATTTGACGTTAAGCAAATCACCCAGAAGCTACCTTATCTCCTCAACATGAAGGGGTAATTTCATATTCAGAAACAAATTATCCAAAGACAATTAGACTTCCTCAACACGGAGGAACCATGTTGTATTCAAAAACAAAATCATTCAAATGCGACTAGACGTCCTAATCATGAAGGAACAATATCATCAGTAAACCTAAAGTCCTCAAATGAAGTAATAGATCATCAAAACATGACTTGACATCCTCAACAAGAAGGAACAAAGTTGTTTTTAGATTCTTTACTTCGGAATGAGGGAATCCAGATTCAGAGTGAACATCGAAGCTAGAAAAAATAGTGTCTTTGGTTTTTGCCCTATTCCCATCACACGATAATAGCCAAAGATGGGCAGCTGTTGACATTATATTTAGTCTGGGTGTTTATTTATTATCATTATATATATAGTTTTAGTATTAATTAATAATAATCGATAATTATTTATTATTAGTTACTGTTAGTCTAAACTAATATAATAAAATATATATTAAATGATAAAAATGCATATTTATTAACTAATTTTTTAATATGTTACAAATTCAAAATTATAAAAGCCCAATTAATTAAAAAATAGCCCAAGACAAAGCCCATCTACTGAATCCCAATTGTAGCCAGCATATTTTTTGACAAATGAAGAAACCCTAATAGTTGGGTCAAGGGTACGCTATCAAATCTCAACCATCGGATCTGATGAAGATCAATGGCCCAGATGTGTTCAATAATTAGGGTTTCACTCTAATCAACAAAACCCTAGGAGTGTCGCTAGCAGTTCTCCACCGTTGCATCTCATCAATGATCCACCGTTGGATCTCATCAATGATCCAACGGTCTGGATCTTCCAGAAGATACCAACTATTTGATGGCTCGTGTGTATGATGCACGCGCCACCCATTTGGCTTTCCCTGTCGCATGAGTCACCATCAATGACTCCCATGATATCACCGTTAACAAATCCGACCAAATCAAAGATGGAAACAATGAGCAATTAGTAAAAATCAAACCTAACCATCAACCCATTAAATAAAACAAAAGAAATAATAGAAAATCTGAAAGCTTTAAGTACTCGAATTAGAGGAATCATGCTCTAAGAGGAGGCTTCTTGTTCCACCAAACATTTCATACTCAAGAACTTCATCAAATATGACATGTAATACGATATATGAAAAAGGAGGGGTTCAAAAAAGTAAAAAAAGAGTAGAGAAACCATTGAGAGTGATTGGAGTAAAAAAAGAGAAAGGAAATAGAGTCTTACCTCTTAGAAACATCAGCCTTTGTTCGTCGAGTGGGGAGACCCTCCATCGTTGAAGGTAATCTCTTTTTTCTTTTTAATTAAGTTTAGGGTATATTTTGGTTTAAAGGAGAGTATAGGAATTAAGGTCGAACTTTGGGGTTGTTTCTTTGTCATCAACACCACCATACGTGGTTGTAGGGTTGATTTCCCTATTTCCCATCGAAGAAGAAGAAAAAAGGGGGGAGAGAGTCTTATTTTATGTGAAAAGTGGCGGTATAGGAGAAAATAAGAGCTAGGGTTTTCCTAAAGCTTATAATGGGGTATTTAAATCCCACCTAAAATGGCGTCATAGTGAGGGTTAAGGTTTCTACGTGTAGCATATGGGCTAATCGTACGAGTGGTCATCCGAATTTTGTAATGTTATATTTTTGTCACTAAATGCAAGCTTTCGTTTATTATGTTTAGAGCTTTAAATTTTGCTACTTTTATATTTTAGTCGTCATTTGTTTAGCTTTTGTAATTTGGCTAAATTGCTTATCGTGGCTATTAATTTAAGATTTATTGCGTACTAGTCCTTTGTAGTTATCACATGCTAAAATATGTTGTATTTACACCTTTAGCCACTATAATTTCACCATGTATTTATTTTAGTCCTCGTTTTGGTTGAATCTTCATGAGATAACATGGATTAGTACCTCATTGGCTCCCTAGTTAGTTTTATTTGTTTTTATCCGATCCTTTTTATTTTATTTTATATTACTTCAATACTTGTTTTAATATTATTTTATCATTCACTTATTTATTTATTTCTTTTTTATTTGTGTACTATCAAGAACACTCGTCTTAGACTGAGTATAAAAAAACACAAGTTGTTCGAAGTGATGCGATTCGATGACATTTAAACGAAAAGTGAACTTGATTAATTTTAATAAAAAGGATCACACTTTAATTTTCGAATCGAATTTATAGTTTCCACTGTCATGACAAAGTATAAGAGACTAAGTACCAATTTTGGGCGTTGTGGGGGTGCTTACTCTTCTCCACTCGTAATCGACTCTCGAACTCACTAAATTGAATCTTTGGTAAACATAGACCAAATTTTGTCTTTAAAATGATTTTTCTTAAAAAAATTTAAAAGACATTTTTAGGTACTTTGCCTACCTAATCCAAAGGTCGATGTGACTCCAAATTTCAAATTAAATAAGAATATAAATTTTCCAAAATAAAGTCATAATTATTTTTAAATTAATTATTTAAAAAATTATTATGACACCCTTGATTTTTTAATTTTTCAAATATTATAGTTTTCAAAAGCTTAAAATTTGAAGAAAAACTTATCTATAAAAATGATTTTATTTATTTTGACTAAAGTATACAAATAGTGTTGAAAAAATTATGATAAATTAGAAATTTTGAGGTATATTGTCTAATGGTAAAGGTGCATATTCGAATAATAAATTTATTGATTCATATTCTACTCTATGAGATATTTATAACGGTATCTCATATGCTCTAAATGGTTGATTGATGAATAAGAAATTGATGCTCAAAGTAGGGTCCATGTGAATTTTGTTGTGTAAGAAAAATGAGAAAACCTATATCCCACAGTGGTGGGATAATAATCATAGAAATGGTTTATATATGCGAACTCACTTACTAATTATTGAATAATTTGAGTTGAATTTGTGCCTCTTGCGTAGGCCTAATAGTGGTGTAAATCTGAACTTGTTAAACTGACTAGGTTTAAGGTGCATTTGTACAATTTGTGTGATGCGAATACTAGATTAATTGGGTTCTTTTCTGTGTTATGGTTTTTCTAATATTCTGAATTAAAAATGATATTATATGACTTTCTTTAATTCAAATATTAATATGATATATATTGAAGTTCACAAATATATTCTATTAAATGTGTATTAATTGATTACTTTTGAATTTATTCGGATACACATCAATGACCTTACTTTTCATAATATATTTTTTCAACTCTTCTCCCATAAAACTCTATAAATACCGCGTAAACCTATTAGGTTAAACACAATTTAAAATAATTCAAAAGTTTTTCTCTAGTTTTTCGGTGATAAACGAAGACAATAAATAGTTCATGATCTCTGTAACAATGCAACTGTAGCTGATCATCTCGTTCTTGTATCCTTGGAGATAGACGTCCAACAATCTCAACCACTATAGGAGTAACCGAAAATATGTCTTAAAGAAACTGCGTAGTTGCATGTCTCAACTCGTTTCCAATTAGTTATTCTCTCTAAATCGGGTTTTTTATATTTCTTAATTGTTCTTTCTGATTATTCAATAAAATATTTTTATTTTTATCATCTCAGAATTTTATACTTCTAACAAAAGTCCCTAGATTGTAGAATGTTGCTTTCTTGAGTCCCATAACTATGAAAATTTATAAAATGATCCTTCGACTATAGGGCGTTATTTTGTTCAGTCTCTTGACTATTAAAAATTACAAAATAGCCACTTTCCTATTCATATGTTCCAAGCTCATTCTTTATTGTTAAGAAATTGGCGGTCGTCTGAGCTAAACATTAATTTGTTGACTAAGATATGATTAAATCATATTTCAATGATGTTTATTTTCGTTGCTTTCAAGCACTAACTTGACGACATAATGTTTCAAGCACTGACTCCACGACATAATGTAAATGGAGAGTTGACCCATAAAATATAGATTAAACTATTCAAGGATCAGATTTATCATATTGCAGTCAATAAGTTAATGTCCAGCTTAAACGGTCACCAATTTTTAACAAAAAATGATGACTTTGGAACATATGAATAGTCGAGTAACTATTTTATAACTTTTAATCGTCAAAGGACTCAATAAAGTGGTGTCCTATACTTGAGGAACTATTTTCAACTTTTAATAGTCAATGACTCAATAAAACAACGCTCTATAGTGAAGGAAACATTTGTGTACTTTGCTCACTTATTTTTTTAGATTTTTTAATTTTCTAATTTTTATGAATTTACCAAATATGGCCATTAATCCTATTAACTTAACTACTATTTCATCACTCAAAACAAACACCGTTGCATTCATTGCTCATGCAAAGCTAAATCATACGGAAATTTTTACCACAAACACTTAAAATTTAAATATGAACAATAATATTAATATAACAACCAAAATCCTTAACATGACAAAACATAACTAATTTAACATAAAGATTACATATTTAAACTAACCTAAGATTACATTCTACCATCTTAGGAGTTTGGAAGCAAAAGAATTTATATTGATAATAGCTGAGAATTAACTTGTGAACCCTAAAATGTAATTTAAGACACTTTATAACAATAGAACTCCTTCAAAAACAGCTAAACAAATTGATGGTCAAAACATAAATGAAACACATCATAGTATTAAATTACAACGATTACAACAAAAAATAGATTAAAGAGCAATGACTCCGATTAGATGATTCCAACGACGATTCCTCCCGTTGTGCATTGAAATCTGATTAGTGATTTACGACAAAGAGTGACAACTAGAGGAACATCAACGACGAGACCATCGTGGATGAAGTGGTTTGGAGCTAGGCTTTTTAGAGTTTTAAGATTTCTTTAAATTTATAATTTTTTTAGATTTAAGAAAAATTTGAAAGTTTTTTTTATAAATAAATTATAATTTTAAATTTTTATTTCAAAATTATTTAACAGTTATGATGAACCGGACACTTGAAAATATAACATCAAAGAAGTTAAACACATATTTTGAACGAAAAATTCTTTAGACATCTAAAATTAATAAATGCTACAGTTTAAACATTTATTTTTGCATTAAGCAAATAAGTTAATATAAAAAATAAAATATATCAATAAAGTTAATAGACCAACTTTTAGTAAGGGTTCTAGACTACGAATGCTTGTTAAAGGAAATTTAGGTGTTGTACTCGGATTTTGATGTGCTAAAAACTCCTCAAGGATGCTTTCGCCCGACCGAAACTCAAAAGCCTACTAGCCTCTGTACGAAAAATAACAAATAATTTCGAACACTCATGCACATCTACTCTACTATATCACTTTAAGTAGATAAATCTAAATAAGTTAATCATAGCCTGAACTATAGGCAATTTAAGCATTTAGTATAGGATCTCGTAATAACAAGTCATAATCTATCAAAACGGTACATGCATTAAATACATTTAAGAAACTCAGCTTGAGCATAAATAATTGATATTCGAGTCTTGCAAAAATTTGCAGACCCCTTTTCAATGCGCTGTAGATCAATCAATTTATGCATAGTTCGAGGTTTATTCCTTATAAATTACTTTAAGAAATACATGAAATACGCTATTGTTATTAGACGTTTAATTTTCTTAAATGCACCACTTATGTATATCATACCAATAGGCTAATCTTCTGATACATTACCTGTTTCGTTACGTTTAGCCTATGAGAAAATAATATCGAGACGTGCAGCTGTGGATGCCGGTATTCTCAGGTTCCAGCTTCAATCAACCATCTAAGGCTTACGATCAAGTTTGATGAAAGCAGTACTTAGTCTCTCATCCGCAATCATTTTGCTCTCATAGAAGTCTAGAATCTCCATGGAGATGTTTTTCACCTGCCAGTCTCCATAAAATTTTAAATGTTAAACAAATAAAGCACAGTTTTGAAAGTGTAATTGCAATTGTGATATGATGAGAGGAAATTGCAGAGAACTCGAACTTCAGCGCGACACTCAATAGAAGGTGATAAGTAAATATAGGTGGTAAAAAGTTCCTCGCCAGAAAATGGAAAAGTGAACTTCCAAAAGGCAGCCAGTTCTGGTATTACATATGGATTTTAATTAAGACGCAAGTTTTTGTCTCTAAAGAAACCACAATGTTCGGGATCAGATTTAGCTTTAGAAAACTCACCACATTCATATCAACGCAAAGTTCTTCGAACCAAGTGGTGATATCTTTCTCCCTGTATGCACTAGCAATGTATATGCAAGCTAAGGCAATCAAAGACGGTGGATATGTGAGAATAAGGTCCATCTTGTATGTATCGTTTAGAAGTCCCCTGTGTTTCAAAATGCCAAGTGTAGTATAGTTATTCAGTTACCAAGAACTTTAGAAAAGAAGCAAAGAGAAAAATCCAAAAGACAAATTTAGAACAATGATTAATTTAGATTTTTGACATGTTCATCTGATCATGTAATATTCGTATTAATTTTTGTGTTTTAGTTATTTTTTCTAGTATATTTATGTTGTGTAATTGTGCCGTGTCGAAAGTCATTTGTCGAGTGTGGTAGCTAGCTATGGAATTGAAAGCCAACTACAAATATTCAAAATAAACGACTTTTAGCAAATAGCCAAATACAACTATCCAAAACTTCTATCTCAACCAACTCCCATCCTTAGTTTCTTAATAAATACTGTTGAATAGTCACCATAAGATAACTGTTAAAATTAGAGTAATTCTCGCTTATTTGATGTAGAAGGGTTACAGTTATATATACAAGCTATAATCTTAACTTTAGGAAATTTTTAAGCTAGGAAAGTAATTAATTCTAGGGAAGATATAATCCCTTAAAGTTAGGAATTATAACTACTAAAAGATATTCACAAAATCCTATCTAACTACACATAATCTTTCTAATTTAGAAATCTATTTTCTAACACTCCCCCTCAAGCTGGGGAATGGATATCCTCCATTCTCAGCTTGCTTGCTAGCTTCTGAAAATACTTCCCAGGTAGCCCCTTGGTAAGTATATCTGCAACTTGATCTCCAGTGGACACAGGGAGTAAAAATTAGGCCACTGTCAAGTTTCTCCTTTATGAAATGTCTATCCACTTCAACATGTTTTATACTATCATGTTGTTATGAGCAATGTTGATTCTTGATTTATTATCACAATACAACTTCATTGGACCGTCCCATCTGATTTTCAAATCTTCTAAAACAATCTTCAGCCACAATAATCCACAAATCCCAAGTGTCATCGCACTAAATTCAGCTTTTGCACTGGATCTAGCCACAACATTCTACTTTTTGCTCCTCCAAGTCACTAGGTTTCCTCCCAGAAAGGTACAGTACCCCGAGGCTGATCTTCTATCAACTATGGAACATGCATAGTCTGCATTTGTATATGCTTCCAAAGTCAATCTTCCTCCCTTTTTAAATAAAATTCCTTTGACTGGTGTGCCCTTCAAATACTGTAAAATTTGAGTCACAACCCTTAGGTGTGATTCTTTAGGATTGTGCATGAATTGACTCTCAACTCCAACTGCATAGGCAATGTCTGGCCTGGTGTGTGATAAGTAAATGAGTCTTCCCACAAGCCTTTGATATGACTTCTGTCAACTGTTGCATCTTCTGTTGAATCTCCAAGTTGTGATTAACTTCTATTGGTGTTTCTACTGGTCTGCACCCCAGTTTTCCAGTTTCTGTCAACAAGTCTAGATTGTATTTTTGTTTAGATATGAAAATTCCTTACTGTGAATAGGGGTGGGAATAGGCCAGGCCAGGCCAGGCTTTAATAGGCCTGGGCCTGGCCTACAATGATTTGTGTCAGCCTGGGCCTGGCCTGTGGCCTGTTAGAGGCTTTTATTTAGGCCTGGCCTGGGCCTGTTTAAAAGCCTGTTTAACAATAAACACGTAATATTTTCGGTTTAGCCATTAATTTTAGAGTAAAATCCCTATTAAGTCACTCTAACTTAGTACATTTTACAAAGTAGTCACTATAAATAGGCCGGCCTATCAGGCTTATAAGGCTTTTTAATAGGCCTAAGCCTGGCCTGTTTAGTTAAATAGGCTGTTAAAAAAGGCCTGGGCCTGTTTAGTTAAATAGGCCAGGCCAGGCCAGGCTTTATACAGGCCAGGCCCAGGCCCCTAGAGGCCGGCCTGGCCTATTCCCACCCCTAACTGTGAATGTGCCGCTTCAATACGAAGGAAGTATTTTAGTCCAAGTTCTTTGACTTCAAACTCCTTCACCAAACACTTCTTTAGATCATCAATTCCTTCCAAATCATCCCCGTAACTATGATATTGTCTACATAGACCAATAACGCAGTTACTCCCCCTGAAGGCGAATGTTTCACAAACAAGGTATGATCACCTTGACTCTGTTTATAGCCCAACCTTAGCATCACTTTGAACAAATTCTGGTGGAATGTCCTTATACACTTCCTCCTCAAGATCCCATGCAATAAGGCATTCTTAATGTCAAACTGTTGTAATTTTCACCCTTGATTGGTAGCTAACGACAATAGGATTCTTACAGTGTTCATCTTTGCAACAGGAGCAAATGCCTCAAGGTAGTCTATTCCATAAGTTTGAGAGTACCCCTTGGCCACCAACCTTGCTCTGTACCTTTCTAAAGAACCATCTGACTGACACTTTACTGTAAACACCCATATGCACCCCACTGTTTTTTTTTCTTCTGGCAGTTCTACCAAGTCCCATGTCTTGTTCTTCTCGAGTGCTTCCATCTCAACCCGCATGACATTCTTCCAATCCTCATTTTCTAATGCCTTGGATACCGTTTTAGGAATATCAATGGTATTTAGGCTAGTAAGGAAGGCCTTGTGGTCGTGAGACAAGCTCCTGTAGGACATAAATAGAGTTTTTTTTGTGCAAGCTCCTTTTCCCTTTTCTAAATGCAATAGGAAAGTCAAAATCACAGTGATCAGAAATAGGATCAGAATTTCCAGTGGTATTTTAATCAGAAACACGTTCAGTAGTTACCACGGGTTGTATAGGAGAGGAAGAGGATGATTGAACCTGCACTGATGCCTTCCTCCTTGAATAGACCAGCAGAGGAAGAGTAATATCCCGAGTCTTTGGCTGAGGTGTATTAGAATCAAATTGTAATGAGGTAGATTAGTCTGAATCAAGTTGTTGGATAGGCTGTTAAACAGGCAGGTAGACAGGAAAGTCAAGAAGTGGCTAAAGTAGGAAACAATCTCTGTCCCGAGTCTTTTTGGGCTTAAGGTCAGTGAAGGACTAAAATTTGGGAAGAAACTGGTTAGGACTTGGATATGGCTGTGGGACTCAGGAACTTTAGTAGGTAGTTTGTTTATCATATAGGTGGCAGTTAACACAACTTCCCCCAATACTGTTTAGGTACATTTTTTTTCAAAACAAAAGGCTCTTGTAATGGCAAGGATGTGGTTATTCTTTCTTTTTGCCACATCGTTCTGTTGAGGGGTGTTAACAAAAGAAGACTTAGGAATGATGCCTTCTCTTGAAAATAGGGGGATAGGATTTGGTTGAAATAATCCTTGGCATTATCTGATCGAAATCGTTTTATGTCTGTCCCAAATTGAGTCTTAATCATGGTCTAAAAGGTCTTAAAGGTAGAGCTTACATCTGATTTCTATTTTTGAAGAAATATCCATGATACTCGGGTACAATCATCTACGAAGGAAACAAACCATCGGGCCCTAGTTATATTTGGAATGGTGGATGGCCCCCAAACATCAATATGAATAAGAGCAAAAAGGGTGGAGGCTCTTTTATTGCTCACTGGAAAAAAAGTGTGTTTATGTTTTGCAAGTTCATAGATGTCACAGTGAAATTCTTCAACTTTTAAGGATTTGAACAAAGAAGGAAACATAAGTTTTATAACTTTAGGATGGATAACCAAGGAGAAAGTGATGAAGTCATACTTGGTATTGATTTTAGGTTTTGATAAAAAGGACAATGGTGAGGAACTCAGGGCATTGACTTGTCCACCAGGATCTTCAAGGTAGTATAGATCATTCACTTCTTTAGCACGTCTAATCATCCTCCTCATTTCTTGTTCCTGAGAAATACATTGAGCAGGATGGAATAGAACACCACAGTTAGTGTCCTTGGTAATTTTATGGATTGAAATAAGATTAGTAAATAGTTTGGGTACATGAAGGACATTTTTTAGTGTAAGAGTTTTAATTATAACAATATCTCCCTAACCAACCACTGTTATCACAGTACCATCTTCCACTATTATCTTTTTATTGCTAGGACAAGGTGAATGGGTGATAAATCTGAGTGAAGAATTTGTCATGTGGTTTGTAGCATCTGTGTCAATTACCCAGGAGCTTTGGGTAGGTAAATCGAGGCTTTAGAGTCCTAATAAGAGAATATACCTGGAAAAACCATACTACAAGTACCTGTTGAGAAGGGTTTTTCTAGAGAACCCAACAAGCTTTTCAGTTTTTCAATTTCTCTATTGAACACAACAGACAATTCTTGAGAATCTTCAACCATTTGTTTTGTTGTATATGTTCTTCCTTACCCTTTTGATTGTCCTCCTTTCTCTAAAAACTCTTATTTGTTGGTTGAGGCTTCCAACACTTCTCTTTTGTATGGTGAAGTTTCTTGCAGTAGGTGCACCACAGGGAATCCTGTTAGTTGTTTTTGCTACTTCTGGTTGCCTATTATCTTCAGTAACCAGCTAATCCAGACCAGTTCTTCCCTCAATTATAGCTCTAGTTACCAAGGCTGAACTCTCAACTTGACTGCTTTCAATCATAACTCCCCTTCTTGCTTCCTCAATACAAATAATTGCAATTGCTCCATTTAGTGAGGGCAGATCTTCCTTTCCAAAATCTAAACTCTTACTGCATCGAATTCAATAGTTAGTCCAGCAAGAAAATCATAAATTCTGTCTTTTTCAACAAACCTTTTTAGGATTGTTGCATCTTCACTGCATCTCATTTGGATACACTGAAAGTGATCCATCTTGCCACAGGTTCTGTAGTAGGTTAGAATATTTTGTGATTGACCTACTTCCTTGCTTGGTGGATGAAATCTTGGTCTTGATTTCATAGATCTAGGCAGCACCCCTAATCTTTGAATAAGTTTGTTTTACGGCCTCCCATATTTCTTGGGTTGTATTGAGGAACATGCATGTATCACTAATCTCTGGCACCATGGAATTCCATAACCAGGACATTACTAATGAATCTTGTTCATCCTAAGCATCAAACGTAGGATCTCCCTGCTTAGGTCAAGTCCCAAGAAGATGACTTAATTTACCTCTTCCCTTTAGGAGAGTACCAACTAATTGGGACCATTTAAGGTAGTTCTTCCCATTCTATCTATAGGTAGCTTGAATATTCTATAAGTCACCTGTTGGATTAGAGTAACTCCCTTCATTCATTGTGACTCCCTGAATAGTCTCAGAACTGCTGGTGTCAACCACTTCAACCATTTTTTTTGTTGGGTAACACTACGCACTTAAGGAGGGTAATTAATAGTAAAAAGAGGCTATTAAACAAAGGTTAACAGAACCAGGAATGAGCTAAAGAAAGCTTTGATATTATGTTAAAATTAGAATAATTCTCGCTTATTTTCTATAGAAGGGTTACAGTTATATATACAAGCTATAATCTTAACTTTAGGAAACTCTTAAGCTAAGAAAGAAATTAATTCTAGGGAAAGATATAATCCCTTAAAGTTAGGGATTATAACTACTAAAAGATATTCACAGAATCCTATCTAACTACAAATATCTTTCTAATTTAGGAATCTATTTTCTGACAAGAACCTACATGGAATATAGCACAAATATGATCCTATTTAATTCCATAGGTCGGGTTAAGGAAACATCGTCCACACATAGTCGGCAAAGCCAAAGGCAAAATACTTTCAACAGCTCCTTTTCATGTTTAAGACTTGTGGGAAAAACTCGGACTTTTTTTAGGCATTTTTCAGAGACGCATTAAATATTTTAACTTCAAAAGGTGCAGATGATGGAATTTTGATACTTACCAAGATATCTGAGTCATATTTGTATCATTCATGCCAACATCCTGCAACAACCTGCCAAGGTAACAGGAACAAGATACATTCACAGGTGAAAAAAAGTCCTAATGATAATTAGCAGAAAGCACAATATTGAAATAATCTAAAGTAGCTTAGTTCCAATATATTTGGTATCGGTAAAGACATGCTGTCTTAAAGTCGCATATCAACTTTAGATTATCAGATAAGGCTGCATTCAGTTTACGTTCATTAAAAATGTTTAATAGGGAGTATATCATAAATGTGCATCTCTATAATAGAAAAACAAGTATTTACTAAATGCAAACCTAATTATATGAAAAAAATGCATCAATATCAAATAATAGATGCAATCATGTAACTAGGGAAATGTGAAAGATTTAAAAGTGCAATGGCAAAAAATAGGAAAAATAAGCATGCACTAGACATAGAGCTTGACAAAATAATAGATAGAATGACCTTACAGGTTTGGATCTCAACAATGATCCGACTTATTAAGGCAAAAGTTACGGTTTCATATTCCCCCCATTTATTCCGTTCTTATTCCAACAATAAATTGGTAACCATGCACAAGATCAGTTGAGAAAATTAAATACAAATACAAGTGCATAAAAATTATGGGAAAGAAGATTAAAACTTACGGGGACAATGTGCGGTAAGGATGAAATACAACTAAATAATAGTTAAGTGCTTCTAAGATCTTCATTTCCATTTCAAGTATGTCTTTGATTTCACATCTATACTTTTCATCAGCAGCTACAAAGCAAATATTGCAGAAATTGCAGTAAACAAACAAAATTCAAGAAATTTAAAGGATAATCAACCAGCTTAGTTACAAGTAATTACATAATTTTCTGATGTAAAATACAAGAACTCTAGCCTGCACTGTGCTTTCTTCTGCCTTGGATGCCAAATATAAGCAACTAGGAGCAACAAGACGTGGATCATATTCAGTCATGCTCTTTCTGTAAGACAAATTAGAAACCATGATCAGAGGATCATTACCCATTGTATGGAGGAAAACCAAAGCTTCTACATATTTACATTCAATGCATCTCTTCCCATCTAATAATTCATGGTTGCAGGGTAGGAAAAAATAATTATAAGTGTCTAAATTTACATGGGAAAATTAATTATCAAGATGTGACTATGAAGAATGGCTTATTATAAGTCATTTCAGCTCGAGGATGGAAAGATATAGAGAAAACTGCATAAAGTAGGAAACACCAAGTCACTTGTGATATATTTGTAACATGTTAAATAACTGAAACTTTCTAGTTGAAAAATCGAAATAAATTCATAGTTTGAGTAAAATAGAAAAACAATAAAGTATAAGACAACTAAACTAGGAAAAATACCTGGTATAGAGGCGTCTCATATATGTAACTGCAGTTGCCACAACCCTGAAACATCAACCATGCCTTAACGCTTATAGCAATGTGAAAACTCAACCAGCAAAGTAAATTTTGTGCATCATGTGATGATGGTGATTTATAATTGGTTCATTGAACAAAGAAACGAGCTAGATTCAATGCTTTTTCAGGAAACAATTGCCTCACAAACGAAAGAAACTAATTCTGTTTACACATATTATCATATAAAGGATGCAAATCTTAAGAATGCCTTGCAGTTAGCACACTTTGGGTGATTACTTGCTACAATTTTACACACAATTTGTAACCAACTATTTTTAGAAGCTATTGTGTTAGGATGACAGTTATAGCAAACAAAGTGCTTATACACGGACTAATAATTTGATTAACTAATATAAGAGGTCTTTGGATGAGTGTCTATGCATGAGCATGTGATAATCAGTTTTCAGCTAAAATCAACAATATCATTCAAACAAATATACATGGCACATATTGGAAAGCCTCTGTTTTCCCATTTTTTAAGCTTCCCAGCAGAATAACAATAAGTGATTGAAAAGAGATGCCCCGCCCTTAGATAGTCCAGTTCATTATAGGGTATCACTATGAGACAGGAATAAACATACTATATCCGCCAAATGAAACAGAGATATTTGTCGCATCAGCAGTGAAACTAGTTCATGTTCACCAAAAGTTGCTACAGTTAAACATTGTTAGCATGAAAAAACCACAGGAGTATACACAATTTTGAAAGGAAATGTACAGATAAAAAATTTGCTGGCATCACTGAAATCATTTAAGTAAACAGAATGGTGTTTCTTAAAAAACAAAGAGAGAAGAACAAACCTTTGCCTCACTTTAACATGTTGAGCCAGTTTCATTATATCTATGGAAGGGGGAAAAAGCACAAAATCATAATCTTTAATCCGGAAGTAATAAACAAAGCTATTAGGTTTGTTCAATCAAATTAAGCAAGGCACGTGTCTGCATGCAAAATGCATTCCAAAACACTACTGGTTTCCTTTTAAATTATGTCTCTAACTACAATAATAAGCCCCGAGAGAATAGGCCTCAAAGTAAATTTCAGAAAAGAAATTATGGAATTACAAATTTTCTTCTTTTGACGAACTTGTTTCACAACCATGCTAGAAGCAAACATTAAATCTAATATTAAAAACTGAAGGACTCTCTTATTCATCAAACAATCCCCTGGTGACAATTTGAAGGAAACAAATCCAAAAACTCTCATTTTCATGACAATACGAGAACTTAAGATGATTAAATGCTCGTGATTTTGAGTACCCAAGATGCAAAAATTACAAATTCCCATAGATTGTAACATGCAGGTTGAAGATTCAAAAGATGAAGAAAACCCCAAAACCAAACTCAACTTTTTAACCAAAAAAAACGATATTACCAATAAATAAAAAATACCCATATTATAAATTTCACAGAGAAAATCCAAAATTTACAAAAACAAAAAAGAGGAAGAGAGAAAGGGAACATACAATTCGCCATATGGATCTTAATGAGCTTAAATTCTTCAAGAGTGATGCCTTTATCTTTATCTTGTTGAGGTACCACATCCACCTCTTCTGGATCCAAAAGCTGCTTACTGCACAAACAAAATCAAATCAAATAAGAAGAAGAAGAAGACATCAAAAACGCAAATATTGAAACAATCTAAACCATGCGATGGATTGCAAAATCAGTGAAAGAAGCTTGGTATGTTGTAGTTACAAGTGAGAAGAAGTCCATAAATTGGCCGCCATTTTTTTGTTCTTCTTTTGATAGATCGTGTTAGTGAATTGGTGTTATATAAAGTTGTTTAGTTAGACATCATAATATTTGAGTTCTGCAGAAGCCATGATTACGGATTAACGCTTTAAAAGTAAATTAAGTATTATATATTGGTGGTCAGGTGTAGGGTCCGCCCAGATTAACAAGGCCATTTTCACAAAATCAGACTTTATAGGCCAGGACTATGGAATTTGGGCTATAGTTTTTTTAGAGTGTTGTTCTTGTCTATTGGAAATAAATAAAAGTTCCCATCTTTCTATTTTACAATGATCTTTTGCCCAGATTAACAAGGCCATCTTCACAAAATCAGACATTATGCTCCAAGTTCAAATTGGCCAACTCTTTCTTCATGGACCCAAGGCCTTACGATCACTCTTTCAAGCCGGATCCAGCAGGGCAGCTATAGGTATGGTGGCAAGGAACCATAACGGACTTGTCCTTGACGGCATGACAACAAATCGAACTTCCTTTCAATGCAGAGTCTACAGAGGGACAAGCGTTTATCCAAGGTATAAAGTTTGCTATTGAAAACTGTCGCAACCGTCTTTCGATTTGGTCCAGAATTAGGTTTCGACATAAAAAATATTAGATTCGCTACTGATCATTTATTTTTTTTAAAAATTTGGTTGATCGGACACCATCTTATTTGATCTGTATCTTACCAAAAATATGTCGGATTCGGAAGTCGGTTAAAGTCAATGAATGGTTAGCATCCTTGAACTGTCCTTTCGGTACTAATTAATTTTCAATTGTCTTAATTGAAAAAAATGTAAGTTAAATTAAAAGGTAAAATTTGATCCAAATTTTTTACCTTCGATGGATTTGAAAAAACACCCTTATGAAATCAAAAAAGATGTTAGGTTGATAAAGTAAAAACACTGAATAAATCAAAGGAGAAAATGTACATTAAATTATGATATTTTAAATATAAGGGAAAAAACAAATAAACGCAAAAAAATAATGAAGATGACAAAAATAAGAAAAGGTACCCAAAAATATAGTCAAGTTAAAAAGAGGAAAAAATAAATAAAATAAATAAAATTGAAAATTAAAATTAACATAGAAATGAAATAAAATAAAATATAAAACCCTAAAAAGAGAAATAAAATAAAAAAGAAGTAAATAAAAATACATATAAAAAAGGGGTAAGAAAACAAAAGAAATAAATAAATTAAAGAAACAAGTCAAATAAAAAAAATAGAAAAAGGGAAAAATAATAATAGAAATAAAAATAAAAATGTATAAATGTTAAGTAAAAATATAATAATAATAATAATAAACACAAAGGAAAAAAAGAAATATATATATATATATTAGATTAAATAAAAAAATAACTAAATTAAAGAAACAAGTCAAATAAAAAAAAAAAAAAAAAAAAAAAAACAAAACAAAATAAATATATATATATATATATATATATATATATTAGATTAAATAAAATAAATAAAGAAAAAAAGAAATTAATTGCAACAGAAAAAAAAATATATATATATATAAAGGATTAAATTAAAAGAAAAAATAGAATAGAGGGTCGAATTTGGATCCAAAATGAACATTTTAAAATCATGGGGGCCGAAACTGTAATTTCTCCTTTTTAATTGAAAACAAGCGGATCTTGGGGTTGGATCGGGTCGCCCAACGGGTCGACGGGTCGAGTATAAAACCCAACTTTCATAAACACAATCATTTTCCACTTCCTTTCAAACCGATTAAAAACCAAAAAAAAATATCTCAACTGTTCTTCGAGATCTTTCCCTCCTCTTTTCAAAAACCGAGTTAGTTTTGTAAAATAGCCTCGGGAAGGGCTATATCTAAGGAAAAATATCTCGAAAAGCCCTCCCCCGATCATCGGTCAGTGTTCTTTTTTTAGGTTTTTCGAGTCAAAAACTAAGAAGAAAACCACATGCAAGAATCAAAAAACTGAGAAAGGTACGAACTTTACCTTTTTATTTCCTTTCAAGACGTTACAAGTGCTCCGATTTCGACTATTTTCTCTATGATTTTCTTGTATTTCTACCGTATATTTCTTGTGTGTGTTGCCTTGTGATTTTACATGTATAAATAGTACTAGGTTTACTATTTTTGGTTCGATTTTTGAGTCCTACGTAAACTGAAACTCTTGCTTTGTTTCTTGTTTTTCGATTGCCTTTGGAGTCCCATGGAAACACGTCGCTGTGTTTGTTGAGCAGAGAAAAACGATCGGCGTGAGGAGTCTTCGAAGGAGGGAGGTGAGGTGCTGAGGAGACGAGGAATTAGGGTCTCAAATCCTATCTGATTCGGGTTACATCTTGGGTCGGTTCGAGTCTGAACCAGGTCTCGGGTTGCTGGTTCGAGTCCACTGTATTGGGCTGTTGGGTTGTAATCATTGGGCATCAGTTGTATCTAGGCTTTTGGGTCTAACTTATTTGTATTATTGGACCTGGTACAAAAATAAAAATATGTAGTATGTACCATATTATATAATATAATTATAATGACATAAATCAATGTGTAATATAAATATATTATATAGCAGTATGATCATAATAATATAAATCGAATCGAGCCGAACGAAATTAGGGTGTCTACAAAAACAAATGGCAAAACACAGTCATTAAAGGTTATGCTATCTCTATTATCAATTGATCACAAACTACAAAGAATATACCTCTTCAGTCAGATTGATGTTTAATAAAGTACAAGTCATCATTTATGCTAACCGAGGAATTGAAGTTCGTTATACCAATAGTGAGGCAAATATGCAGGGCCAGGGCAGGAGGGGCGCCCGCCCAGGGCCCATAATATTCAGTCGACCATGCCCTGTGTGGAAGTTTAAGTAGTCCGTACAAGAATATATGAACTATCTTTTGATAAAGTCAGACAAGACACCACGAAATGACCTATTTTTCTTTGTAAATTGTTGAGAAATGAGTTTCATATAAGATGAACGACCTAACAAAGCATAACTTCTCAAGGATAAAACCAACAAATTTGGCTCATGCTTGTATGCACTTGGATAACCCGGAAACTTGTATTAGATAAGCTTCACCTGCTCAAATCCTACCTATGACTTGGTATAAGAGATCCCATAGTGGCCGGCTTAAGTCTCGGGTGGACACTTTTACCGATCTTTTCAGAAAACCGGCACAACAGGGCCGAAATTGATCTTATGTCGATCTGGATATGGGCCTAGGGTATTTTTTGACCCGGGACGAAATAAAAGAAATAAGCACATAATTTTTAAAAAATATAAAAAATATATAGTATACAATTGATGTTAATTTTTTATTAAAATAAACAAATAGTAATTAATTATCATCTCAAAAATATCAAAAACAAATATTAAAGTACACAAAAATTTATAGAAAATATTATCTTCGAGCATTTTTTGATACAAAATCATAGCGTCAACATTAAATATTTTTCAACATATTTTTTCATTACATAACATAGGTAGCTCATTCAATCTTTCTTGTGACATTGTTAATCTCAAGTAATTTTTCAACAATTTCAGTTTAGAAAATATTCTCTTAATTTATTATGAGAAAAAAATAATCTCTAACTTATGAGAAAAAATATAATATTTAACTTAGAAAAAAACTTTCATTTCAGAAAATGAACCCGCATGGCCATATGTGAACTCGCATGGCCAGTCTTGACTATTTTTTGGGTCGAGTTGAAATAAAAAAATAAGCCCCTAATTCAAAAATAAAATAAAATATGTAATATAAAATTTATATTAGATTTTTTTATTAAATTAAACAAACAATAATTTAATACAATGCCAAAAATATATTTAAGTATATAAATACTTATAAAAACATTGCCTTCTAACATTTCCTAATGCAGAATCATTGATTTTAGTGTAAAAATATTGTCTCGTGGAAAAACATTTCTTAAATTAAACATCATGTTTAAGCATTTCTTAATCCAATAGTTTATTTTGGAGTAAAAAAATCCCTTCATAGATGAAAATCGTTAGTTAACAAATTATCAACACTCTAAAATACATATTTTCTTTCTAAAATGAAACAATAGGTACCAAAATATTAAAAACAATTAAGTGGCCATTTAGTCAAATCTCAGATGTTTTTTAACTTAAAAAACATTTAATTAAAATGATTCAAAAAAAGATTAAAATGATTATTTAATCGAACGTTAGAGACTTATTTGACAT
The DNA here is from genome assembly GCF_006381635.1 of Hibiscus syriacus. Lineage (NCBI taxonomy): Eukaryota > Viridiplantae > Streptophyta > Magnoliopsida > Malvales > Malvaceae > Hibiscus > Hibiscus syriacus. Next base: position 1,795,723 of record NW_024063293.1, read on the forward strand.
TATACCTTTTCTTTTTCATGGTGATTTGCTGCCAAATGCTTTTCCATTGGATCACATGGGTGATTCCCATATTACAAATAAATTTATCAGATTATATGTTTGAACAAAATCATCTGATCATTTTAAATGAAATAAAAGATATACAGTTTATATGCTGATTAAATGTTTGACCATAGTTTAGTTGTCTCATGTGTAGTTTACCCAAATTTAAACTCTAAATGTTGTAGTGATTTAATTTTTCAATGACCACAAATAATTTTCTTTCTAAATTCTTTTGAGCCCGTCTCACTACTGTCTTGTTAGTAACCTCAAAGCCCAACCATAGGAGAAAAATATGTTGAAAAAAATTGATGTTGACGCTATGCTTTTAAAAATTGATGTTGACACTATGATTTTGTATAAAAAAAATACTCGAAGACAATGTTTTTTTATAAATTTTTGTGTGCTTTAATATTTTTTTTGACATTTTTGAGATGATAATTAATTATTATTTATTTATTTTAATAAAAAAAATTAATATCAATTTTATATTATATATTTTTTATAAATTTTTAAAATTAAAGGTCTATTTCTTTTATTTCGCCCCAGGTCAAAAAATACCCAGAGCCTGCCTGCAAATATGACAACACATACGTTAACACAAATGATTTTGTTGAGTAACAATCTAATATATTTTTTTTATGATGAACTTAGTTGTATAAATTGTAATCAGTGATGTCATTGAAATTTAATGAATATTCTTTTTTTAAACAATGATCTTTTTTTAAACAATGATCTTTTTAGGGTCAGATTGTTTAGGCAAAATCGGATAAATAATGCAGGTGGAATAATTAATTAGTGAAATAGGTCACCTTTAAATATATTTTAGAATCTATGACATTTATTACAGTGTTTTATATTCATATATTATTGGAAATCGTCATGTCCACGTGATGAGTTTCAAAATATTATAATAAACGTCATAGATCTCAAAAATAAATTTTAATCAATAATATATTTTAAAATATTATTGACGCCATTTGTTGCATTAATTTTATGGAGATTCTTCTTTTTCATCATATCATTACATATCATGTTTTCTAATTTAGAATATTCTGTGGAGGTAATTTATCTTTTAGTATTTTATGACGTATAAGATATTAAATATTACTATTATCCACATGATATATAATGCTTTTTACATAATACTTAATTTCAGGATGGTTATTTTTTTTCAACCCTGTCCGCTCCCACATTTTATTCTTAATATTTATTTTATTTTTTTATAGATCATATTAATCTTTTTTCTTTGATTTTATTTAACCGGTAGTAGTACCGATTTTGATGTTGGTTGTCAATTGATGATTTTATTCTTCTCTTTTATTTTATATTAAAAATAATTATACTTTTGTGGCACGTTTTTTTATGCATTTATGATACGTTTTTCTCTGTCTTTATGGTATACTTTTCATCTTTCTCGATCTTTTGACTGTTCTTTTTATTTTTTTCAGGGTTAGATTTGACGACACGATGACTGATCAAGATGGTGTTTATTTGTAATCATGTTGATCTTCTCTACTATTGACCCTCAGATTGAATTTGGATACGCGATTCTACCTTCGTGAATAATTTCTCACGACGCTTAGCTTTGATTTACAATTCTCAGTGGTGTTTCAATAACTTAATCATTTTTGTAGTTTATTTGACAATGCACTCAGATTTGTTTATATCTATTTTTTTCGTTGGAGTCTTTTGGTTGGGTTTTTAACCTTTTCTATGTATGATCCTTATATGATTTAAAGTGGTTAGTTTTAATTTTTTTATGTATATAGTTTATGATGATAGTTATAAACTCTCATTATAATTTTAAATATTTGAACTTTTTAATAATACTATCAACGTATATTCAAAAAAAAAACTTGAGGATAATTATTCTTTAATAAATCATTGCTCAAATTCAATCTCACTTTCCTTTCAATTTACTATTTGCCTTGATAAATAGCTTGCACATTATTAATTTATCGCCCTTTTTTCAATACGAGTACAATTAAGGGCAATTCTTACCTATCAATAATATTTTGATTATTTACACCATTTACGGGTTTAAGAGTATTCTTTCCCAAGTTTGTTTGTATTTTCATTGTAATTAATAGGCATTCAGGTGTAACGAGAGATATTTTAAATCTTTCGACGTTGAAGAATATGAATACATGTTTAGGGAGTATAGATATTCAAACAAAGAGTATGAATACTCGAAAAATTGTACAATTTAATTCCAAATGGGTTGGCTTAGTGGCAAAGTCATCACTAGAAACATAAGGGAACCTTGCTTCAAATCTCCCCAAGCTCACTTAATCTTTTTTTATTGATTGTCACATTATTACTTATTACTTCCGTTTAAAAATAAAAATGGACAATAACGTGTAGTTTACCCTTAAAATTATACAAAAAGTGAATGTCAGCAAACCTGAATGGTAAATATTATATATATATATATATATATATATATATATTTAAAAAAGAACGCTTAATCACTCTTACAGTCACTAATGCTTAAACTCATGACCTCTAGGAACAATAACGATTCTTTTAACCATTGAGATAAGTTGGTTCATGTATTTCAACTTGGATCCTTAACATACTCTTTTGCAAATCTAAGATTATGAACAAAGTCAATGATTCAAAATGTTAATATTGTGTGTCGTAACCGGTTTTCGCCCGGGTACAAATTTTTACTTGGCGGGGAAAATTTAAAATGAATAAATAAATGATTTTGATTTTAAACAATGTTTTGGGAGTCGCCATTGACCTTTTTTGGGTTAGGTAGATCAAATACCTAAAAATAATCTTTTAAAATAGTTTTGAATAAAACATAATTTAAAAGATAAAACTGATCTGCTTATAACAACAAATTTTAGTAAAAAAAAAGATTCGTGGTCGATTACGTTTAGGGAAGGATTAGCACCCCTATAACGTCCAAAATTGGTACTTTATTAATTATAAATTGTCTCTATTATCAGAATTAAAAATTCAAAGATATATTTAATTTATAATATTGTTATTTCAGATTTATAATTTTATGAAAATATATTAATTTAAATATAAATAAGATATTCATTTATTTAGAAATATCAGAAAAAGACTTCTAGGTGCTTTAAGACAGCTCTTTCCATAATATTAAAAAATAATTAAATATTAAAACATTTATCTAAAAATAAGAATAAATACAATTTATAAACGTAATATATTTATTTTTTTAAATATAAGAAAATGGACATCCAATTGCTTTAAGACTGCAATTTCTTAATATTGAAAAATAAATATAATTATTTTTCTTAAAAGTCATTTATAAATTTATAGATAGGATATTACTAGAAAACATAAAAAATATTATTTAGTATATATATATGTATAATAATAATAATAATAATAATTAAATATGTTGAATATAAACATATAAAATTATAACTAAACCAGTGACTAAAATAAAGAAATTTAAAACTATATATTTAAAACATAAAAGCAATAAAACTTGTAATAAATGAAAATAAAATTAATGACTAAATTATAACATACTAAAATTAAATACCTAATTCATAATTAATTATTTAAAATTAAAGTGACTAAACATGCTATTTTACCTATTTATTAATTTAGTGACTAAAACAAAATTATATAAAATTCATATATCAAATTAAAATAAATTAAAACATGCTGTCGGGATTAAAATATTAATTAATAAAGTTACAAGGGCTAAATCGATTATTTTCCTAAAATATATATATTTTATGCTAATGACTAAATTATGAATTAAAAAAAATTAAGAGGCCAAATTAAAATGATTATAAATTTGATTCCAGTGATTATAATATAAAATTACAAAACTAATGGACTGCGGACGGGGTTTAACTTTTAAAAAATTACAAACAGACTACTCCCCAAAACGGCGTCGTTCAGGGAGGGGTATTTAAGCCCCAAACCATACGACCTTAAGGTCATTTCTCTCATTTCTCTCTTTCACTTTCTCTCTCTAACTGAGAGAGAATAAAATTCTCTCGCTTCTCTCTAGCTTCCCTCGTTGGAGGGAAGCCGGTCATCGGCCGGAAGCCTTGCGCCGCCGCCAACCTCATCACCGGCCACCGTCGTTGGTGGCCGGGGAACACCAAAATTTCCCCAAACACTAGATCCGAGTACCCTAAACTCGATTCCACCATTCTTTCATCCTAAAAAGCCATGGATTTTCCTAGATCTAAGGAAATACCTTCGATATTTCGGTTTCTCAAGCGATGTTTGGGGTTC